>NC_134412.1:67108363-67708363 GCF_038048845.1 Mixophyes fleayi | reverse complement strand
TATAATGGCAACCAGCCTCAGGATGTAGGTGCTGTTTATTGATTTGGGGAGGGGGCTGTTCTTTTTTATCATCTTCAATTCATTTTTTTTTTAAACAATGTAAACCAGGAATCGGCAACCTCTTTCTGTTAGTGTGTCGGCTAAAACCATGTCAAGCCCAGGTGTGCCATAATATAAATATATATATATATATATATGAATAAAAAGAAAAAAAGTATTTAATCTGTTATCGCCATCCAGAGATGGCAAAAAAGACAGATATTTTGTGTAATAGCAATCTTACCTCCTGTAGAGGCTACCTCCAACAATAGCAGTATTATACCCAGAGGTAACCTTCTGAAGAAAAAGGCAATACGATTTATTTAAGGAAAATTTTGCTTACCCGCCGGTCTCAGGTTCCAATTCTCAGGTTCAGTTATGTGGCGTTGGATGCGGTTTTGCCTTTGTTCCTTTGCGAACAAAGACAAAAGGCCTAACGCATTCAGGAGAGGAGAAGAAAAGGTGTGAAAAGAGGAGAAGTGGAAGACAAGGGGGTAGAAGGTGTGGTGCAATAGGACTGTGGGTTGTGGGGGCAATTAGGAAAAAAAGGGGAAACAAATGGGATATGGGACAAGGGAGACATGCACACAAAGAGGGAGAGAGAAAGGGACAGGCAGCCATAATGTAAGACAGATACACACAAACAGTTTTGGCACACATTGGCAGGGGGGACAGAGGCACACATGGGCTGGGGGAACAGAGGCACATGGGGCAGAGGCACATGGGGCAGAGCGGGCTGAGGCACACATGGGGCAGGTGGGATCAGAGGCACACATGGGGCAGGTGGGATCAGAGGCACACATGGGGCAGGGGGGATCAGAGGCACACATGGGGCAGGGCGGACAGAGGCACACATGTGGCAGGGTGGACAGAGGCACACATGGGGCAGGGGGGACAAAGGTCCACATGGGGCAGGGGGAACAGAGGCACACATGGGCTGGGGGAACAGGCACATGGGGCAGGGGGGGCTGAGGCACACATGGGCAAAGGGTACAGAGGCACATATGGGCTGGGGAGACAGAGGCACATATGGGGCAGGGGGGCAGAGGCACATATGGGGCAGGGGGGACAGAGGCAAACATGGGGCAGAGGGGAAAGAGGCATGCAGGTGGGGGGCAGAGGCACACATGGGGCAGGGGGGGACAGAGGCATGCAGGTGGGGGGCAGAGGCACACATGCGGCAGGGGGGGACAGAGGCATGGAGGTGGGAGGCAGAGGCACACATGGTGCAGAGGCAGACATTGGGAGGGAAAAATGGAGGCAGGGTTGCAATGCAGATGGGAGATCTAATGATCTAACTTACTTGGATCAGGCTCCTCTTTTACAGTGCACCGCGAGAGAGGCACTCAGCAATAATGAGTCTGAAGAGAGGCGAAGAAGGTCAAAAGAGATAGAAGCAGGGACACAGCCGGACGCTAGATGTTGCACTGCAGTACTTGTATAAATGAGTGCACACGCACTACAGTCCAAACGGAAACTACCTGTTCCCCCAGAGAGACCGGCGGTGGAAGCTCGGAGCTCCCGAAAACAGTGTTCCTCCTTGATGTCTGGAAGTGACCTGGGGACCGGCATGCCAGTGAAAACGTCTCCGCGTGCCATGTCTGGCACATGTGCCGGGGGTTGCCGACTCCTGCTGTAAACATACGTGTTGATGCTGTCATCATCACCATCATCAACATTGACACATATCTTTTTACCAGACTTAGGGATAGTGCAGATACAACTAGAGGTGTTTCTAAAGATACATCTCACTCTTAATAGGATGCATCTCCAGGGGGTCTAATCCATTTGCATGCATTGATAAAAAAAATGATTACCTATCAATACCATACAAGTCCAGGACAGTTTTATCATTTTGGAACTGAGTGCATTGTTCTATTCTTACATATTACATTTTATTTTACAAAAGAAAAGGAAACATTTAACATTTTATAATAGATTGAAACTAGGAATTATCTAGGCTATATATAAAGCACATTTTCCTCCATGCCATAAAACAATTTGCTAACTTAGTAGATGGATACAGCTGTGCGTATAGATAAATACAGTCATGCTCTAGAGAATAGTATAGCATATATTGAAATGAAATATGTTAGGGCAGCATAAATAAAGATATATAGTAAGATACAGTAAGGCAGAATGTAGACTTTAATTTGTGTTATGAATAAGGAGTAATTCTGTCATTCAGAAGGACTTACTATAGTTTCCAGCAATATGTTGGTTCGCTGTATGTGCAAGTACTAATAATTATAAATCCACAGCCAAGCTCAGTAAATTACAAGTGTTCTCTGAGCCAATAGGGAATCATCTCAGAAGATCACACAATAAATCAATTTATATGCATTGACTTGGAGCCATGTAGTTGGGTACAGACCAATTCGACACGTTTTTCAGCGCTCAAAACAGAGCAGCCAGAAGAACAAGACCTGTGTCCATTGCTCAACTGTCAGATTCTTAGCTTTAGAAAAAGACAAATACCTAAATATATTTATCTTTGGAGTAAGTGTATAGGACAGTAGGGAAAATAATTGTTTTTTCTCATCTCGCCTAGAGCTCCTCAGGGTTTATCTAACTCTCGTATTAAGGTTGACATCTGAAACATTCTGTTGTCATTCTGTAAATTCTGTAACTAATCATTATAAACCCATATTATCGGTGGTTGGCAGATCTTTGAGAAGTATGCTGCTCGTCCAGTATTCCGTGTGCCAATCCATCATTATCACACCGCAAGTGGCTGTAAATCACTTGCTAGTTTTCGCAGTTTGCCATTTAACTGGTATTATAGATGTGCATGTAGATTGTATTTTCATGTCATGCTTGACAAGCTCGGTAAAAAGAAAATACACATTTGATAGCTCAGTGTGGTTAAAATATGAGCAAGATGCTTTAGTAATGGTTATATTTAGTTGTATGAAATCATTTGCACTAGTATTGTAGGCTTTTTATGTAAAATGTTGTTGAATATTTTCTTTTTTAATTTTTACTATCATCATCATCATCATCAGTACCTGCCCCATTGGAGCTTAAAGTCTAAATTCCTTAACATACATACACAGACAGAGAGATTAGGGTCAATTTTGATAGCAGCCAATTAACCTACTAGTATGTTTTTGGAGTGTGGGAGGAAACTGGAGCAAACCCACGCAAACACAGGGAGAACATACAAACTCCACACAGGCTATGGTCGGGAATTGAACTCATGACCCCAGCGCTGTGAGGCAGAAGTGCTAACCACTTAGCCACCGTGCTGCCCGTACTTTATTATTTGTGCAACCTCTGTGTATCTATACTAGATATGATCATGTACAAAATGTAACGGCAAACATGGTAATTTCCAAGTGTGCAAAATTGCACCTCATGCTGTGCCTGTGTCATCTTGTGATGACATGTGCCATTTGTATGCCAATGTAACAGTGTTGTACGCAAAGAGCATAGATTTAAGATAGCTGTGTCTATATGACGTAAAAAAGTTTGCATCTTCTGATGGGAAGAGTTGAGCAGATTCAGGCCCCTGAGCTAAATGTGGCCTAAGAACCAGAAGCTAATTGAAAACGTAAAATGGCCCTGGAAAAAAATGTGAAAGTGGCCTGATGTAGGCGGACAAAAACATCTGTACCAATGCAAAGTAGGGAGGGTTGCGACATTGTTAGGCTGGATACGCACTACAGAATTTTTCAGACCAATATGTTATCTACAGCGATTTTACTAACAACTGAAAAAAAAGTCCTGATCAGCAGCTGATTCATGTGTACACACTATACATGGTTAAAAAGATTTACCCTCTTCAACTGTCATAACTGCCGGTTAAAAAAATATTGTGAGTGCATACACACTGCAGTATTGGAAGGACGTCGTTCCATAACGGAACGAGATTTATAGTTCTGCTGAATAATCAAAACAAACGATGGTCGATGCTTTGGAACGACTATCGTTCATCGTCTAAGTGTAGACACTAATGCAATATCGGGCTAAACCGTCATTTATCGGGTGATTGGTCTGATAATTGCCATGAAAACACTGTAGGGTCTGAGTCATTAAGGAGAGTAAAGCATAAAATAGTAGTAACTTTGTACCTTGACAAAACAATGTTACATTAGAAGGGGAGGTAAATGTAAAATATGATGGCAGATTTATAGTTGGGATAGGGCATGTCTTAGATCAACTTTAAATTTCAGTGTAAAAATAAAGCTATCAAGTATTTGTGTGCTACATGAAAAAGCAGCCGGTATTTAACTTATGTGCAAAATAATAAACTAATTTGCACCCCTTGCATTGTAACATGGTTTGTCCAGGATCAAATCTATTCTTTTTTTGCTTTGCTCTCCATAATGACTCAGGTTCTGTAGTGTGTACCCAGCCTTAGCCTTTAATAAATTGGACCCTTAGTGCATGCAAAATCTTCAGTGAGGAAAGAAAGGTTCACCTTGAAGGACCTGTATCGTTTTTCAATTTTACAAAAATATATGTAACAGCTGTGAGTAGGCAGAACATTTCACTAACCTAAATCATAAATTTTGTGTGTCACTCAACTTGGGTGTAATAACTAGGGATTTCCATAGACCTGTCAGTGTTCAGCTGCCTGTGAGAAATGTGTACATATTCACTGATCCTGTGACTTTGTGTCCTAAATTTTAAATCCCATTGTCTAAGTTTATTTTACATCTGGAAAAGTATTATTTCCCAAAATATCTGAAAATTATGTTACTAAATGTAATGATGTTTTGTTTTGACGGCGATAAACTAAAATGTTAAATATTTATATTTAGCATTTATTTTCTTTATCAGTTTTCATACATTATATTCCGATAAATATTGTAAACGGATATGCATAGTGAATATCTTATATTACACAAGTGAAGTTAAGTTATGTATAAACACCTGTAAATTATATCTGTAGAAACAGTGCGTTCTAATGTCATTGCTTATAGTGATTTAATAATATAATGATTATCCACTCAGAGATTTCACATCATAAGTCAACATAAGCTTATTTCATGAATGAAAACTGTTACTTATGGGCAGGTAGGTTTTAAAAAAATTAAAGAAAAAAAGTAGCATCACCAATATGTTTGGATAATATATGAAATTATAGTTTATCAGCACTATCCTAAACAGAAAAGTCCTGATTATGTTAGGCTTAATGACAAGTGAGGCCGTAAGCCAAACGACCTTAAACTCAGGTGATAGGGTAAACGTCTGGTGCTTACCTATTCAAGGGTTAAGTCCAATATAGATCCCAGCCAATAGGAATTCCATGAGAGTGTTTCCAGTGACAGCATATAACTCCTCCAAGGGCATGCTGGGGTATCTTTCTCTGCTGGAAACCCCTCATTTCCTCCAATCATCTGCTTGAAATATGTGAATTCCTATGTCTAACCAATTTCTTGTTTCCCTTCTGTACAGAGCAGGCACAGTTTGGCAGGAAGGCAGTTGTGAGTTATCCACCAATTCATACAGTGCTACTGCTGATTGGTCGCAGATCACTCTCCTCTTCAAAGTACTTTGGCTCTTGGCCCCTTTGTGAGGGTGATCCCTTGACCTGCTTTGTGTGGACACGTCATTGTGAGTCCAGAGGAGTTGTAGTCACGCTGACGCCAGATTTAGCACCAGCCAACTGTAAAGGACTTTGGTCCTGAGACCTTTGGTTAGTTCCGGATGACCATACATTGTTTGGCTATTGCTATTGGTTGTGCTGACTTGCAATTTGCCTTCTCCACCACCATTTATCATAAATAAACTGTGACATATTAATTTGCCAACAAATTCTGGTGTTGTGTCTTTATTTTAGTTTAAGTTTAGTAGGACTTAAAGTGTATTTTGGGTTTTTTAGCAGCAAATATGACACATCTTCAATCTGCAGTTTATAAGTTCATTAAGTGACGCCGATGAAACTATGCAGAGATTTTTTTCCATTTTTGCCATCCTTGCGCCAGAGTGCTGCTAGTGACTTTGAAATTTGAAATTTGTAGTGGCTTATACTGGTGGCTACTAGGCTATACTTATAGGGCCTGATTTATCAATGCACGCATACTGAGCGCAATGTGCGTTTGTTTCAGAACACACGTAATTAGGATCTGTGCACATGGAGCTGATCTGAAGATACGTGCACTGATTAATGCGGCTGTAGGTCTGCATTGCTCTACTACACAGAACACTGCAGGATATGTCTAATACCCATGTGGAATATAAATTTGCAAAAGAATGGACAGAAAAAAATTAAATATTGAATTAATGTCACCTGGTAATAATATAGGCATTAATGACGAAACATAAAATGTTTTAAAAATTATTATTTTTTGAAAAAAAATTCCCATGAGAGGACCAGAGCTTGGACCAGATGCTGCTGCATGCGCTCGCAATTGGCACACCCTTGCTGTACATTGACTACCGGCAAACTCTCCTCCCCTGGTCCGTTCCCTCCCTGAAATCGTAGGCAGTAGTAAGCATCCATTGCCTTCGAAGATGAATTGAACGTGGCATATGAGCCGGTTCGGGGCATGCGCAGTGTAATCTTGCGGATTATATGCACAAGATCGGTACATACGCTTCTTGATGAATCAGGCACATAGTGTGTAACTTTAGTGTCTCTGCTCGAATTTTGCAGCAAAAATATTGCTTGTCCATAAGTATTGTAGACGTAATGCAGTGTTCCTGAGGTGTCAAAGAGAACAGTTTTATAGACAAGGAGATCTATTTATTATAGGGATAAAAGGTCCTAGATCTGTTGAAAAGTAGAGTTTTTTGCAGGATTTATTGCTTCTCCCTATCTGCCAAAGCCCCCAGGCCTAAAGACAGTCAACGATATCATTCACCTGATGCCTCCCTCACTGCTTCCCCATGCAAGGCATGAAAAGCAAAGCAATTTTAACAATCTCACCACAATTCACAATATTCTAAGACATACAAAACTACATCCAACATCTTCACTAATTATCTACCCTGTTCTGAATGAGCTGGGTGGGATTGCCTCAATGTGTCCTTCTGGAAAGAGGAGAGGTGAATGCACCTATTGTTTTTTATCAGCTAATTATTGCTGGACATGTGCTGCTCACCTTCTCCACCTACTTCTACCTATTCACTTCCACTACCTAATCTGCTGCTAGTTCCTTTATTTGCTCTATGTAAGGGCCGCTATCCTCCCTTATCCTACCAGATTACTTTTGACTTCTTAGCAACAACGGGATCAGCGTCAGGCTCCCTTGCTGTGGATATGTCCTGCTGGTTGAATCCTAGTGGTGGCTTAATCGTCAGCACCTAAATTCTCTTCTCTCTGGTCACTGTGATATAATAGTCCAGGTTGTCTTCCCTCTTTAAATGCATTAATTTTTCTAGAGAGATGAATACATAATTATTCTAGATTTGCATACATCTTTTTCTGTGTATATTTAGTGTCAATCCGTGGTGGTTTAGGTTTTGGGCTTGTTAAGATCTTAGCTTTATATATTTCTTTAGTCACGAAAAAACAAATGAGTGATGTCACACAATTTGTATTCATAAATAATCTACTTCTTGTTCTTTTCAGGATTCTGCAACAATGTCTGTAGATCAAAATCTAGAGCAGTTTTTGAAGAATGTGGATGAAGTTGGTAAGTTTGTAATTATAGTTCAGTAGTTACTGACAACCTCTCATTATTTACAGTACACCATGAGCTTACGTGACTTTGCCTGCAGCATTTGCTATCTGTAAGTGAATGGAAGCATTTCTTTGACTTGTTTCAGCTTTATATATGGCAGAGGTTACACTGAGTGAAATGCAAAGTATATGCCATCAAAATAAAGTTGCAATATGTTGTCTTGCCTTTATTCTGGATTGACATTTATTTATATAGCGTTGGCCAGGGATCGTGTTAATGCCTTCACGCGCATAGCTAACTCCTTGTAAACCTCGGACAGTCCTTCAGATAAGTCTCATGCGTCATTGTATGCATGAGACTGGTCTAGACTAATGATGGGCAACTAGTAGCCCCCAGCTTTATGTCCCAACTCTGACTCATTCTTTGCTTTATGCAGTTAAGCAGAATATAAGTCTGAACCTGATGAGAACCACGCTCCGTATCATGTGATCTCCTCTGCAGAATTGGAGGAGGGAGGAGAGAGTGCAGTGCAGACTGCACCATGTGGTCTCCCTCCTTCATTTGTCTGTTCTGGACTGAGTGACAAGGAAAGTCCTAGGTCTGGGTGGCATGTTGAGCATTTTGTGGCCTGAATTTTGAAGCAAATGGGTGGTCTGAGCTGCATGTGGGTGCATTTTATGGCAAATGTGAGATTTGAGTGGCATATTGGGGCATTTTATGGCAAATAATAGTCTGAGGGCATCTGGGGTATTTTTGGAGCAGAGCATTTGAGGCCAGAGGCAGGGGAATAAGTGAAAGGTAAGAATGAGATGGTGGAGAGAGGAAGAGGGTAGAAGAAGTGTTGGGTGGGCATGTAGGCTGTGGAATGGAAGGAGGGTTAGGTAGAGGGAGATTGGTGAGATATCGAAGCAGGAGTGCTGAAGGGAGTAAATAGTCACAACAAGCATACAGGAGAGTGTGTATAGGTGATGAGTACACTGTGGTAAGTAGCAGAGTGGGGCATCAGTGGGGTGGGAATGAGGTAATTAACTAGATTTGGTGGAGAGTAAGGTCATGAATAGCAATAGAAAGTAAAAGTTAAGGACCATGGTGATAATGCACTTGTGGGAGACATGATTGACAAGCAGTGAGTGGGGTGACACTTAGTCTTGGTGAGAATTCAGGCTTGCTTCCAGAAAGGTTAGGTACAAAGCAGAGGAAATGATGAGGTCTCTGGTTAGCCAGACACAGGAAAATGTGAGTATGTCAGCAGAAGAGCAGTGTCCAGTAAAATATAAAAATATGAGCAAGGGGGAAAGTTTGAAGAAACAATGGGCTAAATTTACTAAGCTGCGGGTTTGAAAAAGTGGGGATGTTGCCTATAGCAACCAATCAGATTCTAGCTATCATTTTGTAGAAGGTACTAAATAAATGAAAGCTAGAATCTGATTGGTTGATATAGGCAACATCCCCACTTTTTCAAACCCGCAGCTTAGTAAATCTAGCCCAATGCCTCACAAGGTCCGGGGGTAGGTGGTAGTAGCCAAAAAAAGTCAGAAAAAGTTGTCAGGCATTTCTGTTATGGAACACAACAAATTGTGTTAATTTGACCACACTATGACACTGAACTAAAGGCAGCATAGTGCTACATTATTTGGGAGGCAAACCATTAATGCAGTGCCATAGTTTGGTCACACTATGGCACTGGTCACGTATCACACACTTTTTTTATGGTATTGTACAGCATTATTGCCTAGGGCTCTGTCTGACTTATTTTGTGAGCTTAGGTAAACTTTTATTTTTTTATATGCTTTTATAAACATGTATTTGCTATTTTGATGATGCCCCGCTTGTATTTTGAATTTTGAACATTATTTACCAATTTATTTGATTACTTATATAATGCCATACTCCTCTTTGGAAAGAAATATATTTTAAAATGTTGATAGGAATAGTCTTACTAAACTGAAAACAATGTAACGTGACTACTGTTACTGGCGTACTCTGCAGTGCTTTACAATTGGAAACAAAAACAGTAATAAAACAAGACTGGTTATTAACAAACAGACACTGAATTTGTTTTTCAAATTCTTTTTACAGCTGCAATTATACAAAGTCTAAATTCTGATGATCTATCATCTCGTGAAAGTGTCATAGCAAGAGCAGATGAAAAACTTGCTCTTTTAAAGGAGAAGGAAAATGAAGATGCAACCAGGACCAAAATAAATAGGACAGTTATTAATACATCTCCTGGTGGTTCCTTTCCTCAGTCTGTAAGTTCCACATGTTCCCTCTACTTTTTTCTATAAATGTACTGAGACATAAAGACAAGAAGATATTAAATTTGTGTGCAAGAGCAAATAATGATCAGAAATTAAGCTCATCACCATGTTGTTGAAATGCCAGTCATCATCATCATTGATGATTAAAGCTGGTTTTAAATGTAGTTGTTATAAACATTGACACACACAGACTAAGGTCAATTTGTTAGCTGCCAATTTACCTACCAGTATGTTTTTGGAGTGTGGGAGGAAACCGGAGCACCCAGAGGAAACCCACACAAACACGGGGAGAACATACAAAATCCTGACAGATAAGGCCATGTTCGGGAATTGAACTCATGACCCCAGTGCTGTAAGGCAAAAGTGCTAACCACTTAGCCACCATGCTGCCCCTTATAGGAGAGTACGACCTTTTTGATGCCTAGGTGACCTATGCCCCAGAGCAAAGGACTTTACTTACCACTTGCATGTCCATAATACCTAATACCTACTCCCACATTGACTTGATACTGACAAATGGTCCCTCCAATATTTCAGATCGGTCTCTATGCTTCCGACTTGGTCACATCAAGCCCCGCTTCTGTAGACTTGGTCCCCTACTGCCCTGACATTTCCACCCAGATTGTGTAGCTTTCCTACTTAACTTCTCACCTCTTTAGAGGGAAGGACTGCCCTCCAGAACTCCTTTGTTGTGTATACTGCTACCACTACACCTAAGGATACTTCTATATTACGTGTTGGTGTGCAATTAAGGCAGTTTTAAGAGGGACTGCCATACAAACAGGTGCTAGACCGCCAAAGCCTGTCTCTTACAGGAACTTTAATATAAACATATGACCCTAGAAGCCCATAATAAACCCTGCCCCTCTCCTCAAGTGAAAAACTAGTTGACCCAAGTTAGACAACAACTTCAGAAACTTCTGATAGTCAAGCACCCTGCTTTATCTCGCCTTTGTCACAAATTCTATACAACAGGAAATAAAGCAGGTTGAATGTTAGCTCGAAAACTTAGGGGATAACAGATGAGGAAACGGGTTTGCCAAATGTCCCACCTTGATGGCTTAAAACTTTTGAATCCCCAAGATAGTGCCAATTTATTTGATAAATATTATGTAGGCCCTTATAACCTTAAAGATGATTTGGACACCCTACAACCCTCACCTACTGACCTACATGACTTCTTCCTATACCTGTGTCTCCCTTCCTTAGACAATGATGTTCTTAGGGTTATAAATGCCCCCTGGACTTCTATAGAATTCTTTGAGGTGATTAAGTACCTCCTGAAATACAAAACCCCTGGCCCAGATGGGTACATTAATGATTTTTATGCTACTTTTCAGAATTAACTTGTCCCTATATTGATCAATCTGTATAATACAAGCACTGACTGTGGTGGGTTCATGGAGGAGATGCTCGAGGCTCAGACTGACCATCCTGGAACAGGAAAAGATGCAGCTGACTGCCATAGTTATAGGCTAGTAGCCCTTCTTAACACCGACCTTAAAATCTACACCAAGTTGGTTGCCAACAGAATTAGCCCCCTTATTACCAATCTCATTTATCCTGATCAGGTGGGATTTGTGATGGGGCGCCAGGCCTCTGATAACACAAGGAGGATCATCAATATTGTTGAATATGTTTTAAGGCACTAGGATAAGCTGTTGGTGCTTTCTCTGAACACAGAGAAGGTATTCAACAGACTCCACTGGAACTTCATGCAACAAGTTTTGCTTAAATTTGGTTTTAAGGGAAACATCCTCAAAGCAATCATGGCTCTCTACTATGGCCCGTCTGCTAAAGTTTTCAGCAAAGGTTCCCTTTCAGACAAATGTAATATTTCCAATGGCACCAGACAGGGATGCCCCTTGTCGCCTCTTACATACCTACAGTCATGGCCAAAAGTTTTGAGAATGACACAAGTATTGGTTTTCACAAAGTTTGCTGCTTCAGTGTTTTTTTAGAACTTTTTTGTCAGATGTTGCTATGATATACTGAGGTACAATTACAAGCATTTCATAAGTGTCAAAGGTTTTTATTGACAATTACATTAAATTTATGCAAAGAGTCAATATTTGCAGGTTGACTGTTGGGGATTGGAGGATGAGACCTATTTTAGCAAAAACATTTATTTTTTTAAATATTTTTTAAACCTTTCCAGCTGTAAAAATGCTTTAAACAATGCATACAAGAATTTAAATATTTTTCAGTTTTGTTGTCCTTTTCATACACAGTCAATTCAACAATGTTGATTTTATGTGGAGCATAGTTTTGATTTGTTTATTATCACAATTAAATCTGAATTGTATCAGAATTAGTTACACCCTATACTAAAATGATAGAATCAGAGCTGGCAGAAGCAACTTTGGCTCCTCTCCCTCCTCAGTCACACCCCCTCAGATGTTGCTCTCCATATACTCCCCTTACTTTGTATGGAGCTGGGGGGTAGTGCAGAAGGATCCTCTATCAGACCGGGAGTGTGGCACTGGACTGTCACATCGAAGCCCAGCGTCACACTCCCATCCCATTACATAGACGAGCAGACTTCACCTTCACAGGTAAGAAGCTGCTGCCTCTCCTTGTCAGCACCTGGAGCTCAGTGTGGGGGTTCTGCCGAAAAAATAAAATCACTGAATAAGTGATATAAACCCAGCTGCCCTAAGCGACCACCTAAGTTTGCCTAGTGGTAGCACCTGTATAGAATATTTATGCGTCAAGCTTACTTTTTAAAAAGGTAGAATCAATAATTTAACACATGATCATAATGTACTTCTAATGATGTGTATATGTAAACTTAACGTGCTTTTATATTTTGTGTTGTGTTTTTTTTCTGGGTTCTCACCTCGTATATGATCAAGAACTCTGAAATGAGCCAAGGTAAGAACAGTTGGCAGCTTCTGATAGAAAGCCAAGTTGATTGGATATTGCATTAAATAATCAGAATTATTACTGCACTTGCAAATTTATTAAACGGTGACTAAACTACTGTTTTGTTAATTGCCAATATTGTTTATTTGGTACAGTACTTTCAAGCTCTTAAAAGAATAGCAAGGGATTTTATACAGGTCACAGCAATCCGATGTGACTTCTATTACATGTAATAATTTACAGTAGGTGAACAGTATTCCTTATAATGCTCAAACTCTCCTAATGAACTCACCAATTATAAACCAATACATCAGAACTCACTGATTATACAGAAATAATTTACAGGAATGTATACATATATTGACATCTTTTGTGTATTATAACAAAATAATTGCAAATACACTAGTTTCATTCCTCCATTGTCTTCATCTGTGTGAAAAAGAAAAATGTCAACTGCACTGGCTTATTTTACATCAATTATTTGAAATATTGACCCCTTATTTCTTCCTTTGTTACATCAATATTAATAATATTTTGGATGCGCTACAACTCATAACCACCTATTAAACACGTTTATTGTACAATGAAACAGTCGTGGTTATCATATAGTTGTGCACTTGGATATAATTTTAAAACTTCAGTTTTTATTGGTATACTTTAACAGTTGTTTTCTGAGGTCTGCTATAGAATCAGGTGCAATGAATGAGTGAATGGAAACCCGCCACTGATCAAAACAGCGATTGTGCAAAACCATCTAAAAGAAAATAATACAAAATTATTATTTTTAGAGGATATCATTAAGAAAATATGAACAGCGCAGGTTGAACAGGTAATCTGGACAGTAACAACTAAGTCAACAGTACAATAACAATAATAACAATAGTGGAGGTTATCTAGTTACTGCAGAGATTTAAATATTCTCTGAATATAATTCACAGGGATCAATATTTTTCTGCAACTGGACAGTTATTGGAAATCAAAATCAATAACATTACCAATAGCCTAATTAACCTTGAACAGATGTTAAGAATGTATATATAAATTAGAATTTTGAGAGCTAAAATACTAAGAGCAACTGGTTTGACAGTCTGTGTAATTACATCAATATAGTACAGCCCAGAAGTGCAGGGACGAAACAGAAGATTTGGGCTGAAGAAACAGTAAATCTGCAAAGTTACTGTTGCTTATTGTAAAGATACGATTATTCTTTATATATAGCTGTTGCAATACCAGTAAATGCTCTTCTAAAAGCCAGTGACAGTTGACTATGATAACTACATACATGCGACTTGATCTCACTGACCCAATATATCTATGAAATGAGGGGATAAAAAGTGCAATTATAAGTAACTTAATGACTTACAGATAGTCTGATTTGTTGAAAATAGTGTGAAAGGGACATTGAAGTTCGTTGCCTATATTAATACTCTTGTAGGTGGAGATAATAAAAAAAAAATGATCAACTTTGGAATAAAATTGGGATATAGTTGGGATAAAATATTCTGCCTTACAGCACTGGGGTCATGAGTTCAATTCCCGACCATGGCCTTATCTGCGAGGAGTTTGTATGTTCTCCTCGAGTTTGCGTGGGTTTCCTCCGGGTGCTCTGGTTTCCTCCCACACTCCAAAAACATATTAGTAGGTTAATTGGCTGCTAACAAAAAAAACAACAAATTGACCCTAGTCTGTCAGTGTGTGTGTTAGGGAATTTAGACTGTAAGCTCCAATGGGGCAGGGACTGATGTGAGTGAGTTCTCTGTACAGCGCTGCGGAATTAGTGGCGCTATATAAATAAATGGTGATGATGATGAAATATTAAAATAATAGGGCTAAAAAAAAACTATATATTGGAATATTGGAAATTGAAACAGCATCAGAATACAATCACAGTTGTCATACTGTATTTTTTCATATTATATAAACACTTTTCTATCTTGTAAACTTTTCTTGCTATCATTTTATTGGGAGAAGTTTATATAAGGATGTTCTCACAAAAATACTGTTTTAGGGCATACACATAAACAATGACATTTTATAATTATACCCAAGTGCACCACGAAAAGAAAATACATCTTGTTCTGTGTACAGTAAACGTTGTCCTCAACTGACAAGGATGTTTCGAGTCATGGCCAATATAAGTATATAAATCAGATATTTTCCTCAACAAGGCATCTTTGCAGTGGCTGACAGCTCTCCTTTAGTTGGTAACATTATCTGTAAACATAGAGTTATAACTTGAGGATGGTGCTAAATTAAAGAGATGTGGCTATATACTGAATTATTGGAGGTAGCAAGCAAAGTGGAGATACCTCCAAATGTATACACGGGGTTAGTGTGAGAGTACTGTTTAATCCCTCTTATAGTTAATATAGCGTGCAACTATTCTATGAAAGTGTGCCTACGTAGTATCATTTCTATTTTCCATTCTACCATCAGATAGTTTTCTTGCCCACTTGGAGAACGATGCAAGGGAACGTGCCGAAAAAAGAAGACAAGACAAGACACTTGCAAATGGTAATTTGGCATGAAAAGGGGTCTAAATTACATCCCAATGTCTGGGTCATTTTATCTTTCGACAGCCAATTTTATTAAAAGCCTGACATAAATGTTAATATCATATGTGTAAAAATATTTATGTAGAACATGTACCAGTCAAGCTGTTAATAGTATAACCACAGTAAAAAATCTAAACTTATTAGAACATTGGCTATTCTTGTTAAAATTAGCTATAAAACTGTAAAACGTATGCATTATTTAACTATTTTGTTGGTGTATGTTTACGATCATGTGACCATGTGATCATTCTAATCAGATAACTGTCATGAATGCTGTAATATTTCCTGGATTCTCATAATTCCACAGTAGGCATGCTCCTGCCAGTACTGTACATGGGATCTTTACACTCTATTTAAAAATCATGATTAGTCATACTTGCCAACTTTTTCTCGTTAGCTTCAGGGAGATCCCAGGGGAGGTGGGCGCGCGGGGCGGGGCTTGATATTTTGGCCCTCTCCCCTAAACAATTGTCACAATTTTGGCCAATTACAGCAGGGGGCGGGGCTAAGATGACACAATATTTGCACCGTTAAGCCACGCCCCCATCACCATCTATTGCGGTGGCGAGAACCGGGAGATTGACCTGCTCTCCCCAGTGCCCGGGAGGTCTCTTAGAAATGCGGGAGACTCCCGGACATTCTGGGAGAGTAGGCAACTATGCTATAAAGAAAAGCAGCTAATGAATCTCTAGAGACTGAAGTGTCTTTTACATTTCTGTCTCCAATACTGAAGTGATGTTATCTTACCTGTCAGTCTTTTATTAAATCTTGGTCTCCGTGAAAATGGCCACCTCCATAGGCATCAATACATGGACATAGGACACAATTTCTGAACTGTGTCATCATGCCACAGATGGCGAAGCCAACCACGTCTTGTACTGGCTCAGCATCAGGGAGAATGCCAGACTCTTCAGGGAGTGAGGGAGATCACCCCTATTTCAGGAAATCTCCCTGACAATCAGGGAGAGTTGGCAAGTATGTGATTATACTTGCTGAGAAGATGGCTAACTTCATACAGACATGTATAATAGTAATATTACCCCACTCTACAGCTGAACACACAATACACGTAACACATGTTTTCTTACATTGTGTCCAGTCAGATAACTATGCAGCAAATTCTGTTTCTAATACATATTAAACTGTATTATGCAAAATGTCTATTTCTGTGCTAAGATCAAACCTTCCGCAAGCTGTAAAGGTGTATATGACCCTCTTATCTCATCTAATTACTAGTTTAAACAAATAGCCTTATTTGATTTTTTTAATCTCTCCTCTTAGAAACCAGGAGAGTTACCATAAGATACAAAAGACCCAGTGATGTGCTCTTATATTACAATCTCTCAGCACACAATTCACAAAAGTACTTTCAAAGTTATTTATATATATAAAAAGCACCAAAACTGAAAGCCACCCATGTCTAAATACTTAATTAGAATTTCTTTTTTTGCCTTAGAGGAAATACAAGGAAGAAAACTTTAATACAGCTTCAAACAGAAAAGAAAAAAATGACTGATATTAAATATAATAACCTTTAATGAAATTCACAGGCAGTCTTCTAATAGGATAGCACATGATTATTGCCCGCACACATCAAAACTGGCAACAGAAATAAATCATTTGGTGCATAATATATAAATAGTATAATTCACACATGACTAATGGTTCCATACAACTAGTTGTATATAATTGTTCAAATATAGCGCGTATCACCACAAAAAACGCAATTTATGCTACGGGTGGGCATTTTTATTTACTAAATGACGACGTTTTCGCCTTTACATTTCTGCTAGTTAGGTTCACTTTATGACATAGCAGCATGTTATAATTTTTATAGGTGATCCAGACTGTCTGTTTAGAAACTTGCTGGTATTCTTTTTTTCCCTTAAAGCTGCACTACCACCTAGTAGAAGTGAATAGTGCAGGGTCCCCCATTCCACTCTAGCCAGAGCCCCAGGAAAATTGCTGCCTATAGCTGAAGCCTCGGGTGCTGCTCTACAGGTTTGGTAATACAGAACCAGCTATGCAGTTTCAAGCATTGCTTTTTTACTAGTACAGATGTCATGCACATTCTAAAATGCTAGAAATGGAATGTCCTATTATTAATATACTTTCTGTGTGTTTACTAATGTGTAAGAAAAGAAGCTAAGTAGAAAAGCCTAAAGGCTAGCAAAGTGTGCAGCCACATTATTGCAATAAAGTTATACAACCATAAGTAGCGGTGTCTAACTGAATCATGATCCGTTAGTTTGGTCCAATTGTATTTTCCAGTTCTCCCTGTAAGCACTAGGCTAGATTATCTTGCCAGTGGCTAACGCTTGTAAACTGCTCCTGTAATTTGTCTCTCATACCTACGGGCAGCACGGTGACTTAGTGGTTAGCACTTCTGCCCTAGAATACTGGGGTAATGAGTTCAATTCCAAACCATGGGCTTATCTGTGTGGAGTTTGTATGTTCTACCTGTGTTTGCGTGGGTTTCCTCTCGATGCTCCAGTTTCTGCCAACAATGCAAAAACATACTAGTAGATTAATTAGCTGCTATAAAAAGTTGACCATAGTCTGTCTGTGTGTATGTTAGGGAATTTAGACTGTAAGCTCTATTGGGACAGGGACTGATGTGAGTGAGTTCTCTGTACAGCGCTGAGGAAATAGTGGCGCTATATAAATGGTGATGATGATACCTCTTGACATAGTCAAGATTTTCACACCTTAATGGATGTGGGACTTATGGGGAAGTAGGTAAGCATGACCTTCAGCAAACGTGTTTTGATTGATCAGGTGGAGTTTAGGATGGATCGGGCTTGTGGTTTGTGTTGTTCTGATTTTGCATATTCACATTTTGGGAGGAATGAATACTCTTATTTTCTTTGTACAGCACTCAAAGACCTAGGAAATGAGGCATATGGAAAAGGTGACTATGAATCTGCAGTTCAGCGATACAGTGAAGGGCTGGAGAAACTGAGAGATATGCCGATTTTATACACTAACCGAGCTCAGGTAGGAATATAAATGTATAGTAGGTAAAATAAGGCTTAAATGGATTTGATTTCCTTTTCTGAAACATAATACCTAGAACTAGTTAATAGTCATGTAAATGGTAGATAAAGTTTGAAATTGTTTTTCTTTATAGAATCAGCACAAAATATATACATGTGGCCAAAGCAATACGCTCTAGGTAGATAATGAAGTAAGAGTTTGGTCTTAATTTTGGAAACTTGGAGGCTTATACCAAAAAGTAAGAATCTAAGGAAGTTCTAAAGGGAAATGCATTTGATTTACAAGAAGAGGTTATTGTTTACTGTAACTAGCAGTGGTAGCTGTGTAGTGAAGGGTTGTCATGTTCGGTGGTAATCGTTAATACGATTACCACAATTACGACACCCACTTCACCTACAAAGAAAAAACTAAACTGTTAAAAACCAAACCGTACCCAACCCGTCATGTTGTGTTCTAGGGACTAATACAAGTAAACTGCTTGGTGTGGCTGCACTTTATGTTTACAATAAACTTTTATGGAACGGATGCAGAACTGTTGAGTTGGCTCTCCTGCAGTATAGCCAATGTATGTGTTTCCTCTTCTGAGGTCTTACATATAACTCTGCTGATTGGCTGATAGTAAGGGCCAGCAAGACTGAGTAAACAGATACAATACCATTATAAATGCTGTTGATGGTGTTTATGCACTTATTACACTAGTTACGTCATTAAAGGAAGTCCTACCTTTCTCTCAGCGCCCGCCCTCAACATAATGCAATTAACAAGAATAGCCTTATGTAATTTTCCACAGTGCTCCTTGCCACCCCCTTCTGGTCTTGCCAAATTTTTTGTTAAGCCAAGTCGAAATATCATCCTCAGATATCATATTTCGTATCTAAATTGGCAAGCAATACATTTTTAAGAAAACATTGTTCACACGTAACTTTAACCTTGTTGTACACAGCAAAAAAACATACAAACATATATTGATTTCATAACTGAATTTTCGTCAATGTTTTTACTGATACTTGTGATGTAAGTAAGTGTGATGTCATTTTGAAGTTCATAAGATTGGTAATAATATAAAGTTGTACGGTTTGGTTGTTCATGGTAATAGTAATACAAAGTTGTTCAGTAGTACATGTGTTGGTTACAATAAAAATTAGCATAATTTAATTTTTGTAGTGCTAAAATGTTCTACAAAACATATAATAGGGAAGTATGCAGTATGGTACATGAGATATTGAATAAAATAAATGAAGTAGAATAAACGTTGTAGTACTTTAGTCTGCCTTTAGGTAATGTTTGCGGCTTTGACCTGAATCTTGGAACTGTGTAGCAGTTTTCATTGATCTACAATTTTATCAGTAGTTTTGGAAAACAATGGTAGTGGATGTATTTGTAAGGTATTATGTAAGTTGAGAGTTGGCTATTTTAATCATCTAGCATCTACATTCATGTTTTGCTAACTATTTTCTAATCTTCACAGGCTTATATAAAACTGGAAAAGTACCAAAATGCAATAACAGATTGTGAGTGGGCTTTAAAGGTAAGTCATTGCTATAACTTAATTCAGTGTAGTTAAATTAAGAAAATCTCACGTTACACAGGGTGGCTTATACCAATGTTGGCATGAGCTGCAGTAATGTGGATGTGTCTGGTGACCGTACAAAGATTTACAATGAGAAAAATCAGGAGACCCTTGGTCATGACTCCTATCCCCCTAATCATGCAGCAAACCAGATCCACAGTAGCCGCTCCAAAAATGCATAGACCACATCTACGTCAGTTCCTATTTTCCTCTGCTAAAATATTTAATATCCACTGAGAAACAGGACTTTTTGTCGATATCAACCTCTTCATCATCATTATCATCATCATTTATCTATATAGCGCCAATAATTCCGCAACACTGTATAGAGAACTCATTCACATCAGTGCCTGCCCCATTGAACCTCTTACCTATTGTTACATTAAATGGAAATATACCATGGAATATCAGTCCTATGTTTATATATTACTTTATATATTTGATTCCAATAGAAAGATGTCAACTATAAATAAATACCATATAAAAAAATGTTAGAGCCCTACTGTTGCAGTCCAATTTCTTCATTACTAATGTCCCACCTACAGAAACCTCTCTACCATCTGTAAACATCTTGATGCACACTAAATTACATAGTCACTGAGTTGACACAGATACCTGAAGCACAGTATACAAACACTTAATTCGTCTTGTATAGTTGGCAAATCTGATTGCTGCCAAAATAAATAATATGAGCTTAAACTGTACTTGTAAAGTAGACCGGTCGCACACATCGGAGGCTGCTGCTAGGTGGGCTGAACCATTTTGAGAAACAAGCCTATGCATTAGGAACTACTGTCACTAGTTTTACATGAATTGCATACCTCCCACCATCAGTGCCATGTTCCCCCCAAACTACGCCAAGATCCACCAAAAGTCATGCTAGATCCACCCAAATCACACTCAGATTATCTTAAAGTGAGAATAGAGACAGTCCCACCAAAATATGATTCTTGGAAGGTATGGAAATGATAGGTTGAACAGTGCTCCAGTCAACAAAATGGCTGCCACCAGTAAGTGACATCTGTAAAATCCCATATTTTATTTGTGTCTTGGGGGTATATTTAAAAAACTGTGGCCTTGAAAAAGTGGAGATGTTGCCTACAGCAACCTATCAGGTTCTAGCTGTCATTTTGTAGAATATACTACATAGATGATAACTAGAATCTGATTGGTTGCTATAGGCAACATCTCCACTTTTTCAAACCCGCAGTTTAGTAAATATACCCTTTGGTCCGCAATTGAAGCTAGGCCCCATAACTAACCTTAGAAGTACTGAGCAGGACACTTTTCACTAATCCTTAGCTGCCCGTAGGTTAACAGACTGTTTCATGTGCACAGCGGAACATCACTCTCACAGCGAGTTAAATCTGCCAGTGAGACACTAGCATTGCTTAAGAACTGATTGATAGGTTAGAATACTTGCTATGGGAAGGGAACAGGTGAATTGGTTTCTCTTTTATGTAAGTCTAAGGAATGCGTGACTGGAAACCTGAATATTTATGTGGAGGAGGAAATGACGCAGACAAGAAGAGACATTAGCCCAGCAGCCTGTAATTTACACATAAATAACCCATTGTTCCTTTGTATACCATTAGAACTGTCATAGACTTAATATGTCTTTATTCCTCAATCACTTTTTTAAAGTTTTCATAAAACGTGATTATGTCAGTGCAGATGTAAACTGTTGTTACGTTCTCTGAATCCAGTTTCGCCAAAACATGTCATAGTTTGTAATGGGATTTTATTATTATTATTATTATTATTATTATTATTTTATCTTACTGCTTCCACATATTTGGCCTATTTAATTTGAGATTTTGGCTCTGTACAAATATAATCCCATGCACCTGGAAGTAGGACCACGATATGTTCTACTGCTGCCTAGAGAAATTAGTAAATAATCTATATTTTATATGTTAAAAGTGCTTTCTGCTAATTAGTTTGAGTTGCTAAATTAATTAAATTCCTATATTTGAAACAATTTGTCCTTCGCTCTCACGCTCACTTGTATCAGAATGCCTTCTACCTAAGATATTCATGCTCAAGTCACGAGTTAACGCCAGCTTGCCTTTCTACCAGGTCACTTATGTAAATAGGCGTTGGACAGTGCAGTTTGGTGGACGCCAAAGAGCATTTGACCTATCCGGTGATGATGTGCCTTTGCCTTTGGGCCTTGCTTGGGCAACTGCCCGCCTGTCCCTTGCCAGTCCTTCTCTTGCTTGTATACATTGTTAGGTCAGGACAACAGTGCAACAACATTTACAGTAAGCACAAAATAATGGTGTCATTGAATGAATGGACCATACAAATCATAAAATTTACAGAAACAGTATTTCAGGAGATGATGGTACTGATCATGGGGACAGTGACTGTATTGTTACATCTCTATAAGTAAAGACTAGACTGCGCTTGACAGGGGCAGTGTCATAATGTAATGAGGGTGGAGAGGAGGTAAGCAGGAAGTCGCACACTCAGAGGTATATTTATTAAACTGCCGGTTTGATAAAGTGGAGATGTTGCCTATAGCAACCAATCAGATTCTAGCTGTCATTTTGTAGAATGTTCTAAATAAATGATAACTAGAATCTGATTGGTTGCTATAGGCATCATCTCCACTTTTTCAAACCAGCAGTTTAGTAAATATACCCCTCAGAGTTTGTGAAAGGAGCAAGGTCCAGATTAGTGATATGGATTTCCTGATACAGGAACATACTGAAGTGAAATGCACCTTGCTATATTTCTTTTCTGCTCATTTTTTTTTCTTTTTAAAAAAAATCAGTAAGAGAATGTACACACACACACACACACAGATATATATGCTTTTATGATAGAAATACAACAACCTTCATTACACAAGCTTTCATTCCCTTCCCTACCTCTGCAGAGATTATCAAATACAACAGCTTAGTTTACAGCATACATGTGTGAATATAATAGTTGCAGTGGGTTGCATTTGTCCTGTACGCTCCATGTTATTATATAAGCCCTATAGTATACCAACAGCCACGCAGTTGTTGTGAATAGAGGCAGCCAATAGCAACTTTATTGGTCATACTTTTATTTTTTCTTTGGTGAATATGTTGATTTTTGAATGCATTATTTTTTTTTCCCAAAGGCATCTATTAAAATAATTTTATACTTATAATGAAACAAACTAGCGCATGTTTACTCAGAAATCCACAGTTCACATAATGAAAAACATCTTAAAGGAAATTAACTGAACAGCAGTGATGCTTTTAATTCATCCAATAAACAGATTACTACTTTCAGAAATTGAATCATAAAATGTCTGTTTATGGCTAAAATCTTCTTCTGAATTCTGCACACACCCTGGGTAGCAGTAGAAGTAATTTAATGACTATGCTATTAAACTTCAGCTCCCCCACAGCCAATGTAATTTTTTAAAAAAGCCATTTTAACTACATTAAAAGCTGCTTCTATGAAAGCTAACATTTCACTAACTCTCGAGACTCTGGTGGTTCAGATAAAACTTGTGTAATTAAAATTTCTAAGACTTAGAGTTGGTAACAGCATAAGGAACCATATGCATTTGTTTTTGGCATTTATATATTTTGTTATTTTTTGAGTTTCGTACATAATGAAATCTGTTTAAAGTGGAACTACACCCAAATATACACATTTCGTTACTGCTCATGCATACCAAAATGCATATGTTTTGCGGGTACTGCGTTGTGTTAAAATACGTGGTGGTGGTGATGGTGATTGTGACAGCAGCGGCATTATCTGGGGTTGGGTACGTTTTCCCAGTTACCAATCCAGCACTTGACTTTGACATAAGTTAACAGTGCGACATAGATAAATGTTAATTTAAAGCGGCAATGTCCGGACCCCACAGGTTAAGTGTTTAATGAAACACTTAACCTTAGTAATACAGTAGCCCTTAGAGCATTGCCGCTTTAAATTCACATCTATCTATGTCGCTCTGTTAACTTACGTCAAAGTTAATTCCCGGAAAGCTATATACTCGGAATTAGTTCCTGTCAGCATGCCGCTCTCAGGGAAATGTGCAGCTAAGATTTTAGGTAAGTCTGTATTATATTACAGTCACTTTTGTACTAAACAAATTTTTTTGTAGGCATCCTGGTGGTTGGGTTTTTGGTAATCGGGAAAACGATTACCACCACATTAACTGGCCAATTTTGATTGGCTGCATATGCATTGGCCCCTTTAACTGATTATACTTCATTCATTCCGTGCTGCGGATATGTTATGTCAAGTCATGGGCGTATATTCATATTGCTTATTTGTCATTTCCGTTTGACCACTGCAGGAAAGAAGATTCACATTTTATTTATAAAACAGTACTACTGATGTTGAATTACATTTTTGTATGGAAAATGTGACTTTCACTTTTATTAGTAACACTCTCATGACACTATTCTCTCTTCTGTATATAACACTTCATTACATTATGTTGTGTATGGCTATTGTAACAATTTTGCTTTCACATTTACTAATAACACTGTCAAGCCACATAGCTACTACGCTCTAGTGGTGTGTAAGTACACGCATGATGTACACATGATGCAGAAATACTGCTGATGGCTATGTTTTGTAATACATGCAATTTAGTATACACATGTAAGTATGTATGTTTGGAATACAAAATGCATTCTGTAAATGAGGCCAAAAATATGAATGTATTTATTTGTACTCTCCAGGTAAAATACCCCTGTTCATGTCTTTGAAAATGATAATAACATTAAAATTACCCATTTTCACTGGGAAAATCCTTTGGGGTACTGTGAGGTGTGTGACTTACCATGTGGGGTGTGGATTTGTCATATGTGGAACAGTTTTAGGCATACTTGCCAACTCTCCCGGAATGTCGGGAGACTCCCGCATTTCGGGTGAGTCTCACGGACTCCCGGGAGAGTATGGCAATCTCCCACCTTAGGTCCAAAATGTCGCGATTCCCTGAGAATCTGTTTGGCCTGGCCCCACTGTAAAATGACATATTTGCATCATTACCTCACAGGGGGGGGGGGGGGTCCAAAATGA
Organism: Mixophyes fleayi; assembly: GCF_038048845.1. NCBI lineage: Eukaryota > Metazoa > Chordata > Amphibia > Anura > Limnodynastidae > Mixophyes > Mixophyes fleayi. The sequence continues at coordinate 67,683,480 of NC_134412.1, read as the reverse complement.
CGCGATTTTCGGAGCACAGCTGCCCCGGAAGGCTCCCGGACGCCAGCTACAAAAAGTTGGTAAGTATGGTTTTAGGTGGACTGAGTGGGTTTTGGGAGGATTAGAGGTAGAGGATTAGAGACGTAGCTAACTTTGTCCCAATGTCTTGCCCTGAAAGAGAGCAGGGGAGGTATATTATATCAAGCCCTACAGACTCAGACTTCAGCTAACTGGAGGCTACCATGGGGGGTGGGCGATAGTTCTGTGCAATATGTTAAGAGCTAATACATTTACACAGTAATTTATTATTTTGACGTGTAATATGTATATTACATGAATGAAAATAACAGGGGAGGGGAACAGCAGTTTCTGGTGTGAACAATAAATCGATTTAAAGCAAAACAGGATTTATGCACCAGCTGTTCCATTTTCCTTGGGATAGCGCAGACTCTCATGGCAGAAAGGGTTGCTCCTAGTGGTTTGTAGGTGGAACTACAGCCAATTGGTGGTGTGGTTGTTTGGATCAGGGAATAATTTGGGTGGATTGGGGTTCTGGCCATAATTTATTTATTAATTTTTCATTTGAAAATCAGGGAGTATGGTGGGCTGTCTACAGGAACAACAACACCAGCATGACATGTACTATCATTGTTCTCGGATCATCCAGTTCTACATTATCACTCTGTCTGGACTATTGCTGTACCAGTGATTCACATCTATCTGCCGTGTGTTACGTTATCGGATCCAAGCATTCTCCATTCATCATCCTTGCGTTTGATCTATTGTTTTACTCGTCCCATGCCGTTGTCAAGGGCTACCTACTATGAAGCAGCATGATGTATCTGCATTCTGTACTCTGACCAATTTGCAGTGTGTTTAGTATCTGCCGATATATATATTCTTTCATTCTATTGTACCATCAGCCAATACAGTACTTTGCAGCATTACCACTATCTCCAGTGTTATTATTATTACTAGCGATGCTTGTGAGTCATGAACTTTTAATCCTGTGAATATCATCATCTTCATTGTTCATTGTGTGTTGCCTCCACTACCCTCTGCCAGTTCTTGTCTGGGAGACCGCCGGAATAGGAGCAGCGGAGTCCATATTCCGTTGCGGGGATCCCTGGTGAATACCTCCTATCTGTTAGATTCCGCACTTCTGGGCAAGTCCTATCTAAACAGAGGCAAGGGATCTAAAAATTCCTTCAGAGTCGTGACACAGTGTTAATGAATTGCCTTGGTCGGGAGTTGCTTTAATTCAAACGTATTTTATTCTTAGTTTTAACATTTTAGTTGTCATTAGTTGTATATATCTAGACAGTGAATAATTTCCATTGTCTATGGGAAGCTTCATATTTACTATACCTTTTGTCCCTATCAGATTGTAAATATAATTACATTTTGTAGAGAATGCATTGCTATATAAAATGTCTGCGTCCTACGGGTCACTGCGTCCACTCTGATTGCTTGTCCCATCTTCTGTGCACTAGACGGCTGAGATGTTGGGCATTAAAATGTCATGTGTCCCTCACCTTTCTCACGATTTTTCCAGTAGATTGTGAGTAGCGACATTAATGATTGATATTATCTTATAGAATGACTGGTAATTACATTTCTAGAACCTGAAGGCACTATTTATATTCTATTCGTACTGGATTTACTTTATGGTTATATATGTGAAGACAAATAAAACTTTGATTTTATTTACTTTATTCAAGTGTGATGAGAAGTGCTTGAAGGCCTATTTCCATATGGGCAAAGCTTATCTGGGACTGAAAAATTATGACGAGGTAAGTTCTATGTACAAAAAACCCATTTACTTCTGGATATATCTGGTATATGAATTAAACTCATCAATTAATCCGTCCTGTAAAAAATAAAGGGACAAAAATGACAGCGCTTAAGATAGCTCAATTAGCTTGAAACATATACCAACACAGCGAGAACAAAATATAATTAATAATATGAATTTATTAAACTACACTTTAATTGTCACTTTACACTTTAATTGTAATGTATATGCCTTGACATTGATTATATCTATATGCATTCTTTTGTGTGTGTTTTTATGTATATATTTTTTTTTATGTATGTTTTAATAAATTTATATATATTATATTTTCCCACTGTGTTTGTATATGTTACATAATAATTGAGCCATCTTCAGTGCTGTAATTTTTTTCCCTTTAAGCACATCAATTGCATTGTACCCACAATGGTCTAGTTGTCAACATTTTATTAAGTATAATTCGTTTTGTGGTGTTGCATGCATTAAAAGAGCCCCCAAAAATAATTTTTGTATGCTATGTACTTTACTTTACCTTTCTGGCCCACTGATGTGCTTTTCAGCCAAAAATGTGATCATCAGGCAGAGCTGTTTGTTTCCTTTACAACAGGTTTTGACACAAATTCTCTAATGAGAGGAATTTAAGCTGGTGAGTGCAGGCCCGGCGCTTCCACTAGGCAAGGTTAGGCAATTGCCTAGGGCGCCGGGCTCTGCAGAGCGCCTCGAAATAAAAAAAAAAGAGGAGAGGAGGGAAGGGCCTATGAATCTTACCTGCATGAAGCTGCTCCTCTCTGCTCTGTCTTCTCCCCTCCGCTCACTGACAGTGACAGGCCGTGATGATGTCATCATCACGGCCCGACAGTGTCTGTGAGTGGAGAGGAGAAGACAGAGCAGAGAGGAGCAGCTTCATGCAGGTAAGTTAAAGAAAGACATGGGGAGGGGTGGGGAGGGAAGCGCAGTGGCGATTTTTAAAGGGGGGGGCGGCGATTTTTAAGGGGGGGGCGGTGATTTTTAAAGGGGGGGGCGGCGATTTTTAAAGGGGGGGGGGGGGGCGGCGATTTTCAAACTGTGCCTAGGGCGCCAAGGACCCTAGCACCGGCGCTGGGTGAGTGTGAAGTGCCTGATGGTAGTCCGCAGCGTTATTCTGGTTGGAATCTATTTTTCCTCTACAGTATTAAATGAAAGTGCGTGCAGGAGCAAGTCTCGCGGGGTTCTGGCGCCATTTCATGGTTGATTGAATACCCCCCTTTGTATCCAATAGATAGAACACGGCAGAGCTCCATCGGATTCGAGGCCAATGATAAAAAAATTGTAAACAAAAAGTATTTCCACTGTGCAGGGTTGTACTAAATAATCAATTCACAGTGCACTTCATTAGTGTGACTTTCTTATTAAATTAACTTTTCAACTATATCATGTCACTAAGCTTAGAGGTAAAGGTAAAGATTAATTCATGGTAGTACAAAAGCAAAACAACATTTTAAAAAGCAGTATCATTGATTGGATATAGGGTGTATATTTAACATATCTGTTTGTTTTCCATAGGCTAGAAAATGCTATAAGAAGATCACAGATGTAGACTCCAACAAAGAGAAAATGGTTAAAGGTATATCATATTTGCCTACTGTTATTAAAGGGAAATTATAGCTTAATCAAAAATTATTATAAAGGATACAGTGATGAGAGTAAGGCATAATATTTTACAATCACTAAATTTTTCTTACATGATATGTAAACCTTAATACCTACTTCCTTTGTGCAAAAGTATTTAGACGTTAAAACTAATTAAAATATGGTATGAAGAATTATTAATACCAAAAAAAATGTAGTTTAATATCTCCTGCGCTTTTGACCATGGTTACAGATTCGTTGTTTTGTTTCCTCAAAATACAATACATATTTACACTACAGTCATGGCCAAAAGTTTTGAGAATGATACAAAAATTAGTCCTCTGCCTCAGTTTTTATGATGGCAATTTGCATATACTCCAGAATATCATGAAGAGTGATCAGACGAATTGCAATTAATATCAAAGTCCCTCTTTGCCATGGCTATAAACTTTATCCCAAAAACAGCATTTCCAGTGCATTTCAGCCCTGCCACAAAAGGACCAGCTGACATCAGGTCAATGTTTCTCTCGTTAACACAGGTGACAGTGTTGACGAGGACAAGGCTGGAGATCACTTTGTCATGCTGATTGAGTTAGAATAACAGATTGGAAGCACTAAAAGGAGAATGGTGCTTGAAATCATGGTTACATGCAAGGAAGCACGTGCAGTCATCATTGCTTTGCACAAAAAGGGCTTCACAGACAAGGATATTGCTGCTAGTAATATTGCACCTAAATCAACCATTTATTGGATCATCAAAAACTTCAAGGAGAGAGGTTCAATAGTTGTGAAGAAGGCTTCAGGGTGCCCAAGAACATCCAGCAAGCACCAGGAATATCTCCTAAAGTTGATACAACTGCGGGATCAGGGCCCCACCAGTGCAGAGCTTGTTTAGGAATGGCAGCAGACAGGTGTAAGTGCATCTACACGCACAGTGAGGCGAAGACTTTTGGAAGAAGGCCAGCAAAGAAGCCACTTCTCTCCAGGAAAAACATAAGGGACAGAATGATATTCTGCAAAAGATACAGGGATTGGACTGCTGAGGACTGGGGTAAAGTCATTTTCTCTGATGAGTCCCCTTTCAGATTGTTTGGGGCATCTGGAAAAACGCTTGTCCGGAAAAGGAAAGGTGAGCACTACCATCAGTCCTGTGTCATGCCAACAGTAAAGTATCCTGAGACCATTCATGTGTGAGGTTGCTTCTCAGCCAAGGAAGTGGGTTCGCTCACAATTTTGCCTTAGGACACAGCCATGAATAAAGAATAGTACTAAAGCATCCTCTAAGAGCAACTTCTCCCAACCATCCAAGTTCAGTTTGGTGATGAACAATGCCTTTTCCAGCATGATGAAGCACCTTGCCATAAGGCAAAAGAGATAAATAAGCAGTTCAGGGATCAAAACATTGAAATTTTAGGTCCATGGCCAGGATACTCCCCATTGAGAACTTGTGGTCAATCCTCAAGAAGCAGGTAGACAAACAACAATCCACAAATTCTGAGAAACTCCAAGCATTGGGTAGGCAAGGATGGGAGGCCATCAGTCAGTATGTGGCCCAGAAGTTGATGAACAGCATGTCAGGGAGAATTGCAGAGGTCTTCAAAATGAAGGATAAACACTGCAAATATGGACTGTTTGCATAAACTTAATGTAATTGACATTAAAAGTCTTTGACACTTATGAAATGCTTGTTATTTTACTTCAACCATAGCAACATCTGACAAACAGGACTAAAAACACTGAAGCAGAAATCTTGTGGAAACCAATACTTGTGTCATTCTCAAAACTTCTGGCCATGACTGTACACTCTGGTCTCAAACAGACAGTTATGTGCAAAAGACAGTACACCCTTTTAAGTCTGGTTTTACATATAGGGACATAATTAACAGTCATCTTGTTCTTACCTAAAATTTGACTCCAGTTTTCTGTAACAAATAACACATAGCAGATTTTACTTATTTATTCAACAAATAATAACCTGTGTAGAAGTAAGTGCACCCCATGATTCAGAACTTTCAGTTTTCCCCTGAGGAACGATTTGTGAACTGTAACATTCATTGCGTTGACAGAGGTCTGTAGTAGTTTTTGGGTTCTATGCAATTTCTCTGACTGTAATGATCTGATGTTTTGATCCATTTGCTGGGACACTCACTCCTGGAAAGATTGGCAACTTTTTTAAGTGTTCCCCATTTGTAAATAATCTCTCACTGTAGAAAGAAAAACATCAAATGACCTGGAAATCACCTAGAACACTTTCTATACTGTTGAGCAGCAACAATTGCTTCTCTGAGATAATTGCAGATGCCTTTTATTTTTGGAATGGTGCTAACACACATTTGAATGCTTCAGACAGGACTGCCAATGGTTCTGCTTTTATACAGAAGTGCGAGCACTTCCTGCTGCTCAAGTAATGATGTGCACTTAATTATCATCGCCTGGCTACAGTTAGTTTCTTTAATGATTTGGAAGCAGCACGGATATACTTATTTTTTCACAAATTAATTCTTTATTTTGGCTTATTTTTTGTTAAATAATGTCAAATACAATGTTATGTATTATTTATCACATAAAACTAGATTAATAAAATTTTCAGTTGCCAAGGAGTAGATAATTATTGAAGATGGAGAATAGAAAATATATAAATGAAGACGCTACTTTGTATGGTAGGCCACATGCCTTTTGACCTCTGGAAAATGTGATTATTCTGTGAAAATCATTTCTGTTGGTAGGTACTGGTGTGTTTGGCCTATAATGTTTCATTATCTTTAACACTCTGTGGTCCACAAAATCCAGTAATCGCTCAATTTCCTTTTTATTATATTAATATGTATATGTGTACATATACATTGTGACAGGCACGCCAAGCAGATAATGCTCTCATAGGTTTGCTGAACAACTTTGCTGCACTTTATTCAGGGATGTCCGTATGGTACAGTCAGCAAGTCTTGTAGTTCCAGCAAGCTAACAAACAAAAGTGTTTACAATTTCCGAACACCCTGTTTCTAGATAGACACTTGGTCCCCTCACTAGTTACCGGCCACTGCCTGGCGTCGGTTGTACCGCCCACAACATAAACCCAGCTATATATGCATCCTCCCCAGCACTAACTATTTAAGCCAGATATCAATCACACCCATGTTCTCCACCTGAGAACCTTTGTTCTGTGTGTAGAGAAGTGTGGAGAATTTACCTTGTCTGCAACATGAGCTTGAGAAAGTATTAGTCTCTCCCTTGAAAGCATACTTGCCAACTCTTCCTGAATGTCAGGTAGACTCCCTGAAATAGGGGTGATCTCCCTCACTCCCTGAAGAGTCTGGCATTCTCCCTGAAGCTGAGCTAGTACAAGACGTGGTTGGCTTCGCCATCTGTGGCATGATGACAACGTTCAGAAATTGTGTCCTATGTCCATGTATTGATGGCTATGGAGGTGACCATTTTCATGGAGACCAAGATTTAATCAAAGACTGACAGGTAAGACAACATGACTTCAGTAATGGAGACAGTAATGTAAAAGACACTTCAGTCTCTAGAGATTCATTAGCTGCTTCTCTTCAACGCAGAGATGACTACTCTCCCGAAATGTCCGGGAGAGTTCCGCACATCTGAGAGACCTCCCAAGCTCCCGGGAGAGCAGAGCAACCTCCCTGTTCTCGCCCCCGCAATAGATAGGTGACAAGGGTGGGGGCTGGGCTTAATGACGCAAATATTGTGTCATTTTAGCCTTGCCCCCTGCTGTAATTGGCCAAAATTGTGACAATCGTTTAGGGGCAGGGCCAAAATGATGCTATTCATCAAGCCCCGCCCTCACAGGCCCACCTCCCCTGGGATCTCCCTGAAGCCAACAAGGAAAAGTTGGCAAGTATGCTTAAAAGTCTCTGTCAAACTGCCTTTTTTGCCTCTCTCTCTCTCTCTCTCTCTCTCTCTTTTTTATATTTATATATATATATATAATATATATATATATATTCGTATATGATATAATCATGAAAACACTCCTAGCCATGCCTTAATGAACAAACGTACTACTTGTCTTTTAAGTATATGCATAAAAAGAATCCGGAACTAGAACTAGCTCACAAATTAAGCACATATATTTTATAAACTGTTCTCCCACATTAATATTGAATGACCCTAGCACAGAGGGAATTTAGTGACAATTGCTCTTGAACAATTTATGTGCATCCATTAGTGCTCGCCCTCTGAGGTTATATTAATACAGTAATGTCTAATTTCTTTCTTAAAAGTCTTCAGTGTATTCTAACCATTGAAACTTAAAATGGAATCATATTTCTTAAATGTCTTGGTCCATTAATCTGTCCTTGGGGTAGAGGCATTATTTTATATACAGTAACAGTTGCGTAAGGAGAACGCACTTTTAAATAAATAAAAGGAGAGGATATCTATGTCAAGGTCAGATCTTGAGTTTAACTGTTGCACCCAGGTTCTGTAATACATTGTCTCCAAGCGTGCAGCACTACATATGTAGCTAAGAATAGGATTACCATTACAGCAGAGCTTAAATAAAAACAGTATGCGTGCAATATACAGCAATACTAGCAGGAAAAACTAAACAATGTGCCCCAAAGATAATTCACAAACCTAATTTGCATCCTGAATGAATGCTGTTAAGAATTTCTACATTAAAATGACAGAATCATATAGATCACACCATTGGCAGTTAAGCAGTTACTGTACACACATACCTAAACTGAGGAATACATTCCAACAACCAATCTTTAGTTTTCATTGCTGTCACACTGACCTTAAATCTTCCTCCTTGAGTTATCAAATGACCAAGCTGGTATTGGCTTATACTGGATGGTGGACAGGATGCCACTGCCTGGGGGTTACATATGTGTTTGTGCTAAGAATGGAAATCTCCCAGGCTCCTCTTTGAAAACATAATGTCAACGTAAATGAAGGACTATTCTATTTCTAGATTCACTGTGATCTAAAGAGAAAAAAAAACTTTGCTTGTGACAAATATTTATATACAGCTACATATAGATAGGGCTATACATACAAGTCTAGGACTAGTGACCTGGCATTTACAGAAATTATATTTGTAAATTTATTGTATCAAGAGACTCATAGTAGATCACTTACTGGTACAACCTGCTGTAAATGTTGTTTATAGGTTTGTCACTAATCTATATAGGTTTTAATTTTCCCTTTTTGTACTGCAGTTTAATTTAAGAAACAGCAAGAAGTATGTACATACACCACACCCACTTGGAATGTTGCGTAACACGTAATAAAGCAAACTGGTAAAAAATGCAATAATGTAAATGTAAAACAGTACAAAATAGTATCTTAATGCGATTTTTAATAGGTTATGTTTTTTGTGAGCCCTCACTGTGTTTGAACAATACACACTACTCCTGTGCTTCATTACTCCTTCCTTCATCTCAGTTACTGAGTCCAAACATTACACCACCGCAATAAACTCAAAAGTGGTCCTATCACATTTATTCCCCATCCCCTTTCCCTCATAAATATAAAGAATTAAACTAAAAGCTAAGTATACCAAAACATAATCTTTTCTCATATATTTTGCAAGGAGCTCATAATGATTAATGGAATCATTACTCTCCACTCCACACAGGTTACTTGAATCAAGTGGACTCTCAGGAGAGGAAAGATTTGCAGGAAGAGAAGGCCTTACAGGATCTACAGACGGGGACAGAAAATGCAGTATCTGTCACACAGCTGCTCCAGAAACTCTCTAAAGTAGATCAACTTCCCCTCTATTACTCTGGAGGCATGCAACTCCTAGCCAAAGCTGTAAAAGATTGTGAGTGTCTACTATATTGTGTTTTATTTTTTAAATACTAGGGGGTAAATGTACCAAGCTGCGAGTTTCCAGTGGATTTGAAAGTGGAGATGTTGCCTATAGCAGCCAATCAGATTCTAGTTATCATTTAGTTTGCACATTCTACAAAATGACAGCTAGAATCTGATTGGTTGCTATAGGCAGCATCTCCACTTTTCAAATCTGCCAGTAACAGGACGTTTTATTTCAGGTGCACCCCTGGACCAGATTGCTTTCTGTTCTTGACCCCGTTGTCCGTAACCCAGGGCCAGCGCTAGCATTAGGCGAACCTAGACGGCTTCCTAAGAAACCAATGGTTAAGGGCACTTAAAACACCAGATGAGTGACATTATGTTACTCATCCAGTGATATTCATGCCCTAGATGAGCCTCCACACAGAGCTACGGCCGCTGACATGAAGGAGAAGACGACCAGTGTCTTCTTACATGTGAAGTTGCTGGCCGCTGCTCCTCCATGTTAGGGTATTGAGCTTGGCTATGATGTAACAGCCATATGGCACACTTCCACTTTTAGCATCTAAGGAAGCCGTCCTCACCCCCCCACTTGCCAAGGTAAGAAGCAGTGGGAATATAAGTGGTGCTTCCAAGGGGGGTGGGGGTGTGCTTCCAAGTGGGCTTCCAACGCTTGCAACGGCCCTGCTCTAACCTCATCAAAGTCTAACCTTACCCCTGTTACTTACATTGATTAGACTTTGGAAAGGGAAATGTAGAAACTACATAATTTACTTTTTTCTATGTATTTATTCAAACATTGGATACATTGCAATAAATGCGCTGGAAAATGCAGCTCATACAACCTATAAATTATCAAATGTTTCAGGTTAATATATATTTTTAAAATAACATTATTTCTGTTTATATTAGGTACAACACAAACATTATTCAGAACAAATAATGGATTCCGTGTCATTGGCGACAACACGGTAATAGACAGGTACATTTTCAATGAATAATCTCTGGAGCAGAACTGTGGTGTTCCCAGTTCCCTAAACTGCATTTGTATGGGGAAAGATGCCTGCCTGAAGGCCTCATCCTCACAACAAATGGTAACCCATGAGCTTTCTAGTCTGTAGCAATTTCTCTCTAAGAAAATAAAATGACCTTATTAATAACTAGAACACACAGTCGGCCTGATTCATGTCTGGATGCACGTGCATTTATGTAGCGTATCTTGCTTGAAATAGCTCTGCTCATGCCCAGAAATGGACTTTACACCAATGAATGTAATTGCATGCAATTCATGTCCGAGCACAAATAACACTTACGACTGCCTATGACTTCAGAGTCAGAACAAGGGAGGGAGGGCCGGACTAATGTAGACAATATACAGTAAGGGAGTTCCAATATAGATGCATCTGATTCATGTCCTGGATTTCTCATTAGTATGCGTGCTCTCAGGTGTGTCATTTGCACCCACTATAGGTCAGTTGTAACTGCTGACTGACAGTGACTGGCATGCCATAAGATTTGATTTAAACAGTACTCATATGCGTGTCACTAGCTAGCTCCAGGGACATGCTGGGCTGGGGGGCAGGGGGGCATCTGCTCCCCGGGCCGGCCCATAATGGGCTAACTTGGGCTGGGTCACTGGGCCACCTGCATTTTTTTTCTTTAAAATAGGCTGCTGAGTCGAGTCTTGCCCCACGGGCTGAAATTTTCCAGCCCTCCCCTGGCTAGCTCAGGTAATATGTATGCAAGTAATATAGACTATAAATTGTATGTACAGTACACATTTTATATATTATTATACTGTTAACAGTTGTTCTTATACTTTATATTACAATTTTTATGCATTCTGATGTGACCTTTTATTGGTCCCACGCGTGTGCGTATACTGCAGTTGGTTGTGTGTGTCTACATGGCAAATACTGTTTCGGTAGAGCATGCGTCCACCCAGATTCAAATCGAAACATATCTTGAGATATTCATGGAACTGAATACAGATGGAACAATGCTCAAGTTCCATGCTTTTTTTTTTTAAAACGCAACTTACGTGCAAACTGGGTTCGGACTTGAATCAGACCAATATGTGTAAAGGAGAATTGGTAAATTTATTATGAGCTCTTGATTGTTGGTGATAAGCATGGTTTTTGTCTAAAATGTCACTGATAAATATCTTATTAATCTTCTTTTACATTTATTGATCGATTAGTTTTACTAATGGTGTGTCTCCTTCAGAAGCTTGGTCTCTACACGAGCAGATCCGATAGATGCAGATCTCTGTCTATCTGTCCTGTCGTTATGGCAAACAGTCTGCACTGGAAATGGTAATTTATACTTTTTTCTTGATTGAGGCCTAATTTTTAATTAAGGGTCAGTCATTATAAAAATGTTGTTTTCCTTACCCATTACCACCAAGGATATTTCTGAGTTCTCATATAACAATAATTTTTTTATTGATTAATTTATATATTTAAAACAATGGGGGATATTATGTGAAGACTTCCACAAGTCACGTATTAGGTTATTCTATCAAATTTATTGAATAAATAATAGATAAGGAAATAATTATGATAGTGACATATCAGAGCTTTCTTTAAATGAATGAGTCTCCTAATGTCTATTTTTGTTCCCTATAGAAGAGAACCAGCGCCTGTTGATCAGCCATCCTAATGTGAACAGACAGGTCTTTGCACTGCTGTCCTCCAAGGTCTCTGATGTACAGAGCAAAACACTGGATCTTCTAAATGTGTTTTCCACGACAGAGGAGGGAAGATCTTTACTTGTGAAACATTTAGACCCATCTAAGTATGTTCCATTGTTTCCATGTTATCTCTAGTTACTAGATATTTGCCATACATTTGTACAAAACCTTAAAGAGATTATTTTCCCAGGTTCCTATATAGTAAAGACTGCCTGATTACATTAAAATATATCACTGCAAAGACATACTAATAGGATAATAGGCTTCTGACGAAATTAATCCCTAGTGTGTGTGCATGTGTCTATGTGTATCTGGGTGGTTAGGAATATAGGGCCTGATTCATTAAGGATCTTATTTCAGTCTCCTGGACAAAACAATGTTACAATGCAAGGGGTGAAAATGAGTGTTCTGTTTTGCACATAAGTTAAATACTAAGGATGAGCGGGCTTGGATTCCGCTAATCCGAGCCCACCCGAACAGTGCGGATCCGACGGGATCCGAGCACTGTTCGGGAACTTCCGGGCGCCAAACGAAGGCAAACCGAGGCTATGACATCCAAGTCTCGCGTCGGATCTAGCGAGACTCGGATGTCATAAATACTCACCTTGCGGCCGCCATCTTCATTTCGCCTGACATCAGGGAAGAGTGGGGGTGTATAGTGTAGTGGTGCTTTTTACTTGTGTCTAGTGCTCTGTCCTTGCTAAGTCCAGTGGTGCATCAGTCCAGTGCTCTGTCCTTGCTAAGTCCAGTGGTGCATCAGTCCAGTGCTCTGTCCTTGCTGAGTCCAGTGGTACATCAGTCCAGTGCTCTGTCCTTGTTGAGTCCAGTGGTGCTTTTGTCCTGTGCTCTGTGCTGCTGAGTACAGTGGTGCTTTGTCCTGTGCTTTGTTCTGCTAAGTGCATAGTTGTTTTAAAAGTATTAAAAAATCTTCAAAAAAATAAAAAAAATAAAAAAAAAAAAATTATACAAAAATCATTTAAAAAAAATATAAAAAAAAATTCAAAAAAGTATAAAAAAAATTCTTGCAGTCCAGAAACATTAATACTGCAATCTATTAAAAATAGTTCACTGTTCTTTCTTGCAGTACAGAAACATTAATACTGCAATCTATTAAAAATAGTTCACTGTTCTTTCATGCAGTACAGAAACATTAATATACTGCAATCTATTAAAAATTGTTCACTGTTCTTTCTTGCAGTCCAGAAACATTAATACTGCAATCTATAAAAAATTGTTCACTGTTCCAGCAGTATTTAAAAAAATATTACTGTAATACAACGTGTGCTGCATATAATGGAGTACCAAAATTTGGAGGATAAAGTAGGGAAAGATCAAGACCCACTTCCTTCTAATGCTGAACCTGCTGCCACTAGTCATAACATAGACGATGAAATGGCATCAATGTCGTCTGCCAAGGCGGATGCCCAATGTGATAGTAGAGGGCATGTAAAATCCAAAAACCCAAAGTTCACAAAATTAACAAAAAAAGGAAATTAAAAACATCTGAGGAGAAATGAAAACTTATCAATATGCCATTTACAACACGGAGTGGCAAGGAACGGCTTAGGCCCTGGCCCGTGTTCAGGACTAGTGGTTCAGCTTCACCCAAGGATCTAAGCCCTCCTAATCCCCCCCCTCCAAAAAATTTAAGAGAGTTATGCTGTCAGCAACAACAACAACACAGCAAACAACTCTGCCTTCTAAACAGATGACATCACAAATCCCCAAGGCGAGTCCAAGGGTGTTGGTGGTTGCGAAGCCTGACCTTCCCATCACTGTACGGGAAGAGGTGACTCCATCCACCATTTGCAGCACACCCTCTGCATATGCTGGAAGGATCACCCACAGTGTTGATCCAGATTTGGATAATCAAGGTGTCAATGTTGTACACCGGTAGGGGGCTATTGATGTAGCTGGCGCTGAGGAGGAACTTGACGAGGAGGATGCTGATGTGGTTATTTTAAATGAGGCACCAGGGGGGGAAACAGTTGATGTCCATGGGATGAAAAAGCCCATCGTCATGCCTGGTCAGAAGACCAAAAAATGCACCTCTTCGGTCTGGAGTTATTTTTATCCCAATCCGGACCACAAATGTATGGCCATATGTAGCTTATGTAAAGCTCAAATAAGCAGGGGTAAGGATCTTGGCCACCTAGGGACATCCTCCCTTATACGTCACCTGAATAACCTTCATAGTTCAGTGATTAGTTCAGGAACTGGGGCTAGGACCGTCATCAGTCCAGGGACACCTAAATCCCTTGGTCCTGTTGGACACACACCACCAACACCCTCCTCGTCAACTTCCTCCACGATCTCCATCAGATTTAGTCCTGCAGGCCATGTCACCAGCCAGACTGAGTCCTTTTCAATCCGGGATTCATCCGAGGAATACTGCAGCGGTACGCCTACTACTGCCACTGCTGCTATTGCTGCTGGTAGTCGGTCATCTTCCCAGAGGGGAAGTCGTAAGAACGCTACGTCTTTCACCAAACAGTTGACCGTCCAACAGTGGTTTGCCAAGAGCACTAAGTACAACAGTAGTCACCCTATTGCAAAGCGGATAACTGCGGCTGTAACAGCTATGTTGGTGTTAGACGTGCATCCGGTGTCCGCCATCTGTGCAGTGGAATTGAAACCAGTTGGAGGAGGTATTGTGGCCCCGGTACCAAATTGGGTACCGGGGCCACTCCACTACGCAGTCCAGATAGCTGCGTATCAGATATTAAACTACGTTCACTGTTGCTGCCAAATAAAAAAATAATGAAAATGCCCTGTCATCAACGAAAACAAGAGGTAGTGACGCGCTAGAACTCCACCCTCTATATGCTGCAGAGGATGTGGGAGCAGCCATCTGAGCAGTGGAATTCAGACCAGTTGGAGGAGATATTGTGGCCCCGGTACCAAATTGGGTACCGGGGCCACTCCACTACGCAGTCCAGAAAGCTTCGTATCAAATATTAAAGTAATTACGTTCACTGTGCTGCCAAATAAAAAAATAATGAAAATGCCCTGTCATCAACGAAAACAAGAGGTAGTGACGCGCTAGAACTCCACCCTCTATATGCTGCAGAGGATGGAGGAGCAGAAAAGGGCCATTCAAGCCTACACAGCCACCTACGATGGGCCACGTGTTTGTGCCGCCCACTTGTGTCGCTTAGCTTAGACATCCAGCTACCTCGGTGCAACGTTTTGGACTAAAAACAATATTGTGAGGTGTGAGGTGTTCTGAATAGACTGGAAATTAGTGGAACTGATTGTTATTGAATGTTATTGAGGTTAATAATAGCGTAGGAGTGAAAAAAAAACCAAAAACTGGATTTTAGCACTTTTTATGCTTTTTTAAAAATAAATCAGAACCCAAAACCCTAAATCAGAACCAAAACCTTTTGTCAGGTGTTTTGGCAAACCAAATCAGAACCCAAAACCTCAAGCTAATCAGAACCCAAAACACTAAAAGTGGCCGGTGCACACCCCTATTAAATACTGACTGTTTTTTCATGTAGCACACAAATACTTGATAGCTTATTTGTACACTGAAATTTAAAGTTGATATGTGTGTGTTACATGAAAAAACAGTCAGTATTTAACTTATGTGCAAAACAGAACACTCATTTGCACCCCTTGCATTGTAACATGGTTTTGTCCAGAAGACTGAAATAAGGATCCTCTTCATTTAAGATCCTTAATGAATCAGGCCCATAATTTGTAACTTCCACTGGGGATATAAGTCATAGCTAACTAAATATTCACTGTAAAGCTCTGTGTAGGTGCTATATGAATAACTGTTAAAAATAATAACATATTTTCATAGCTAGTGGGTAAAGTGGTTACTCTGTTATCTTAACCCTTTCAGTGCCAGACATTTGGAACCATGAGCATGTGGGAGTCCTCTCCGACTGAGGATTCCACTGTGTATGGAGGGACACTTGCCACCTTTCTTTCATGGAATCCCTAGTTTTTTCAACCATTTTTTAGCTGTCAATTTTTGTCATACCGATGACATCATATGTGAATGAGAATGAAAGTCAGGTTCAGCAGCAGTCTAGTTGCGGGAATCATGTGCTTAGCTTTTGTGAATTGTGATGTGCGTTACAATCATGGTAGTCCCTCAGCTAGTATAGCCAGCAAGAAGACAGAAAGGTGTTTGTTGGAGTTTGATAGGGTTTTTAAAAGCTCAGGAGGCTGGCACTAGTGTTTTGTCCCTCCCATTGGCTGTCATGTGACCAAGTACGTCATTCTGGGTTGTAGTGGGCTACACGAGTAAACGGTGCAGTCTGTAACGTCATTTAAGGTGTTGTTGCATGCGCAACCTCTGTGTTGTATGTAAATGTAATAAGTTAAGTTAGATAAAATGGGATATAGGCTATAAATTGTCTTGGTGTGTTAGTGTATATGTTTCAGGGATGTGTTGGGAATGTTATGGAATTATGTTAAAGAATTCAGTGTAGGAGTAGGAGGGAATGTTGGATGAGGGTGCCAACTGGAAAGATGTTTGCAAGTAGTAAGTGCAAATGAATGAAAGATCTAAGTGCATAAGAAGAGTTAGCCAATGACATAGGACTGAATGATGGGAGCAGAGATCAGTTCAATGGGATGCAGAGTCATAATCACTCTAACAGAACATAAGGGTGAAATGGAGGTAAATTTGAAAATTAAGATTTAGCTGAAGGTTAAGAATTTTTGGCTGAGTTGGGAATTTATTCTTGGACACCACCAGCAACTACAACTACATTACTCCTAAACAACCCAAGATGACTATGTCTAAGTCCTTTTTTAAGTGCTTTATTCTGTCATTTGGTGAGGTTGGAATTAGGTCTATGATTTTTATGTTTGTTGTATATGAGTTCAAATATTGGCATGTTTTCTCCAAATATAGTGATTGTGCAATATTATGTTCGTACATTAAATATAAAAACATTCGCTTATCTGTCCTCCTTGTTATGGGATAAAAGTATGCAGTCACGATCAGATGTAAAAGTCCCACTTCAAACTTTGCAGGCCGTTCAATCGCACAATGCCCAATGGGTTTCGTCTTCACAAAGACTTTTTCAAGGGGACCCCCTTTTGTTCCATAACAAGGAGAACAGATAAGAGAATGTTTTTTTGATTAAGTAAAGGCAATGTTATGTAATAATAATATATAAGGGATATTTGAGCTACGAGTTTGAGATGTATCTAACAGTGATATGTAATTTGTTCTTTTAAGGGCAACAATGAATATATTGCAATAGGAACAAAAACAAAACATCACTTTTCATTTGTGTGTCAAACAAGGTCATTTTTAAAACTGATAATAAAAGCCTCATGCAGTGTCTGAATGTAGAACAGTATGCTTGGTTTATATCAGATCCTCTAGAGCTGGCAATACATAGTCTTGGAGGCCAAATAAATATAAAAAGAAAGAAAATAGTTTGAGAAGCAAAACTAATTCTAATTGATACTTGAAGGATATGAGCAAAACTTTAATATAATGGAAACTAAAGTGAAACAAGGCCCAACAAATGGGCAGGGCTTGGCTATCTTAAACAGGCAGCATCTCAGCGGAGATCCTGCCACATGAGTACAGGTAGACATAAGCACAGGTGTCTATGTGTTTGTATGTCTGGACCTCTGCTCTTATACTGCCTGCTATTTCCAGAAAAATACAGTAGGCTTCATTTGTGAAGTGGACTGGATGCGCACTGCAAATTGCTTGGTTGTGCACATAGATGGTCCACTCAGAGCCATTCCTTTGGGAAGTCTCTGCAAACTAGATGTGTGCCTAGGTTTGTGGGGAGGCAGAACAATCTGAAGAGGCGCACTGTACAAAATTGTAACCCAAACAAACTTTTTTGCACCGAAGTTCAACCGGAGAGTGCAAAATACATCCTAAAAGTTTAGATCCAATCTCCGCCAGCTCAGATCTGGGACATACGTTTTTTTGTGTTTTTCTCAAAACTAGGGCACTAGCGCCTACTCTGCACTTAATAAGAAATGCTCTCACAGCAACAAACACTTCATATTGGCTTATGCAAACTTCTGCTTCCTTGCAAATGCCTCCTCCTTGCTCTGTTAAACAATGTATAGTGATGAAAGTCTAGACATGCCACTGCAAATTGAGATGCATGACATCATAGAGGATTTTTAGCAGCGTCTAAGACATTTTGAATTCGTACATGAGGTCTAGTATATTAGTGCCGAGTTCACTAGGCTAATAACTTGGGACGTAAATCACAACTGTGCCACTGGCCTAACTGTAATAATTAACAATAATGGAGTAACAGTGATACTGGGCAGCACGGTGACTAAGTGGTTAGCACTTCTGCCTCACAGCACTGGGGTCATGAGTTCAGTTCCCGACCATGGCTTTATCTGTGTGGAGTTTGTATGTTCTCCCCGTGTTTCCTCCGGTTTCCTCCCACACTCCAAAAACATACTAGTAGGTTAATTGGCTGCTATCAAAATTGATCCTAATCTCTCTCTCTCTCTCTCTCTCTCTGTGTGTTAGGGAATTTAGACTGTAAGCTCCAATGGGGCAGGGACTAATGTGAATGAGTTCTCTGTATAGCGCTGCGGAATCAGTGGCACTATATAAATAAATGGTGATGATGATGATGATACTTTAACAAACCTATCCCTGTAAAATGTCAGATTTGTAAAAATGCCATTACTGCTTCTACTAAGTGGGCAGTATACAGTGGTATGTCATACCACCACTTCTACCGCCCTGATGGTAAAATTATCAAATTATATTCACTTACATTTTTCATTCAATCAGTTCTAAATTTCTGTTTCATCCACAGGTTACAATTATATTTTTGTCCATACAAGTTGTTATATTTTAAATGTTTACACTCGGAGTATTCATAACTGTTCCATCACCACCATCCTATTCCTCTGTTATACACATGCTTAGCTATACACATGCTTACAGGTAGATTGGGATTGTGTATGTGCATACTGGGAATGACTGAATTGCTGAGATGCAGAGAAGTATATTGCCCAAACATTTTCTTGCCCGTCATCATATATTATTTTACAGAGATCAAAATATGTATTCCAGCTCTGATTAGAAAATTATATCCATCAATTTAAAATTAAAGTCTTTTTTGGTTATTTTCTTTCTATTGTATATAGGCTATTACAATGCCTTCTAGAATATGTGACATTAATGGATGGAAGAGCAGGCAAAGCCATGGATATATTGCACAGTCTAACACTGGAGCAAAGGTAACACGATTTGATTTGGTTTTGCGTTCATATATTGATCAAGAAAAGCCTTTATACAAAATAACAATGTTTTGTGAAAAATTAAGGAAATTTTGGCAAAGTAAAAAATAGGATTCTGGTTCTTATTAGTCTCATTTATATTGGACAAATTCAGACACAATTATAGCTGCCTTCTATAAAGCTAGAAGCTTCATCATTGTATTTAATGCCAGTTTTGGAAGACATTTTCTCTGTCATTTACAACAAAGGCACATTTATATTTGGGGTGTTCACCGGGCACTTTTAGTGTTTTGTGTTTTGGGTTCTGATTAGCTTGAGGTTTTGGGTTCTGATTTGTTTTGCCAAAACTCCTGACGAAAGGTTTTGGTTCTGATTTAGGGTTTTGGGTTCTGATTTATTTTTAAAAAAGCATAAAAAGCGCTAAAATCCAGTTTTTTGTTTTTTTGCACTCCTACGCTATTATTAACCTCAATAACATTCAATAACAATCATTTCCACTAATTTCCAGTCTATTCTGAACACCTCACACCTCACAATATTGTTTTTAGTCCAAAACGTTGCAACGAGGTAGCTTTCTGGACTGCGTAGCCAATTTGGTACCGGGGCCACAATACCTCCTCCAACTGGTCTCAATTCCACTGCACATATGGCTGCTCCTCCATCCTTTGCAGCATATAGAGGGTGGAGTTCTAGCGCGTCAATACCTCTTGTTTTCGATCATGACAGTGCATTTTAATTATTTTTGGATTTGGCCCCAACACTGAATGTAGTTTTAATATCTGATACGCAGCTATCTGGACTGCGTAGTGGAGTGGCCCCGGTACCCAATTTGGTACCGGGGCCACAATACCTCCTCCAACTGGTCTCAATTCCACTGCACATATGGCTGCTCCTACCTCCTCCAACTGGTCTGAATTCCACTGCTCAGATGGCGGAAACCGGATGCACGTCTAACACCAACATAGCTGTTAAGGCCGCAGTTATCCGCTTTGCCATAGGATGACTACTGTCGTACTTTGTGCTCATGGCAAACGACTGTTGGGCGGTCACATAATGCTAAAAGCTTTATGTTGTTGAAATAGGACATGCACACTTTAACAAACCAATCATTTCAGCGAAAGGGCCTACCAAACAACTGTGGCTGAAATGATTGAAATGATTGGTTTGTTTGGGCCCCCACACCAAAAAAGCTATTCATCTCTCCCTGTACAAACTAAACTGGCTCTACTGAGGCAAGATGTCGTCCTCATCCTCATCCTCTGATTCCTCTCCCCCTTCAGTGTGTACTTCCTCATCCTCACACATTGTCAATTCGACCCCGCTGGACTCCACAACCACAGGTCCCTCTGTAGTATCTGGAGGCCAGTGCTGTACTTGATTGAGGAATTGATAATTCATTTTTATGAACATCATTTTTTCAACGTTCTGCAGAAGCAACCTCCTTCGCCGCTGACTGACCAGGTTACCCGCCACACTAAAAACTCTTTCGGAGTAAACACTGGAGGGGGGACAACTCAGGTAACTTGGGACTGCGCAAACAATGAACGTAGTAATAGAAATGGCAGCTCCTCGTTTTTGGGACTGCACAAACAATGAACGTAGTAATAGAAATGGCAGTTCCTCTTTTTTGGAACTACAGAAACAATGAACGTAGTAATAGAAATGGCAGTTTCTCTTTTTTGGAACTACAGAAACAATGAACGTAGTAATAGAAATGACAGTTCCTCTTTTTTGGAACTACAGAAACAATGAACGTAGTAATAGAAATGGCAGTTCCTCTTTTTTGGAACTACAGAAACAATGAATGTTGTAATAGAAATGGCAGTGCCTCTTTTTTGGGACTGCAAGAATATATTGCTCCATAATATTTTTTATACTTTTTCAATTATTTTTTTATATTTTTAAAAAAAAAAAAAAAATTGGTATTTTTTAAAAATTTTTAAATGATTTTTGGCTAATTAACAAATTGCTATGGACTTATCAGAAACAAATACAGGATAAAAGCACCACTGGACTCAGCAGCACAGACACTGGCCAAAGCACAACTGGAATCAGCAGGACTGAGCACTGGAAAAAGTACTACTGGACTCAGCAGGACAAAGCACCACTTGACTAAAGTAATGAGCAGGACAGAGCACTAGACAAAGTACTAATGGACTCAGCAGGGCAAAGCACCACTTGACTAAAGTAATCAGCAGGACAGAGCACATCAACCTCCCTCTTCAGTAACCACAGGGAGAATGAAGATGGCGGCCACGAGCGGGGCATTTATGAGATCCGAGTCTCGCAAGATCCAACGCGAGACTTGGATTTCATAGCCTCGTTTTGCATTCCTTGGGCGGCCGGAAGTACCCGAACAGTGCTCGGATCCCGTCGAATCTGCACTGTTCGGATGGGCTCGGATTAGCGAAATCCGAGCCCGCTCATCTCTAATTTATATCTGCCAGCATTACAGGTTGAAACCAAACCATGCCCATTTTACGTAGGACCACACCCATTTATGTGTGACCACACCCCCTTTGGGAGCAGAATGTACTTTTGAATAACAGATTCCAAAATAAAATTTGAAGACATGACTTGTTGCATCATTCAAGTATGAATAGAATGTTCCTGATAGTTCTATAGGGGTCGCTGTGCTCTGGTCCATGTTGTTTACAACAATATGTACTGTTAGATTGCACAGCATCCTTTTATCACTTTATCTACACTCTGATTTATCTACCAAGAACTGCCCAAGTGCAGATTCCATAACGTAATGATTGGGAAACACCGTGTGCAGAGACTTTTGCTATACATAGTTGATGAGGTTGAAAAAAGACACCAGTCCATCAAGTTCAACCTATTTTGGATCTCCTGCGATCCTGCACTTATATTTGAAATTGATCCAGAGTGAGCAACCACCCGCCAATCTGTTTCAATTGTGAAAATCCCCCCAGACCCAATATTGCAGGTCTATTTTTACCCTATATCCACTACTATCCTTCATTTTAATTAATGGTCGTATCCCTGGATACACTTTTCCGCTAAAAATTTGTCTAACCCTTTCTTAAACATATCTATTAAATCTGCCATTACAACCTTCCCTGGCAATGAATTCCATATCTTGACTGCCCTTACTGTAAAGAACCCCTTCCTTTGCTGGTTGTGAAATTTCCTCTCCTCTAACCTTAGGGGGTGACCGCGTGTCCTGTGTATAGTCCTTGGGGTAAAAAGTTCCTATGAAAGTTCTCTGTATTGTCCCTTAATGTATTTGTACATAGTAATCATATCTCCCCTTAGACGCCTCTTTTCTAAAGTAAACATGCCTAAACTGGATAACCTTTCCTCATAACTTAATGACTCCATACCCTTTATCAATTTTGTCGCCCTTCTCTATACTATTCGGGATTACCATCATTGGTTGAGCATACTAGTTCCGCATAGGAGTGGCCGTTTTATATTAACATTTTTATTAAAAACATGTTACTTTCAAGCAACAGTTTAATTTAGTAGCATAGGGGTACATTTGGAAGTATTCACAAATCACGCTAAATGCACCTGGTTGTCCAATTGAAGGCTGTGGGTCAGATGCAACCATCCTGTTCTATTTGATGGTCTCACATTCTCATTACATCATTTGCATCCTCCATAGATTCTACTGTGTTACATCAATTTTAACAGTATTTTGCCTGTGAGCACATAGCTATAATATAAATGTGGCTCTGTTTATAGACTTGGATGGTACTGAAATACACTATTACTTTAATAGTGTTTTGGTTTTGGCATTTATGTATTCCCTCTACACTTCTAGAAGGCTGTTACATTGTTACATTGCCACTGGCATTAAAGCTTTCCAACCAATTAAAACAGAAGGGCCCCTCTCACTGTGTTTTGGAGGAGAGAATAAAAAATACATGTACAAATGTCAACCTTAATTTTTAACAAAGTTAACCGCAACACAGTTTATCTTAATGTTATAAAGACAGTAGTGTAAGTTTATGTTGAGATAACAGGTTCGTGTTAAAATAATCAACCTGATGTAGAATGGATGTGATGGAACCTTTCATTTGACCCTGATCAAATATATATGTTCACTTATATCAAGTTACTGTGTGTGTCAGAAGTACTTTAGATCGGAGTCCACATCCTCTTTATAGCTATTTCTCAGCCTTGTTTTTTTCCATTAAACTGCAGGTTGAAATCTTATTTCAGGGCTGAGTTTTCATCAG
The DNA here is from genome assembly GCF_038048845.1 of Mixophyes fleayi. Taxonomy (NCBI): domain Eukaryota; kingdom Metazoa; phylum Chordata; class Amphibia; order Anura; family Limnodynastidae; genus Mixophyes; species Mixophyes fleayi. Next base: position 67,660,211 of record NC_134412.1, on the reverse strand, counting down.
AATCACTGCCAACATTTACTCGCTTATTGGTAAGAACAATCTTTTCAGTTGGTGATATTATACATTCAATAAAAGCACTGTCACATGCAATATCTATTTTTCTATCTATCTATCTATCTATCTTGTTTTGTTAGTGCTGAAGTTTGGACTTTGTCAAAATAACAATAAGACAAAAAGGACTATAATATATATATATATATATATATATATATATATATATATATATATATATATATATATATATGTATATTATAGCAATAGGGGCAGTTTGCCACATTCTATTAAGGAAGAGGCTGAGGGGTATATTTACTAAACTGCGGTTTTGATAAGGTGGAGATGTTGCCTATAGCAACCAATCAGTTTCTAGCTGTCATTTTGTAGGATGTACTAAATAAATGAGAACTAGAATCTGATTGGTTGATATAGGCAAAATCTCCACTATTTCAAACCTGCAGTTTAGTCAATATACCCCTAATAGTTTTCCTGGGAATCTGCAGGCTCAGGCCTCAGGCTACAGAGAGGGCTAAGTCTGTACACTCTTCCACACACACAGCACAGGAACACAGGTGGAGCACCTGGGTGTAAATAATTAAGGAAACAGCTAGTGTAGTGCTTGGGAGGAAGCTTAAATAGCTGGATTCGTGCTGTGGGTAGTGTGACCAATGCCAATGAGTGGCCGGTATCCAGTTAGGGGACTATCTGTCTAGTTATTGTTAGGGTTGCATGACTTTGCAAATATTTTGGTGTGTTTGCTGAAACTACTTCAGTAGCTGTTCATTCCATCCTCACAAAGCCTGAATAAAACTGCAGAGTGCTTTTACATATATATATATATATATTTAGCACCTCTGTCTCACAGCACTGGGGTCATGAGTTCGATTCCCGACCATGGTCTTATCTGTCTGGAATTTGTATGTTCTCCCCGTGTCTGCGTGGGTTTCCTCTGGGCACTCCGGTTCCCTCCCAAAAACATGTTAGAAGGTTAATTGGCTGCTATCAAATTGACCCTAGTCTATCTGTGTGCGCAGTAGGGAATTTTGACTGTAAGCTCCAATGGGGCAGGGACTGATGTGAGCGAGTTCTCTGTACAGCGCTGCAAAATTAGTGGCGCTATATAAATAAATAAATGATGATTATATATATATATATATATATATATATATATGGTACTAGAAAGATTGTTGCATATATTTTACACTGTGAAGTCTCTTACTACAGATGAGCAAAGCTGCAAAAAAAATCCAAATCAAATTCCTCGATGGAACAGGCTGTATTGCAGTGGTGCAACGTTACAACAATACAGTCATCAAGTTCCACTTTTGCTTCACAATTCCCCATGTACAGTGGCGTGTAATAAAAATAAGTAAATAAATCACTTAAAAATGGGGCGCATGTCCCACTCCCCAAACCCAGCACTAGACAGACTTGTCTGATTTCAACTATAACGGAATCTACAAGCTAAGTGAATATCAGCACCAGGGTGGTTAGCTCAGAACTGGAGCTTTTATTGAAGGAGGAGCGAGGAAACACCAGCTCTGTGGGGTAATCATGCTGGCCGATTTCGTTTTTACATTTTTTAGCAACTTAGATAATTTTATTTATTTTCATATGGGAAGTGTTTTGTTTCATTAAAATTATAAGAGATCCGATCTCTGCCAGCTCCGGCTTGGTGCTGAATTGGTGCAAGTCATTTGCGATGGGGGAAAGGCAGTGCACGGCATAGATGCAGCTATAAATGAACCATCCCCAGGCTCTTATGTTACGTGCAGAGCACTTGAGTATAATTCTGTTGTGAAAATGTGCAAAATTCTGTGCCTAAATGTGCAATAAGGGGATTATCTTTTGTAACAGTTTTGAGAATTTGCTGATTTCACGTAATTTGAGTAACTTGTATCACTGTCTTATGCAAAATTGTTCAAATATATTGAATCAGTTCATCTACAGTATGATATTAATCAACCATTTGTCTGACTAATCTAACTCTCCTCTGTTATAGATGAAGTTGAGCAGGTCACTGGTTAATATGGCAGTGTTTCCATTATGCATTGCTATAATAGGACATCTTACGGAAGACAGAGTTATCAGGAGTGAGATGGCTGTTTCATTGGAATTCTGGGACTCCTGTTTGTTGGCTGTGGTAGGTGAACTCAGATTAAGGAGATACGTATTTCTTATTATGTAAGGGATGGTATTTTACTGATTCGTTAGTTCTTAAAGCATTGACCTTTTGCAAATTATCCACTTCCCCATGTTTTTTTATTTTGTTTATTGAAGAATTATTTTATGAATTTATTTTTCCTGGTTTGAGTCATGGAACCAAGGAGGTTTATGATGTGAATATGTTCACCAATGTTTGACATTAAAGGATTTGGCAGTCATCAGTTGTGTGCCACTGCTCTGCACAAAAACAAACATGTACAATTATTTCACCTATCATTAAAAATCTAATGCATTAATGGTGTTATTAATTTTTGACTATCCTTTCTTTTGATCTACCCACTTCTGCCATGTGGCACTTTGTTGGGCTGCTTTTGACAGGGGAGAGTGCTAACTGGACAAGCTCAGCAGCCAATTCAATAAGGTGCCATACACTGCACAGACCCGGCTCTAGCTGGTTGAATAGATAGCATTAGGTCATTGTGCAAAGGCTGCCAGATCTTCTCCTCCTATCAGGCACAGTGGACTGGTGCTTCAGGATTAGTAATGGGGTGGTAATAAATCATGCTTATATATAGGTGGAACTTTGCCTTGTATAGCCTTGTATACAGTTTTTACCATGCGTAGCTGCAACTGAAATTACATAATCCAGTTAGTCAGATAATACTGTTAATCAAATCATGTCATGTTAACATTACTGTGTCCTACTGTCTACTTGCTACTTCTATCAATGAGTAAGTGCCACTATATGTGCCCTTCAGGATAAGTGTAATTCGTCTACTGCTGGTGGAGAACACAAAGACATTTTGATTTCAGTTCTTGGCCTCATGTTTAACTTGTCCTTGGAAGTGAATTCAGCAATCCAGGTAAGAAATAATTGATTCTCTTCAATACAGACCTTGAAAGATGTTATGGGACTTAATAGGAGTACCCCTACAAATAGCGATGTCCCTGTCCAATATTTTAGGTGTAGTCGGGCTCAGGAGAAATTACAGGGAGTGAATGTTCTCCATTATGGATTTTGGGATGTCATTGGTCTGCCACAGCTTTAGTCATGCCACATTGGCCTGTAGCCAAGACCGGCAAATGGTGTGTTACATTCAATAGTATGGAAATTAGTTGCAAATCCTATAGGGATTATTAACAGCTGTCTGTGTTATGTCTATTCTTGTTCTACAGATTTCAGATTAGTTTTGATCCTCTTTGTAATATGTGATGCATGCTCACATAGGGTTCACTGTTTCCTTTGTTTGCAGCACTTTGGTATACTCATTCTCAGACCCACATATAATGGACCATTGAAGGACATTATAAGAAACAATGCATGCAAGGCACAATATAATTTGTTTTGGGTTAATTTTAGTGCTTTGGAATTCTTTATTGTGTAACACATTATACTTAATAGCTGTCACGAACTTCCAGTCTGTCCCAGATACAGAAATCTGAACAGCTTGCTGTGACTGGCGTCACCTTAGTCACTTAGCAATGAATACACCTTTTCTGTCACCACAAAGGATTTATTAAGGTGTCCTTATGTTCACCAAAACCACTTATTAATGTTTCACACTTTAATCACATACACCTGTAGCATGAGCCTCCCTGGGCTTTGGAAATTCACAAAGAATCACGGAGAATACGCTAGATAAAATTTATTTATTCTAAAAAATGTTTCCAAGGCTTAGTTACAAAAAATTCATAACAAGACATACAATATGTTGCACAGATAAGTTTCAGAGAATAAAATAGGAAAAGAAACCAGAGTCACTACTTACTTAGTTAAGACTTGGGGCTAGATTTACTAAGCTGCGGGTTTGAAAAAGTGGGGATGTTGCCTATAGCAACCAATCAGATTCTAGCTGCCATTTTGTTGAAGGTACTAAATAAATGAAAGCTAGAATCTGATTGGTTGCTATAGACAACACTTTTTCAAACCCGCAGCTTAGTAAATCTAGCCCTTGGTGTGTGTGAGGGAACACAATTGAGAAATATAGGACATTTCAGTCTTGATAGACCCCCTCATGAAAATGCACACTGTAATGTCTAAGGCAGAAGATTTTAAACCTTTCTCTACTCTCCAAATAGCTCTCACCATCCACCTTTGGAGTTTAGCTGTCAATAAGGACAGATTGATCTCCAAAATATCACAGGGCTTTCGAAGAGAGCTAGGGATGTCCTGAGCTCTGGAATGTTTATAGGACCTGAATTCTCACCTCTGCTCGTTCGGCTTGGCTGGTCAGATACACATCCTCTGCATACAAAAAAAACCTCCTCAGTGTTAGCAGTCGCGGCGGCCGCGGGTACCGCCGCGACTCTCACCTAGTTCCTGTAGGCGTCCCGGTAGTCGCTATGGCAACCGGGACGTCACTTCCTGCCTTTCATCCAAAATCCAACTCATTCTCTACTACTGTTCCCTGCGGGGATTCCGGAACACCTGCTTTTACGGCCAGGCTAAGGTCCGTCTGGAAAAAGGTACACGCTGCACTAGGTCAAGCTTCCCGAAAATCCAAGGTCTTCGCTGACCGTCACCGTAGACCATGTTCATTGAAAGTGGGCGATCGGGTTTGGTTATCCACACGGAACATCAGGTTGCGGCAACCTTGTAAGAAGCTGGGGCCCCAATACATTGGACCGTTTCTAATTGAGAGGAAAATTAATCCAGTGGCATTTAGGTTAAAACTACCAACCTCCTTAAAAATACCTGCGACCTTTCATTGTTCGCTTCTGAAGAAAGTCGCCACTCTCAGTAAGTTCAATCAACCTTTCTCCAACAGGCCCCGGCCTCTGATGGTGAATGGAGACCATGAATATCTTGTCGAAAGAATCCTTGACTCAAGAAAGGTCCAAGGCCAACTTCAGTTCCTCGTGCATTGGAAGGGTTATGGCCCTGAGGAACGATCTTGGATACCACAGAGGCGTCTCCATGCTGAAAGGCTCATTAAAGAGTTTTTTAATAAGTTTCCCACGAAACCTGGATGTCGGGGTTCCTTGACCCCTCCTCAAGGGGGGGGGGTACTTTTAGCAGTCGCGGCGGCCGCGGGTACCGCCGCGACTCTCACCTATTTCCTGTAGGCGTCCCGGTCGTCGCTATGGCAACCGGGACGTCACTTCCTGCCTTTACCCGACCGTTGCCAGGGCAACGGTCGGACGCTAATTACAGGGACGCTGCGTCCCGGCAGCTGGGAACAGCCGGGCGCATGCGCAGAAGCGCCCACAAGCCTGTGGGCTGATTAATGTGGCAGGATTGAGCCTGCCCATATGATTTCAGAGCTAGGCTCTGATTGGCCACTACTGGTATTTAAGGCAGTGAGGTCTGCAGCCTCACTGCCAGTTATAGCGTTCTGTCCTCAGTCCTGCTGCCTGCTTGTGCTATCCGTTTTGGTTCCTGCTACCTTGGATTTGACTACCCGTGTTTTGACCCCTGCTTGTTATTGGACCTGTGACCCTTCTCTTCTGACCTCGACCTTTTGCCTGGACTTCGGATTTTGCTTCTCTGCCTGTGTGTTTGACCCTTCGCTTGTCTTTGGATATTGCATCTGTGCCTGTGACCCTTTGACCTAGGATTCTACTTAACTACAGCCCGCCAATCACTCCACTTCTGGGAACTCCTTTAAGTCAGTATACGTCACTCGACCTTCGGTCGGCCCGCAGCCCAGTCTGTCCCCACCACTAGGGGCTCCAGCGAACACCTGGCCTTCTGAGTAGTTCCCGAGTTTCACTGTACTGGCTTGGGAGTTCCTAACACTCAGAGATGCTTATCTATCTCTGGATAATTTCAAAAGATTATTTACACTTGCATAGGTTCAAAGTTATGTCATTCAGCAAAGCACAGGTTGAGCTTACATTACAAGGTTACATAAAATATTTACATTGTCATACATGAATTCAACAGAGAATAACAATCAGTCATTAGATATACTACATAATTGTCACACCTCCCCCTAAACCTAGGGCACAGAGAACTGTGACCTGTCACTGTTTCTTTGCCCTTTTACCACTTCTGCCCCATGGCGCGAGAGGCCATCTGTGTTTCCATGTTCTGCGCCCTTCCGGTGCTGAAAGGTGAAGTTATATTGCTGCAAAATTAAGCTCCACTTTAACAGCTTTCCATTATCCCCAGAAAGTCTATTCCGCCAGCTTAGAGGATTATGGTCTGTGATAATGGTGAAATCCCGTCCATACAGGTAGGGCTGTAGCTTTTGAAGTGCCCATACGATGGCTAGGCACTCTCGTTCAATGGTAGCATAAGCCACCTCTCGGTGGAGTATTTTTTTACTTAGGAAAATGATATTTTGCTCCTCCCTTTACGCTGTCACCTGGCTAAGGACAGCTCCATAGTTAGACACGTCGGTCTGTACTATAATCCTCCGTTTGAAATCTGGGGCCTGTAGCACGGGGACTGGGCCAGAGCAGATTTCAGAGCTGTAAATGCATTTTTACAATCTTTTGTCCATTTAGCCACCTGTGGTAACCTCTTTTTTGTTAAGTCAGTCAGAGGTTTGGCTAGGGTGCTATAAAGGGGCACGGACTTTCGATAATACCCAGCTGTACCTAAGAAAGACATGCTTTTTCATGCTAGGGGTCAGCCACGCCGTGAGAGCATCTATCTTGCTAGGCTCAGGGTGGAGGGTACCTCCCCCTACATGGTGCCCCAAGTACTGCACTTCACACATGCCAAGCTGGCACATGTCTGGATTGATAGTCAGACCTGCCTCAGTAATACGGCCTAACACACTATTCAGATGGATCAGGTGCTCCTCCCAGGTCTGGCTGAACATTGCAATGTCATCCAGGTAGGCAACTGCATGTTCCTCCTGGTTCTCTAGCAGGACAATGACCAGACGCTGGAAGGACACGGGCATTTTTCATTCCAAAAGGCACGACCAAAAACTCAAACAGCCTGAATGGGGTGATAAAGATGGACCGCTCCAGTGTCTTGGGTGACAATGGGATCTGCCAGTAACCTCTACTGAGATCCATGATGGTGATGTAGCGTGTCTGGGCAAACTAATCTAGTAGTTAATCTATCCTAGGCATAGGATAAGCATCAAACACTGTGGCGTCATTCAACCTCCTAGAGTCTACACAGAACTGGGTGCCCCCACATTGTTTTGGGACCAGTACCACTGGGGCAGCCCAAGAACTGTGAGACTTTTAAATTACCCCTAGCCGCAACATCTCGTCTATTTCCATTTTCATTGCTTCTAGCACTTCTAGGGAAGTTCGATATGCTGTCTGTCTGAGAGGGGTCTGGTTGCCTGTGTTTGCATTATATGTGACCATGGGGTAAATGTATTATGGTCCAGTTTTTTCACCTCCCTGGAAATCGGCGAGTTTACAGCTAAAATTTAAAGCAGCGTTGGCTTATAAAGGCAAACTTGCCTTTACAAGCCAGCGCCGCTTTAAATTTAAGCTGAAAACTCGCCGATTTACGGCGAGTTGAAAAAACCGGACCATAATACATTTACCCCCAAGTGTGTTTTTCCAGGTTTCCCTGTAAAATGGGACAGATAGGGTCATAGCATGTCAGCTAGCTGCTTTAGCTGAAAGTCAGACAGCTCTTCACTGCAGTGGGTGTCTGCCTCTTTAGCAGCAGCTGCTAAATCTATCAAGGGGTCAGACACCTGATCGCTCTCAGGTAAGCTACACACAGCTAATACACAAGCTTCCCTATCATGATAAGCTTTGAGCATGTTAATGTGATATACCTTTTGCCTCTTTTGGCCCTCATCTTTTGCCACTACATAATTGACATCAATAATGTGCTGTACTATGGTGTAGGAGCACACCCAGGCAGCATGTAACTTAATCTGCTGCATAGGGAGCAGAACCAGAACCTTTTGCCCCACCTCAAATATGCGTTCTCTCTATTATGTACCAAACGAGCTTTAGTTCTGGCAACACCCAAATGTCCTGCTAGGGTTATCTTATGGGCTACTTTCAGCAACCCTTCCCTATAGGCTTGAGGTACAACTAGTTGCCTGTCAGCAATTACATATGGATGCATACTCGTGACATTTTTCTCTCTGTACAAAAGGCCATTTTCCCAAAAAATTCTATCTTCCTTATTTTCAAAACGGAACTGACTGACCCTCCATCTCACTGTCGATAAACTGGGATCAATGTTTTGTTCTGTTTTTAAAGTGTCACTTCCAAGCTTGTCAGTGTTGCACAAAGCACAAGTTCGTTCATTGAAATCACTGCCTGAATCTGCAGCTTCTACAGTAAGGGAGGGGGTGGAATGGAATTAGCTTCTAGTGAACCTCCCTCCACACTTTCAGGGGTTAATGCACAGCTGCTCTGTGCTGCTCTCTGGGTCACTACTGCTAAAACATTGGATGCATTTTCACACTTTGGGTCACCTTCAGAACTGGCCACATGTAAATCGATCTGACTACCTAAAACATTAGCAGATATAGTATTACAATTAGGCACAATTGCACACATTTTGCCCTGATCAAATTCACAATCCAGGGGATTTAAAGTGTTAGACTCTCCAACAAAAGCATTATCATCAAACACATTGATACATAAGCCCTCCCTCTGCATGAGTATTCTCCGCAACACATGAAATTTCATTACATATTTGTGCACTTATTTTATGCTGGTCAGCAGAGTTCAAATGATAAAGAATAGGGTTAGTTTGCACCAGTGCATCAGAAATGACATCAATTTCATTTATATAAGCAGCGTGCTTTCTTCCCAAATCAGTCCCCGGCAGAATTGTGGCAGGCAGATTGGCTAGTACCCCAGGGTCTCGTATTCCTCTGCCAGATCCTCAATCTATTTACACTCTGGCTAGGGGTACTGCAGAATGTAGGTCCCTCACTCCTCGCACAGCAATAGTCTTCCCAGGGATAATGTTCTCTGGGCTCACTAGAGCTGGATGTGCAAGAGTCAGGTCTGCGCCAGAGTCTAACAATCCAAGTGCGACTTGTTGTCCTAACTTAACCGCTTGCAGATTGTCTCTGGGGCGTTCTTGGGGTCCGGCACTGGCTTTCTTGCTGGGCCCCCCACAGGAGGAGTTGTTTTCTTCTTTTTGACACTGATCTGCCCCACTTGATCACATGTAAAACACTTGCAGCCTGTTGCCAAAACAGGTTTTTCCCCACCCCCCGAAAGGTGCAGCAACAGCTGGTTTGGTTGATGAGGAAATCAGGGGTGATCCTCCAGGTTGCCTCTCTTTCCATGTAGTTTGCCCTGGCCCTCTCCAACTCTTCTTCATTACAGGAGCCCTGGTAACTGTGTATTTGCTGGCCAGGCTAGCAGCCGCTTACGCTGTATTAGTGTCACAATCCACAACCCATTCCCTCATCTCAGCTGGGCACAGTGTGAGGAACTGCTCCTGGAGAATATATCCTTTAATTTACATAGTCCAGTACCTGCAATCCCTCAATCCATTGATGCATCATGGATGATAATTGCGCCCATGTACAATGTACTTTACAAAGCCTTGTACATTGTACATGGGCGCATACTTACATTACTCCCTTATCAACACTGATAATACCGTCGCCTTTCTCAGTGATGTAATGAAGTGGCACCGGCTTCTTCCTTCATCGGGATTGGTTCAAGACGCTTTGCAGAACGGTCGTCATCGATACTCATCGGGAAGGAGGCGTTCAGAGCCAGGATGTCGGGGTAAGTCTTTTCAGGGTAGTCAGCATCGATATGCTGGCTACCATCGCTGCATCAGAACTGTACTTACTGTACATGGCCAACATTAGTCTGCCCCTCCTTTCCTCCCCAATTCCGCCTCTTAAGTCATAGACAGTCCTAAGTGTCTTTTGTACTCAGATGTGAATTGCATGCAGTTGTGCTCAATGGAATAATGTCCACTTGTGGGAATAAGCAGAACTATTTCACGCAAGATACGTTATACAAACATGAATGAGGCCCTGAATGCTCTTCCCTGCACAGATTACACGTCTACCCTTTGCTCTCAGGATAGGTGTCCTCAACATAGAATTGTGTGTAGGTGTATGGAGAGATGGAAAAATCTCAAGAGGCACAATGAATAAAAGTGTAAAATGTCACATCAAAATCGAAAATAGTACTCCTTTAGAACCATATGTCATTAAAATAAACAGTTCTGTTTATCTCCTAAAATACTGCCCTACTTAGCCAATATTAACAATATTACAATACCGCCTCGTATTTAAAATTGAGCAAAATAAATGTTTAATTGATTTAATTTAACCAAAATATTTCAGATTTAGGAGCTAACCTCAAAAGGTATTTAGATTTGCTAGATCAATTCTATACTAATACCTAATAAAACAAGCTCTCCTAAACCTTCGATCCTCTGAATCACATTATTTGTCCTGTCCTGCGTGGGGAGAATCAACATGATTAAGGTAGTTACCATGTCTCAGGCTTTAATATTATCCAAGTCCATTCTGATGCCCCTTAGAGTCTGACCCAATTACAGAATAAAATATTTCTTACACCCTGTCTGATTTTTCCATGTTTAAAGGTTTTTTTTGCTTTCCACTTACTTTTGTCATTGCTTGATCTGTCCCTCCATTAGCAGTTTTCTTGCTTCTAATTTGTCTCATGTTTGAACCCCACGTTTGCTTCTTTTGTGTATGTTTTAAGTTAATTTAAATCGTATTAATTTTTATTAACATTGCATTGACAGATATGGTCTACAAAACATTGACTAGTCCAGTTACATGCAACTTTATATCTTATTCTTATCACATGTCGACAAATAATATGCCTATAGACCATTTGGAAATGAATATATTTTTAGTTTGGTGTTTTGCTATGTAACATTTAGATGTTTTATATTTTTTCTTTTGTATTTTTCCTTCTATTCAAAAGTGCTCTTGTGTGCTGGAGAACTCCATTATCTCTGACTTTTATGCAAAAACTGAACATTTTATTTGTATTTCACTATTGTATATTTTATACATACATTCACTTAATTTTTCCATTTTTAGGGACATGGCATTGATATAAGTACAAGATGTTTGTCTTTGCTTAGCAATAAAGATGGAACCATTGTGACTGTAAGTAAAGAGAATTATTTTCACATACATATTTCATTTATCAATTCTTCTACATTTTGCTGCTCTCACTCTTAAAGCTATAGCTTTTAAAATGGTACAGGACTAATGCCATACTTGCCAACTCTCGGAAACAAGTTTCCAGGAGAGGGGGCGTGACTGGAGGGCGGGAGGGGGCTGGACGAGGCCAAACGTGTCATTTTGGTCCCGCCCCCCGTGAAAACGTAATTTACGTCACGGAGGGCGGGGCCAAAATGACGCGATTGGCCTCGTCCCGTCCCCTCCCACCCTCCAAAATGGCGTCAATCACTGAGAATCACGGACGCGATTCTCGGTGAAATCCAGGATGCGGGAGAAATGCCAACGAGCCCGGGAGACTGAACCGAATTTCGGGTGTCTCCCGGACATTCCGGGAGAGTTGGCAAGTATGACTAATGCAGCGCAAAACACCTTGATTTTGTTCCAGTGTGCCCTTCAATGTACATGCCTTCTTTCTGCGCTTGAGAGGCGGTAAATCTTAATAGGCACACTCTACAAAAATGTTAAGATCCATCCTCATGGCACTTTACTACCATCCCTTTCCTTAAAATAAACTTTCTTGGTTTCTGCTAAAATACTGCTCTGTTAAACATAATTTATAGCTTAAATTAAGAGAATGAAGTGACATCAGTACTGTCTTTTTTTACATGTGGCAATGCTGTGTGTATAAAGCTTTTCAATACATTGTTTGGAGTACAGCTAGAGATATGTTCTTAGCCGTAGTGCAGTATGAAGGAGCAAATCAGGTTCTATTTAAAGTAAAAGAATGTGACACAAAGCAGAGCTGCTCTGAGCTAGTGCAAAATTCAAGTGTTTTTGGTGTGTTGACATGCAGTGGTCTCCCCAGAAAATGTTGCCATACGGGTGGTAATAAGAAGCAGCCGAGTGGGGTCAGTTGTAATACTTTGCAGTAATAATGAAAAATGTTGGAGGTTATTGCCCACACCTGCCAGGACTGGTCAGACTGCTGGTCAGTGGTCTAACACACTGCTGCCTGTAATGCTCACATAGTGCCTGTTATAATAGGAGAAACAATGGTTTATTGTATTATAAAAGGACTCTGTTGGGCTCCAAGAGCAGGGGGGGCAAGTTAAAACAGCCGGGTAGAGCATCCGGGAAATAGGTGCTGGGGAGAACACAGACATGGAGGTGCACCCCTCCACACAGCAAGCAACGCTTGTATGTTGTGTGTGTGGCCACCTTTTAAAAAATTGCTTACCTCCTCCTCCAAATTTAACAAAGAGGTGAGCACTTCTCTGGCTTCCAGCTAAGAGAACATAAAAAAATTTGTGTAATGTGTTTGTTAGTAAACCGTAATTGAAATAATTTACAAAATAGAAAGTTGCCAAGTTAAATATGTTATCTGTAAAGAAAGTAGATAGTTTCGCTTTGTAATTCAAAGGGGCATATTCAATTGTCGGCGGAAACTACGAAAATCTTGCGCTCCGCGCACTATTACCGTTGTTACGGTAATAGTGCACGGAAAAAACGTTATTACGGTAATTTTCTCCCTGAGCTGCGAGCTGAAATCCAGCTCAAAATTATAGGTTAGAAATAACAATATTTTCAGAACCAATGCTTCCTTTTTAAACCAAACACAACCAATGACATCTATAAAAACTGGTGTAACTGCGCCAAAAATTGCTGTAACCCATCAATCAATATACATTCTTTTTCTAATACAGTTTGCAAAATTATAATAAACACAATAATAATTCCTTGAGCATCTGCTATTGCTATCTGACAGCAAGGGGTCCAATGATTAGGCAAATATACTCATAATGTTAATATCATTAATATTGTAATGACCTTTTAATACCTTTGTATGTCATTACAATATACCTTTTGTGAGTTATATTGAAGGCTCATTATCACTCACAAAGGGTAGGTTATAGTTTCTACCCAGTTCACTGTCCGCTCTGTTTACTCTAATTCCCACAGTATAATACAGGGAATAATGCATATCATATCAAGGAAGGGTTTCCACAAAGTTTCATTTAAGATAATATGTATTCTTATTAACAATAGGTATTTTCAGTAGAAAGCATAATATATTTACATGAAATACAATGCATTGGCTACTTCAGCTGTTTTTTTTTTTTTTAAATTCTTTTTTTATTGGAAAGAAAATTAAACAGCTTTTACAAATATATCTGTTTTGAATTGAACGATGCATTAAAGTCATTAATAAACATTGCATATAAAGATACAGTTACACGAATGAGGTGTGTCTTTGCACCAGTATATAAAAAACAAAGTACCATTTAGTATACTATTATACATCATGTAAGGATGGGGGAAAGGTCAAGAGGAATGCAGACAGGGAAGGAGGGATAGATCAGAGATGAGAGAGAGGGGAAAAGGGGGGGGGGGGTTCACCTATTCCACTGAGAATATAGTGGTGAATCCTTAAATTCAAGCCACTTAAACCATATATAGTAATACTCCCTATATTTGTCTCTTGATGAATAGAGTATGTCATCCATTATTCTGTAGGATTCTAGACGGGCAAACCACTCTTTGATGGTAGGAATATTCTGTGATCTCCAATGCACCGGGATCACAGCCTTTGCCGCGTTGCTGAGGTTTTTAATTGTTGATTTTTTTATATTTTGAGATGGTCAATTTATTAAGATTCAATAACCAGTATTTGGGGCAATTAGGCGGTTCGACGCCCATTATTTCTTTTGAAATCAAAAGAACTGCGTCCCAAAAAGTTCTAAGAGCTATGCACTCCCACCATATATGCAACGGAGTACCTGGTGCTGACATACATCGCCAACACAAGTTTGACATCCCGGGTACCATCTTAGCCAGCAAGTTGGGGCATCTATACCACCTAGTCAAAATTTTATATTGTGTCTCCACCACCCGTACACTGACCGAGCTTGATTGAGTGCGTAAAAGGATATTTTTCCAATCTTGCTCGGGAATCGTGCAAGCCAGCTCCCTTTCCCACTCCCTAATGAAGGTAGGTTGTTGGTTATAAGCATGTTCAATGAGAATACTGTAAATGAGAGACAAAGTATGATTAGGATATAATGCAGTGGTACATATAGATTCAAACTGGGTAAGCGACCTCCCCACCGACTCTCGGACCTCCGAAGACCCCAGAAAATGGCGGAGCTGTATATATCGCCAAATCTCCGCATTTGGTAGTTCCCATTTAGCTTGGAGAATGGTGAAGGGTAAGACTCCAGACGCGTCCACCAGCTGGCCAGCCCTGCGAAGTCCTGCCCCAATCCAACATCTGAATGTCTGTCTAGTAAGTCCTGGAGGAAACTCTGGGTTGTCAAATATCGGGGTCAAAGGCGAGTGTCGTGAGGAAATATGAGGAGCCGCGCGTAATTTGGCCCATCTAGCTAGGGTTGGCGAAACAGTCGGGTGGATGATTTTAGGGAGTGAGTGTAGCCATGATGAGAACTTAAGGGCCTTGCCTGCGACATAACTCTCTATCCAGACCCATTGTTTGTCCAGTCTCTGCCTTGTCCAGTCCACCACTCTATTTAGTATGACCGCATCGTAGTATAACGCGAAGTTGGGTAATTGTAGCCCCCCAGCGTGTTTCCGCATATATAAAATGTCATGTTTAAAACGTGGGCGCCTCCCATTCCATACAAAATCCCTAACTGCTTTATGTAGCGTCTTGAACCAGGAGGTGGGAAGGTGTATAGGGAGAGTTTGGAGCAAGTAGAGAATCCGTGGTAATACATTCATCTTGACCACGTTGACTCTGCCTATCAGAGAAAAGCCTTTTGGACACCAGTTTTTCAGGTCTCTACTAATTGTATTGGTGATGGGGATAAAATTGTCCTCAAAAATCTTTTTGTTATCCTTATTGATAAACACCCCCAGATATTTAAGTCGTGAGGGATGCCACGTGAATGAGAATGCTGGCTTCAGGCCTTCAACCACTGTCTCGGGCGCAGAGATGTTGAGTGCTACCGATTTTGAATAGTTTATTTTAAAGCCAGACAGCTCGCCAAACTGCTGAAATTCTGACACTAAGTTAGGAATTGAAACCACAGGATTAGTGAGGATTGCCAGGAGGTCATCCGCGAAAAGCGCCAATTTAAAGCTTTTGTCTTCTAACCGTAGACCAGAAATATCAGAGTTTGCCCGGATGGATCGAGCTAATGCTTCCATACACAAGATAAAGATCAACGGAGACAAGGGGCATCCCTGTCTGGTACCGTTGGATATTACAATGGGTTCTGATAGTTCCCCGTTAACCCGGACTCTTGCCGTTGGTTTCATATATAAAGCCTCTATTCGGGCCATACTCAATGGACCTAAACCCAAGTGACTAAGGACCCCCCTCATAAATTCCCAGTCCACTCTATCAAACGCCTTTTCGGCGTCTGTGGATAGTAAAACCGTAGGGATGTTGGCGGTGTGTGCGTATTGTACCAAATTAATTATCTTAGTGGTATTGTCCCTTGCCTCCCTTCCCGGAACAAACCCCACCTGATCAGAATGAATGATTTGGGTCAGATATGGTTTCAATCTATTTGCAATCAGTTTAGCGTAAAGTTTAATGTCCCCATTAAGTAGAGAGATGGGTCTATAACTAGCACATGAAGCTGGATCTTTCCCTTCTTTTGGCAATACAGTAATCTGGGCAGCTAGTGTTTGAGGGGAGAAGTGTTTCTGGGCAGAGACAGAGTTAAAAGCCTGGAGCAAAAGAGGTACTAATTGTGTTTTGAAAGTTTTGTAGTAAAGAGTGGTAAAACCGTCCGGCCCCGGGCTCTTCCCTGATGGCGTCGTCTTAATCGCCTCCTCTAGTTCCTCAGTCGTAAAGGGTTCTTCTAACAGTTGTACAGAGTCCTCATCTAGCGTGGGAAAATCTATGCGTTCAAGGTATTCTGCTATGCGGGTCTGTTTAGTCGGGAGGCTAGATGTGTTAGATGTGTCAAACAGATTATAAAGCTTGGTGTAATAGTCCCGGAACGCCCCAGCGATATCAGAAGTGTGAACTAGTGTGGACCCTGCGTCTGTCTTGATCTGGGGAACATATAGTTGAGCTCTCTGTTTGCGCAAAGCACGGGCCAGAAGCTTCCCTGGCTTATCTCCCCACTGATAAAATTGGTTCTGACATCTACGGAGGTCATATTTAATTTTATCTGACATTAGTTGATTTAAGGCCTTCCTGGTTTCTGTCAGTTCTATCATAACAGAGGGATCCAGGTCTGATTTGTGACTCGTTTCAAGTGTCTTTATTTTTTCTAGGAGCGAGTCCCTATGGGCAATTTTTTCTCGCTTTCTAACCGCACCCATTTGAATAAGCTTACCCCGTATAACGCATTTATGAGCTTCCCATAAGGAAATCTTCGAAATGTCGGGTGTGTCGTTGGTTTGGACATAATCCGTGATGGCCTCTTCTATCATTGTCTTGTTATGCGCTTCTTGAATTAGGAGTTCGTTTAGTCTCCAGGTGAAAGGTCTCTTAACTGTCTTAGAAATAGAGAGCGTCAGGTACACCGGCGCGTGATCTGACCATGTGATCTGGCCTATAGTTACCTCTGAAATCAAGGGCAAATGGTTATGGGTAAGGAAGAAATAGTCCAGTCTCGAATACGTGTTATGTGGGTGCGAGAAGAAAGTATAGTCACGGTCTGTGGGATGTTTAAGACGCCACGCGTCAACCAGCTGGTGTTCGTGCATAGTACGTCTCACCCTTCGATACAGCTTACCGGCCAGTCTAGTGGATCCCGAAGATGAGTCCGTCGGAGGATGTAGAACCCAGTTGAAATCTCCGCCCATTACAGTGATGCCCTTCTTTAACGGTTCCACTTTGTCCAGAAGCTTTTCTAGAAATACAGGTTGATTAGAGTTCGGACTATAAATATTAACAAAGGTATACATTTGGGTGGATATCATACATGTCACTGCCAAACCTCTGCCTTCCTGTAATGTATGTGTGTCTATGTCCTGAACAGGCAAACGACTGGACATGAGAATTGCCACTCCCAGGGACTTATTTTCCGCATTGTTACTCATAAAGACATGTGGGAATTGGCGGCTGCTCAACCTAGGAGCAGAACCTTGCTTGAAATGAGTTTCCTGTAAAAAGGCTACGTCAATTTTTTTGGCCATAAGGTCGCGTAATAAACGGGACCGCTTTTCCGGGACATTTAGACCCTTAACGTTAAGGGTAACGCATTTAAGTCTACCCACCATTACCAAGCAGTTCTAGGTATTTACCTGTGTACCACCACAAGGGGAAAGTGTGTATGAACCCATAGGTGAATTGTAGTGGGGGGGAATTGAAGAAAGTAGGAATGAAGGGGGAGGAAAGAGGGTCAGGAAGCCATAAGTGCTTAGACTGAAGTATCAGTATCAGCAAAGAGCTACTAATCATTGGCAATTTTGTAAGACCGTTCCGGCATACCATATAGGATCGTGATCCAAACATGGTCCGGAATATAGCACTCGGTCTTGGAGCCCTGAGGAGGGCAGTAAACAGCGACAGCCAAACATACATAGATAGATGGTCCGCATCTCGTCCTCAGCAGGGTCCCGGGTATTTTCAGCCCAGGTCCCTATCTTCCAGGGAGGTGTAGGACCTCTGTTACTTATATGTACTAACATATTCAATTTTTGTAAAGAGAACAACAAACAACTATGCATGAACACACAGCTAATCGAAAATACTTGAACATTGTAATATTGGAAAACATTATAACACTATAACCTTAGAAATCTATAGAAAAACTTTTAGAAAAATATTGATGAGCTAGGCAAATCTATATTGAACACTAACAGTTGTAAATAACATATCAGAGATGAGGGGGATAAAGTAGGCAAAGGTAGGATAGGAATATTCACGCCCAAGAGAAGCTATTCACGGTAGCAGGTCTTTAGTTGGGTCTTATGAGAGGTTCTCCTCCTAAGGGTGAAGTCTCGCACTCATTTGTGCGTATTCAAGTGTTCCCTTGTGCCTGCTGATTCAGACGCTTTTGGGGTGACCGCTTGGATCTACTTGGAAATTGGAACCTATCATCGTGTTGGGACTCCATTACCGGATACAAACGTTGATGGGACTCCTGCCATTCAGCTAGAGTGATTAAAGGAATGTTCAGAGTGGTACAGAAGTCTGGCAGGTCTGGTGGAATCCTGAGGACCGTCAGTTTCCCTTCATGTGTAACTTGCAGTTGGAGCGGGAAGCCCCATCTGTATTTAATCGATTTTTTCCGGAGCTCCTCCGTAAGGGGTTTAAGTAACCTCCGAAATTGTAGGGTTTGCCAAGATAGATCTTGGAATATGTGGATTTCCTGACCGTTGAATTCCACTCCTTGGAGACCCCTTAGCTTGCGGACGATTTCATCCTTCTGTGTGTAATAGTGGAGACGGCATATAACATCTCTAGGCCTTTCCGTTGGGGACCCCCTTGGGCGTAATGCTCTATGCGCCCTGTCAAATACGATTATATTGTCGGATGGTAATTCTAGGACCTCATTAAACATCTTTGTCAAAGCATCAATAAGGCCCTGTGGGGGGACGTCTTCTGGCAGACCCCGTATCCGCAGGTTATTACGGCGACCTCGATTGTCTAGATCGTCCATCTTTTGCTGGAATCCTTGCAAGGCCTTTGCCTGCTCCGCCACCGTCCTTTCTAGAGCTGTAACACGTTCATCACCTTTTTCTTTGTGTTCCTCGAGTGCAACCAATCGATGGCCAAGGTGGGCGATATCTGCTTGCAGTGTGACCACTTCTTGGTGTACAATCTCTTGTAATTTTGCTTCTAACGCTTCAAAGTCTTTTTTAGAGGGTAGCTCTTGCTTAGTTGGGAGGGACTTAAGCATCCTTAAGACTTGTGACAAATCAGGTTGCTCTGTTATCTCAGTCCCCTTCTGGCGACGTGTTTCGTCCTGTCGTGGGTCAGGTGATGTTGATCCAGAAGCAACGGAAGGAGATGCCATTTCTGATTCTTCCGTGGCCACAGGGGTTTTTAAATATGAGCGAAGGTCAGAACGTTGAGGGGTCTCTTGGGATTTTCCTTGATTTTTCTTAGCTGAGCTTTTACGGTCTTTGCCCATCAAGACGACTCTATGTGTGTTCAGCAGTATGTTCGAGGTATAATACTCATTGCAGGTAGTACATAATGTTGAGGTAAGACTGCCGCTATTCACCCCTCCTCATGATTGGTCTAGGCGGCCATCTCGCAGGACGCGAGCCGTGGTCTGTTTAAAGGAATATTACCATGTGTCCAGTGCGGCCCTATTCTGACTAAAGAGCCAGCTTCCCAAGAGCAGAATTTATATACTAGTTGACTTTGTAAACTTAGGTTGAATAATGTAGTGTAGTAGCGAGAGTCTGCCACCGGATGTCAGTGTTGCTACATCAGAAAGACTCAATCCAGGTCTGTTACACGTTAAATCTGAACAGAAATATTTCCACTGGATGTAGCCTGGTATTTAGCAGGTGATTACTCTTTTCTGTAATGGTTCTATATTACTGCCCTGCTATCTGTAGGAAGCCAACTTCTCTCCTTCAGGCATCCCAGACATACAAACAGCTTGTACCTTATTTTGGTGTCTCGCGGCGTCAGTGAGGCCAAAGTGTCAGCAGCTGAAGGATCTGTTTTGTGCTGCAACGAGCGTTTGAGTGCTAGTATGCAGAGGGGGGCCGGGGCTGCCCCTTTTAATCCAGACCACTGATTGACGTTGTGGGCTCCCAGCGGTGCCGCCGCAACCACCCGCAATCTCCCCTTCGTACCTCCAGACACAATCCTGTGTGCAGAAGGAGCTCTCCGTCCACTTGTGGCTGACAGGCTGCCGCGTCCGCTAAGCTGCCCCGCCAAGAGGGGTTCTGACAAGCGGGGACGATTGGATGCCCTCCAAATAGGTAAGCCCCAGATCCGGATGTATGGCCCCGCTTGTGATGTTCCCTTAGGATGGGGTTGGGGATGTGATGGAGGCTCCTTAATAGCCACGTGGAGATCCAGGCCGCAATCCCGACACTCGGCTACACGGCAGTTCCACGGGTGTCTGAGGGCTCAAAATGCAGCCCAGGTTCTCCCCGGTGCAGCTCCGTCCAAACACTGCTGATGAGCGCGCCCCAAACTCGAAGCACCGAGGGGTACACTACACGTTGGAGCAGGAGCTCACTCCCAACACGTCCAGCTCGAATGGCCGCCAAGCCACGCCCCCTACTTCAGCTGTTTTATCTACTTTATGTATAAATGTGCCTTTCCTATCTGTGTATGAATGTATGTATCTCAGCTATCAGTGTGTGTGTATATGTTTGTGTATGTGTGTGTGTACAAGAGAAGAAAATGCAAGTGCGAGTGTGCACGAGAGAAGAGTGTGCACGAGAGAGGATAGACCGTATTGCACAGCAAGAAGGTATACAGACAAAAGACAACATTACAAAATGGAGAACAGACTACATGGCCCTGGCTGTGGTACAAAGCACAACACACAGGCTCACACAGGAGCCATTTTGTCCACTCAATATTTTACAGCACTAAACTGCAAAATCCAAAATAATATATTCGTGTACAGCACTGTTTTAGTACAAAACTCCCGTATCTCAACTATTTAACTTTCCGATTTTCTATGTTTAACAGTCTTTCCAATCTAAGTCACAATCTCAGCTTTGCCTTGCAGCTATTACCACACCCAACACTGCAAATCTTCTTCCAAGTCAGTATATTTTCCATTTAAGTAACGATTGCCACAATCATCACTTCAGGCTTTACAGGCACCTTGTAACCAAACTAACTTACAAGAAACTAACACAACACAATTCTATTAAGGAACTAACAACACAATTTTATTAAGGAAGTAAAAACACAATTCTATTATGGAACTAACAACACAATTCTATTAAGAAACTAACAACACAAGTCTATTAAGGAAGTAACAACACAATTTCCATGCAATCTGCTCATCAAAGACAACTCAATTTATACTCCATATATACTGACCAAACTTCATCAACTTAAGTTATCTTACCCAGGTACCACCCAATCCATTCCTCCATGTTGCCTTACACTGCAGCTCCTATATATATAATCCATAAATACTTGCTTATCCATGGAGTCTCCAAATAGATATGTTTCTCTGTGTGTCCAACAAGTGAAGAGAGAGAAAAGCATGTGTTTTTCACAGTTCACCCCCAAAGGTGGAGAGAGTCTCAGTACAGGATGCCTTGCTCTTAAAACATGTTAATTAAGCAGCTCTTATTTCTTGCATCAGAAAAACAAGTTAAGTAGGAAGGGGGAGATGTGCACAGCTTTGCTTCCCCCCTGTAGATCTGTGATACCTTGCACTCAGGTGAACTCTAATGCCACGCCGGTAATACTGCATAGGTACAGTCCGTGGCTGAAAACACAGCCACTATCATGTAATTAGCTACTACTCACATGCCAATCAGTGCATGTGCAGTCAGTGTTTAAAGACACGCAAATTCACGCTGCAACACGATGATGTCATCACAAGATTTATTGCATAAAATATATGGATATTAGAAGCCATCAAGGAGTTTATCTAATCGCTCTTTCAGTGTTAGTTTCTCTGGAACAACCTCCACTCCGTTTCCTTTATCAGTTTTAGTACCACAAGACTCAGTCCTAGGTCCTCTGCTATTCTCTACACCATTTCTCTTGGAAAACTGATAAGCTGCTTTGGATTTCAGTATCATCTCTATGCGGATGATACACAAATTTATCTATCCTCTCCTGATCTCTCACCATTTGTGTTGTCTCGCGTTACTGACTGTCTATCTGCCATTTCATCTTGGATGTCCTCTTGCCAACCCAAACTTAATCTTTCAAAAACAGAATTAATAGTATTCCCATCCAACAATAGACATTCGTATGACATTTCTATTTCTGTTGACAACATGACTTAAATTCCACCCTGCAAGCTCCCTGCCTGGTTGTAATCCTTGACTCGCAACTATCCTTTGTTCCCCACATCAACTCTGTATATACATCATGCTGGATACATCTAAAAAAACATTTCCAGAATACGTATATATCTCACACAAGACACTGCAAAAACTTTAATTCATGTACTCATCATCTCCTGCATCAACTATTGTAATTCCCTCCTTACTGGACTTCCCAAAATTAGACTGGAGCACCTACAATCTATTTTGCACGCAGCAGCTAGATTGATTTTCCTTGCAAACCGTTCTTCCTCTGCTGAGTCACTCTGTCAGTCTCTACATTGGCTGCATGTTTTTCAACTAATCCATTATAAAATTCTTCTACTAACATACAAGGCCATCAACAAAATTGCACCGACATACATTACCTCACTTGTCTCAAAATATCTCCCAACTCGACACCTCCGTTCTGCGCAAGATCTGCGTCTCTCTTCTACTCTCATCACTTCCTCCCATTCCCGTATACAGAACTTTTTTCGGGTTGCACCCACTTTATGGAATTCACACCCTCGCAACACAAGACTTTCCTCTAGTCTTCCAACCTTCAAGTGTTCTCTGAAAACCCACCTCTTCAGGCAAGATTATAATATTCTACTACCACTCTCTCAATTTCCCTAAGTTACCTTATTACCACCCTCTACACAGCTAACACAAGCCAACAACCCTCTGACCAACATTGTTGTGTGACTGATCATACAACCCACTAAATACTTTGTAACGTTAGCTTTCTAGCTGGACAAATATTCAATATGATGTAACACTTACCCTTGGATATCAAACCATTGTCCCATATATTGTAAGCTTGTGAGCAGGACCCTCTTACCTCTCTGTATGTATTACGCAGTATTGTTTTATTACTGTTTGCTCCCAATTGTAAAGCGCTACGGAATCTGCTAGCACTATATAAATAAATATTAATGATGAAGATGGAGTCCTGAGAACAAATAAAAGCAAGAGGCTGTAGGCTAAATGCTTTTACAATGGTGACAGCACTCCAAGATGACTTCTGATGTTCTTTTTCTTCACTATATTGGGTACATAATCATACGTAATAAACATGTTTCAGTTTGAAACATTGAAACAAAGTAATATGCATGTATGAGATGTTTTATGTTCACTGACATGTATATGTTCCATCATGGAAGACTCAGACTGAATCATGTGACACAAGTGACATCATTATTCTCTAATTATAAATTATATTTCCCAAGATATTTTATATATAATCATCTATAATATAAATGTCTAGTGGCGTGTGTTAGTCTGTCTGTGTGTGTGTGGAAAAAATAAAACCAAGCTGCAGTGCCACCTGCTGGGTGGAGTTATACACTGACCTACTCAATTCTTAGTGTGTGTGGAAAAAAAATTCAGAAAGGGCTGAAATTTGGTATACTAAGATGTTTTTAATTTGTTAATTTAATTTGTTAATTGTTAAAAGTGTTTATAAAGATTTAAAAAAAATATATATATATTTCTTGAAGGAGAAGTGACAGTTGGGAGTGGTTGGTGGTTCCCAGTGGTGACCGTGGGGAGTGGTTGGTGGTTGCCGGGGGTGACAGAGTGAGAGAAGTGTGATACTTAGGACCGCTGAGAGAGATCCCTGTGTCTGGATAGACATCTGGATAGATGTGGCGATGAAAATGAAGGATGAGGTGATGGAGAAGAATGATGAGGTGGTGACATGTGGACAAAACCACGTTAAAAAAGGGCGCTTACGTCGGGAAGTAATGCTCTTCCCCTGAGGAGGCCTGGGCTATGGCCCAAATGCATGACAAGAACCTTTTTAACACCTTAAGTAGCTTGATTTGACTAGAATGCATGAGTATCATGCACGGGTTAACTTGTGTCACTTATATATTCTAATACTTATAATGTATGTACAAATTAGGTCATCAAATGAATTATATCATTCATATAATCCTTGATTTGTGTATTTTTTTGTTTCTCTGCAGAGATCTGTGGGCATTCTTAGCAGGGTTCTCCCACAATGCACCGCGGCAGTAGGACTGTCAGTTCAAGGAGGCATTGTTAAAAAGCTTATCAAATGTCTGAAGGTAAATCTATAAATTAGAGCTAATAAGTGACAAGCAGGAGGGTACTGGCATAATAGCAGCTTAATGTCAACATTTAATTATGGAATGGGTGGGATATCTTCACTTACCTGATTTACAGTTTCCCAGCTATTGCAATAAAGCAGCAGGGAACGCCTGCAGGGTCTTATATCATATAGGGAAACTGTACATAATTTATGTATGTCAACTAGAGTACTTTGATTAGCCCTGGAAAACAAATCTCCAGGATGACATACATAATTATCTAATTAGACAGGCTGCCAAGAGTGGTGTGTGAAATGAATCAGGGACATTTTTCTGTGATTAAGGTTATCAGCAAACTAGATGGTAGGATATCAATTGTCACTACTTTTAAAATTCACTGTATAGATGTCATTGTGTATTGTTATAAACTATTGTTCCAAACTGTCTCCTCTATTGCTACCAGTCTGAGGAGGGTGAAACTGTTTTAAATGACTGAAAAAGCTATTACAATTAGCATTTTGATATGGATCTTTTTTTTTTTTTTTTTTTTAAAAAACCATTTTGGTTTGGTTTTGAAAGTTCAAAATATGGTGTTTTAAGATTGTGGTGTCTGTTTTTGTAGGGACAGTTGAAAATACTTACCGAATCTATCTGAGGTTACAACTTGCAGACATGTTTGAAGCAATTAAGACCATAATGGGCATAGGGCAAAGATTAGTGCAATATGATGGTCATTTTATGGTATGGTACTTTGCAACTCAAAATGTAGAATTGCAGATGAGCGAAGTTGCAACAAAATTTACACTCATCGTACATGTAAATTGGATTGCGTAATTTATATAGGATTACAAGGCGCACGTATCTTTAGATCTCTGCGACTCGGAACACTATGCAAATTGGACACACTTCGATAGACATACCTTGTTGTCTGCTTTACGGACCATGGAGCCTGATAAGCTTAAATGTACAAATAAATAAATACACTTAAAATATATATAAGATAAAATAAATAGTTTATATAATATAACAAGCATACACACAGAACACCCACACATATCAAACTGTATGAACTTGTGTCAAAGTCTGCTGCAATACTGAAATACCTTCACTAGCAAATAAGAAGTTAAAAGCTAAGCAAACTTAAAAGCAGGAATTTCCTGGGGATAGGATTGTCTGAGCAAAGTGAATGGCCAGCTTAATTAGATCCCAATATGCTCGTCTCTTTCTTGTCCTGATCTTCCTATTGTCAGTATTACCTGCTGTAGCTCTGGCTGTATGATGTTCTCTGGAGTCAATGATCAGATCACCACGGATTTGTGTGCAGCAAATAGGCATAAGTTATTGTAAGATGTTTTCAAAGATCACCATTGACAGTAGACAAGTATGTTGGGATCTAATTAATATGATGGCACTCACTTTGTTTAGACGCTTAATTAAAGTTTAATTCAATAAAACAGTACTTTATAACCTTGTTCTCCTCTTTATTTAAAATAAAGTCTCTCTTTCATCTTGTTCCACTGTAGTCCAAAGGACAATCTTACAGTTTTGTTTTCCAATGAAAATTGACATCTTGTAATTTGGTAACCCAATGAAAGTCTTGTATCTTTGTGGTCCAGTGGAAATCAATAAAGATCAATAAAGTTTACAGTCAGAGTTTACAGTTAAGGCGATTGTAGCGAGCAGTTGACCCCATCCATTAAGAATTTTTCCTCCCATTTGACTACAAGAAAGACAATTAAAAAAAAAAAAATAAAGTGAAAAACAAGGGTGTTTCGGAGAGCATGGTGGGACCTATAATTTCACAATATTTTGAGAGTCACAAGTTGCTCATACAACTCAAACAACATGTAGCTCTCCAGCTACTTTCTATAGGCATATTGCTCAGACAGGATCAAAACTACCTTTATCGTATTTTGCAATACCACATCTGATTTTGGACGTAGAACATGCCTCTTAATACATTGCCATATTCTGTACTTTGCAATGAATTTCATTGCAAATCATGCACGTTGCAGTTTCCAAATTAACTTACAACTTGCCTCTTTTGAAACCACATCAGAAACTGTGAAAAATGCAGTTTTGAAAGATTGGTCTTTAATAAGATTGGTCTTTAATAAATTCCAGTCTTGTAGTTTTAGAGCTTCAGCTTCATATGCTTTGCAAAGGCACTTAAGGTGTGCTTGTTAACTTTAGCTACCACAACAGCTAGAAATAGAGTTCTACAGAGAGTGTCTGTGTATTAAGTGTGACATCCACTCAAAAGGCCATTCCAGGCTTTTCGGTCTAACAAGCTAATAAATTGCATGCAACTGACAATACTTTGCTTTCAGCCTGAGGAATAAAGGCTGTGCTGACGTAAGGGAGTCATTTTGACAAACCAATAGTGAGTAGGTGTCTTTGTTCAAAGGTGTCTGTTTTTTTTAGCTGGGTACTACACCTGCTCACTATTAGTTAGGGAACTGCGTAGAAGTCATAGGGGTATATTTACTAAACTGGGGGTTTGAAAAAGTGGAGATGTTACCTATAGCAACCAATCAGGTTCTAGCTATCATTTTGTAGAATGTACTAAATAAATGATAATTATAATCTGATAGGTTGCTATAGGCAACATCTCCACTTTTTCAAACCCACAGATTAATAAATATACCCCATAGAGGCAAGTGTTTAGTTTTAGGCTTTGTATTGTTTATCCTCTGTGCCAGATAATTTAAACCTATTTCCTGCTATTACCTGTTAATAAAACTAGCTGAAAGTTAACTGCTTCAACCTGCCTGATCTTTCTGTGTACCTGCTGCACTATAGCCCATCTACCCTAGGAGACAATGGGCCTGATTCATTAAGGAAAGTTAAGCAAAAATTGAGTAAGTTTTCTTACTCAAATTTTCTGGACAAAACCATGTTGCAATGCAAGGGGTGCAAATTAGTTTATTATTTTGTACATAAGGAAAATACTGGCTGTTTTGCATGTAGCACACAAATACTTGATTGCTTATTTGTACATTGAAATTTAAAGTTGATCTAGGACATGCCCTACCTCAAATATAAATCTGTCCCCACATTTTAAATCTACCTCCCCTCCAATGCAACATGGTTTTGCCTTACTTACTTTTGCTTAGCTTTCCTTAATGAATCAGTACCATTGTGCTTTTCCCTCACAGTGTACATTTCCTTTATAAAACTTTCCATTAGCAACATGTTTGATAATCACAAATGTACATTAAATTGCATTTGCAATCATAAATGTTTCTGATGCAATTAGAGATAGTTTTATAGAATGTTAATATCCCTCAGTGCATTTTCATTAAATAACAAGAAGCTAAATTGTTGCAGTGAGGGAACTCCTTAATGGCTTACCATTTACAACTTCAATGGCATCCTAATTAAATGGACTTAACCTACTAAATGAACCTCCTATACTCAAAACCTACAGCAGCTCATGCTTCAAAGATTGTTTTAAATAATTTACAGGTGAGTTAATCTAATTGACATGGTGCATAATTAGCTGATATGACAGTGTTCATCACGTGGTTATTGGAACAAATAGTTGAGAACTGTTATATTAATAGTTTATTACCTATTAAAGGGCCACTAAATTTTACGCAAAAGTTTACTTAACATATTATTTATGAGGCACAGAGCATATGCAATACCGCCCAATATATTGGTTTACACGTGTTTTGGTATTGTTCGGTTTGACCCATCTTTGCATGCATCATTTGGAAGAGTGACATTGTCATCACACAATACTGCTTACTACGCTACTAGATCCTCCCTAATTCAGGCTTTTCCATTTTCCTTTAAAGTGCTGCTCATTTCACCGTTTTAAATTTTTTAATGATAGTAAGTGTGCATCAGGGCTTTTTCTAAATGTCAAATGCATAAACCAAATACAATGTATTTGTATACGTGCACTTTCTTCTCGAGATTCTGTATTATTTATGCCTTCAGGCGCATTTCAACTTTCTGGGATATTTTTATGGTTAAAATCTGGAAATGCAAATCTTTTTTGTTGGAGGGGTGGATATATTTTTACAGGTCCATTTTTGGGTTCTATGCCAAAGACAACACATTATTATATAAAATACATTAATTATTATTTAAATTAATTTATATATATTGTAACAAAGGGAGGCATTTATCTGAAGGGTTATTGGCAAGTTCCCCTGACTTCCACGGCCAAGCCAAAGACTGCATTTTCCACCCCTGATGGTCTCTATCAACATAAAGTCCTACCCTTTGGGTTGCATGGGGCACCTGCCACCTTCCAAAGGGCCATGAATAAATTGCTACGACCTCACACAGCTTATGCAGCCGCTTACTTGGACGATATAGTGATTTATACCCCAGACTGGGGATCACATTTAGCCAAAGTTGAGGTGGTCTTAGCTTCATTAAGGTCAGCAGGGTTAACAGCTAACCCAGAGAAATGTGCCATAGCCATGAGAGAAGCCAAATATTTGGGGTACGTTGTTGGTCGAAGGCGTGTAAAACCCCAGCTAGACAAAGTGGAGGCATTCAAAAATTGGGCAAGACCAGAAAAAAAAAAGTTGTCCAGATAGATTAACTTGGTCTGATTCTGCAGAAACCGCCTGGTCTGATCTTCGGTTAGCTCTTTGTTCCTCTCCAGTTCTACAAGCACCGGATTTTACCTGGAGGTTCTTCCTCCAAACTGATGCTTCTGGTGTTGGCTTAGGTGCAGTCTTGTCACAGGAGAAGACTGGAGTAGAAAATCCTGTCCTGTACCTAAGTCGTAAGTTGCTTCCAAGGAAACAAAAATATGCCACTGTGGAGAAAGAATGTCTCGCCATAAAATGGGCTACAGAAGCTCTGCGCTATTATCTCCTGGGCAGAGAGTTCACCTTAATAACAGACCGTGCACCATTGAGATGGATGCAGAGCAACCGGGAGGTAAATGCCAAGGTAATCCGCTGGTTCTTGGCACTACAACCTTTCAAGTTCTCAGTAGAACATAGACCTGGGATTCTGCACAAGAATGCAGATGCATTGTCACGAAAATATGCGCTCCTCGCAAAGTCCGCGTCCCCCGACTTGGAGACGCTAGGGGGAGGGATGTGTAACAAAGGGAGGCATTTATCTGACAATATGCAAAGAAAACATACAAGCAGAGTAAGACATTGGCGTAGTTATGCACCTAGATTCAGGTTAAACCAAGTAAAGACTTATGTGTAGTTTAAAGTTGGTTAACTTACATGACTTAAAAGCTGCTTCCTCTCAGCAAACAGACAGGGTGTGTCTGTTAGTTAATTGGGATGAAACCAACGCGGTTGGATCCTGGCCAGGTTTTAGGGGGGTTAGGGTCCCGATAGGATCTCTCGTTGGTGTGCACTGGGCAGAACATTGGCTCTGTGAGCCTGTTCTGAGCCATCCACCGGATGGTTTTGGATGAAAACTTCACAGACTGGTGACATCAGATACCAGAAGACATACTAGGGGGATTGAGGACCCGGTCAGACCTCCCGTTGGTGTACACTGGGCAGAACTTTGTCCCGGGGAGACTGTTATGGGCCTTCCACTGGTTATGCATTCGAACACCCCTGCACTGATTGGGATGAAATCAATGTGAGGTGATCCAGTTGGATCCTGGACAGGTATTAGGTGAGTTAGGGTCCCCATCAGACCTCCCATTGGTGTACGCTTGCCAGAACTTTGACCCGGGGAGCCTGATCAGGGCTTCCAATTGAATGCCACTTAATATCAAAACAAAAACGACACTGGGCAGATACCTCATGTGCGTTGGAAGAGCTGCTAAGCTGTTATTTTTTTAAAAAAAAATTTGACAGTTACATCCAACTCATTGATAACTTAATAATGTTTAGATTTAAGATTTAAAATCTAGCTTTTGTGAACCTGGTGTACTTTTAGGAAGATTTTACATATACCCATCCTGTAGGTGCAAGGAAATTGTGTGTACCCATCCTTGTCTGGTCATGAGAGCACAAGAGTTGTACATTTCATAATGGTTGCCATATTGGCATGCAACCTCATGTGTAATCCCCTATATAAATACACATGTCCCATAAGATCTGGTTCATAAGGTCATAATGGTATTTGCAGGTCTGATGTGCAGGTTTGATTATTTACATAAACAGCTAATGACGTTTAAAAATGACACCAGTCCATCAAGTTCAATGTCTCACATGCCTAGTAAATATATCTATACTGGTGGAACAGTCTTGAGCTTATCCCTTATTTAAAGTGTCTCTAAACTGGGTGATTATGGACCAATCTGTGTGGTCCAAAAAAGTTTGCCATTTGTTGTTCCGGCTGAATGGCTGAATAGGACTAGGCATCATTTCTACAGATTTTCCTCCATACTTGGAGTCACTTGTACTGTATGGAAACCATTTACACCATACTTATATTGGTGGATCCATACATAATTTTCTCAAATACAGATGTATGTATCAATACTGTAACGGGGAACTTCAGTCAGAATCTTATTTTAAACTGAAACAAACCCCCAACTGGTAAAACCACAGGTCTGGGAACATTATGTTTAGAAGGCACCCATGTCTGCAATGGATTATTCTCTAGGCATGGCATCCTAAATTTTGAAAACAGGTTGTGCAGGGTTATTTAGGAGAAGCTGATTGTACAAGTCCCGATTCTACAGAATGCATTTAGTATTCAAAATTCTATGGGGGGAATTCAATTCTCCCCTTAACACCACAGCGTTAAACCTATTACCATTAATACAGTAATTTTAACACTGATTTCTGCTGATGGTTTAGGGAGCCACGAGCAAAAAGCCAGCATTGGAATTACCGTATTGACGGTAATAATGCGCACCATTACTGTAATATCGGTAATAGTGCGCAAGCCGCGTTACTTTTGACAGTAAGGTGACCGGTTGAATATGCACCTATGGGTACTAATTACTGTAGAGCCATCTGTTACAACCATCAATGGGAGTGAGCATATCCTACAGTGAGAGTCCAGGACACGGAACTGGGATTTTGGATTACAAATTACTGTCTGCCTTGTGCTTCCCATAGTTGTAAATAGACAAAAGAATGTTTAAGAAGACTTGCATGTAACTGTGAGTGACATAATTAAACAATTGAAGATCTTAACATTCAATTATAGTCTCTTCTGCTACCATTTCTTATTTGTACAGATACAATATTCTCATATTTAGTACAAATGTCAGCAAGACAAAGTTCCAGACAAGCTCCACTGTAAATCGTCCTTGCCAACCTTCAGATTCACAGTGAATCAGTGATCTCTCAATCCCAGAGGGGACATTCTATTGCTGAGTGAGGGAGGCGTGGCCAAGTGGATTGCATCATTACGCTCTGTCCCCGCTGCTCAAATGTTGTGATTTGCGGTAGAATGCCGCCAGAAGTGGGGCTAGAATTCACTGTGAATCGCGTCATTATGCCCCTCCCCTACCCACTTCACAAGAGAAGAGGGTAGATGTGGGAGGTAAAACTACAATTTTGGGAGCCTTCCGGACATTCCGGGAGAGAAGGCAACTATGCTGTAAATTATTAGTAATTTTAATGGTAGTAAACTTGCAAAGTGGAAACATAATTGTGTTGCTTGAATAGAAATCATATTCATACAATATTTGTTTTTAAAGATTTCAACTTATGTTTTCAAGTTTCAATATTTCTGTACATTATACTTATTGTGGTTTATGTAATGGCTAATTTCCCCCCTTCCATCTCTCTCTTCCTAACCTTGTTCCAATATCTTTGTATTATAAATATCATGAGACTCTCCTTTTTATATTTAGTCTTTTATGGGTAAAGCTTTTGTGTCTCAAACAACTGTTGAATTACAGTCCAGAGCCACAAATGCTGTTATCTTGCATAAGATAAATTCATGTTTGAGAAATGTAGACCACAGCAGAACTGTTAATGTATCATGATTATACATCTGAATGCTTCAAAGGGTTATGGATGCTACATCAGTAAAAGATGTCATGTTGATTCAGAGACATAAATCTACAACAAATGTACTTTGCAAACCTGGTTTTGTAATGGGTCTCACTTACAATTACTGACCTGTAGAGTGTACCGCAGCAGAAATGTGTTTCCATAAAATTGTTTTCAGTCTCCTAACTAGAATAGGACTTATTTTCTGTTTAGTACCTGGCATCGACATAAGTCTGGTATACCCACAATAAAACTGTCTGATGGAAACAAAATAAATGTGAAAGACTTTAACAATTTCGCTGGTTCCTCTTTGCTGCTTTGGAAGGCTGACACTCATCCAAAATTACTAGTTGAATGAGTAGTAATTTATTGTGGGGCAGGATCTGCAGAGATGACCCCATGTAGAGTTAGATGCAGTCTAATATGCGGACAGAAATTGTACCCCCCCCCCCCACAACATATTTTACACTGGTATGTTCAGCCAGATGCATCTAAACTGACCATCATCACTATCAGTTTTCTGTCTCCTGTCTGGTGCATATACGTCTGAGTCTCAATATTCATTAAGCTGCCTTTGCTGCAATAGGTCCTTCCTTCCCCTGTTCCACCTCTTCAATCATAAGGGGCCTCAAGCAGCTATAAGCGCAATATACGTCAAGCTATGGCAGCAACCATAACTTTGTAGGCATGCGCAAAAGTGAAAAGGCAGACCTGAAGGTCTATTTTGCTCATATGTGGGATACAAAGTTGCTTTAAAGATTGTCACCCAAAATGAGTTTCTGCCCCAAAGAAGCCCCCACCTTCGGTAGGAATGTTGTCTGAGATTCACAGGCTTGGCAGTGGAGAGTGTGCACTGAAAGCGTCACCTGATCCAGCCAGGTGCGAAGAGCCGCTACCAGTCTTATACCAGGGAGGAAATTCCAATCTGAGTGAAGTTCTTTAAATTGAATCTCCGTTCAACAAGTTGTTGTTTGCTCCGATGTCTTCAACACGTGAAAACCTATTCATCAGTGCAACACAGCATTCAGTAAAAGCTCCACAAGAAATTGACATTCTTTTTTGTATATACTTTGTATTTTTTTTCTCAGATTTCATGAATCTTTCATGTATCTTTAGTGACTCCAATTCTCCATGGGAAAATTAGAATGCTACTTAAGAGCACTCTCATTGGCTTTCTTTTGTTTTATTGTATACATCAGTTTACATGCAGACAAATGGCATGATATCCAGTTGTTTGGATAAGCCCTAAGTTCACATTAATGGACTCCTATATATTTGCCACATGCAAGCTGTATTTTCTATTATCTTGGAAATTTACTATTTAAAATCATAAGGCTAATAGAAGTTGCAAGACAGTTCTCTGAACATATGAAGGAATAAAACCACAGGCTGAGTTTATATGTAGAAGCAGAATATTAGAAATCACTAATTCTACTTCTAATACTCTGATAAGCTGAAGTAAGTAGTGCACTTTTCCTAACACAGTCGTGGCATTAGAACTGACTGATTGTATATGATTACTGTACAATTTAACTCACTTTCTCTCTCTTTTCTATCACTTTGTTCTGGTATATTATGTATGTGTGGTAGTAATGATTATTATTATCTGTTATTTAGGAAGTGCTGAAATATTGCGCAGTGCTATACTTTAATGTAGGAAAGATTAATGCCTTTATTTATCGTGACATCTCCTTTTTACATTTAAAGCTTTCCATAAAAACATGATGCACAATTTTTTTATACTTTTTAAATATAGAATGTAATTTTGCAACGGTGTATGTGTGTGTGTGTGTGTGTGTGTGTGTGGTTGGTAATATTAGAGAAAACAAGCAATCAGGTTAATTAAGGTGATCACGTTTTTAATACAGTGAGACTTGTGTATTATGAATAAATTCTCCTACAACCCAGGCTATATAGGTAGGAAAGCTGGGTGCCAGAAACCATTGCTATAGTGATTGGCTTATCCTCATGCACATAGGTAGTTTTCTATGAATTCTCAAACCTAAAAATGTAAAAATCTAAAATTTACACACAAACATTATTTGAAATTTAATTTCCACGTTCTGTGGCCTTCCCTACTCCTGGAATACCTCATAAGAATGGGTGAAATCAATTCAAAAGGTAGTGTAACTGCCCTTCACATTAGAAAGGGCTATGGATTTTACCAGTTTTCCCAACAGTTTATATGACCAAAGGCAGAATTATAGGAATTACATGGTGTGTAGCGGCTATGGGGCCGGCCGTGAAGGTGGCCCGGTGATGCCAGATCATCAACTGTAGACTCTCTGCTCTTGTGGGCTTGTGTATGGGCTGGCACATCCACAAAGAAGCCCCATTTGGGATTTTAATGCCAGAACATTATTATCAGGTACCCGAGAATTGGATGTGCCACATTTATATGCAATTTGATTGTTAAACCCAATGTCTCCGGCTGTACACTTCTCTGAGCATTAGTTATTTGCTTTTTAGTGTTAGATTGTGTTTTGCTACATACTAAAGATTGTTTTCATCTTCATAGGCAGGTGGACCGAGGACTTCATTATATGCTGTGAAGGTGCTTGCAGTGTGTACCAGAGTAGATGCGCAGGCGCAGAAGGATGTTGTCAAGTATGATAAAAGTAAGTGGCACAGGATAACAAGCTAAAATGTGTGGGCATATATGTGTAAATATCACAGCCAATACAAGGTATCACATAATACATACAGAGGTAGGACACTTATATGTGACAAGCGACACATGTTGCCTTGGAGAAAATGATTAGTTTCATATCAACTCCATCCCACCCATTACAAACTGGAATAAAAATCTTTTAAACTTTTTTAAGGCTCATTTAAAATGAGTAGGCAGGATTGAGTTATTACGGGATTTTAATCTCCACCTCTTTGTTCCGCAGATCTGTGGTCAGCTTCACCTTTATCTGATTGCTTCTTTAACTGAAGGAAACAGTGAATGGCAAAGCTGACCTCTGACCTGTGGATATAATTACACACTATAATATATTGCTTGCAAGCTGCCAAGTATTTTCCTACACCGACCTGATGTGATACAGTATGTTCAGTTACCTCTTGGTAAGATGCTAGTATTGACATTGGGGTTTTGTTGAATCTGTCTTCAGACCATACTGCTTATGTATGTGATTTAACTCCTAGAACATAGCTTTATACAGACTATTCTTTGGGGACTATACTGCATCAAAGAACTCTATTTGGGGATTTGGTATAATCCTGCTTTGAACTTGGTTTTATAAGGAGAAAGGGCTTCATATACTAGTTTGGATACTTTAATGCAATCTGAGTGGACTGCAGCAGATTCATCTACTTATCACTGTGTTGAGTGTTTTCATTAAAATTCGATGCTGATCTTATCAACAACCACTTTTTAACATCACCTTTTTGTCTTGATGAAATGTTAAAAATGATTGGTTTTGTGTATTTCCCCTTTAATTATTTTTACTATATCCATAACTAAAGTAATATATATTTTAACTCGTTTACATGAAGATGCTGGACTGCGAAATGTATATTTAGTTTAGTGATGTATGAGGAAGTACAATGAATGAATATTTATACAATACATACAGCGGACCGGAGTCACTAAGGAGAGCAAAGCATATAAAAGGAGTAACTTTGCACCTGGGCAAATCCATGTTTCATTGGTGGGGGAGGTAAATTTAAAATGTGGGGACAGATTTCTAGTTGGGATAGGGCATGTCCTAGATCAACTTTAAATTTCAGTGTAAAAATAAAGCTATCAAGTATTTGTGTGCTGCATGAAAAAACAGCCAGTATTTAATTTATGTCCAAAATAATAAACTTAATTGCACCCCTTGCATTGTAACATGGTTTGTTCAGGAGCAAACTTACTCCTTTTTTTTGCTTTGCTCTCCTTAATGATTCAGGCCCAGCATGTACAACTTGTGAACTAATATCCTCCCAGCCATTGTAATCCACCTCAGAAGGGAATTACATAAACCGTCATAATTCCTAATGCTACAAATTCCTTTTGTTTAACTCCAGCCAGCAGAAATGGGCAGGTGGGCAGAAAGCTGGCATCTGGGCTCACTAGTCATATGCCTAAGTAGCCCTATATATATTCATTGCTAAACTCAAGCCCTAGTATTAAACTGTGCTAGAGCACCAGGTCCCAGATTTAATTAAAAGGGCATTTTTGTGACCAGAACTATATATTACATGTGTAATCATGGTTATCCCAAAGCACTGTCCTTTATCCAATATAGTTGTATCTGAAACCATTTTCTAATTTTTTTTTGTTGAGGTAATTAGAGTAAGATGACTCTAGGTCAAGTTAATTCCTTGCTGGATAAGTAAAGGTGAATCTGAACTTTCTAGATAAAAATTACAAACTGTTCAATATAATATTAATAATTTCTGTTCTTCCATCAGAATTTGGCACTTTGTTACCTCTACTATGTTCTGAAGATGAGAAAATCATTGGGAACACTGCTCTTTGCTTGGGAAACTGCTTTGATGTTCCAGGAGCAGGGTCATCATTGCTCCATTCGGATATTGTGAATCTGCTGCTGACCCATGCTGGTGGGGACGCCAGTCAGTCCTCTGTACAACAGAATGCTGCCATAGCACTAGGAAAACTGTGCACTGCAGAGCCTAGGTAATTATTGGTTCCATCATTAGACTCCAGAGGATACATTTATCAAGCTGTGAGTTTGAAAAAGTGGAGATGTTGCTTATAGCAACCAATCAGATTCTAGCTGTCATTTTGTAGAGTATACTAAAAAATCATTACTAGACTCTGATTGGTTGCTATAGGCAACACTTTCACTTTTTCAAACCCGCAGCTTGATAAATTTATCCCCTAGCCAGTGTTGGCTAACATGTGGCAACCCAGCCAACAGAAGCTTGCAGAGCATGATGGGATTGTAGCTCGACTATTTTTCGTATATAAAGGATATTATTATTAGTAATAATAATAATATACTAATATATACATATATATGTGCTTTGATAAAATACTGATATGTAAAAATGCAATATTTCCATCAAAGTAAATTATTGATCAAACGTGACGCCCATTTTACTGAAGCATGCTGAGTCCAGGGGGTATATTTACTAATCTGCAGGTTTGAAAAAGTGGAGATGTTGCCTATAGTAACCATTCAAATTCTAGCTTTCATTTAGTGCATTCTACAAAATGACAGCTAGCATCTGATTGGTTGCTATAGGCAACATCTCCACTTTTTCAAACCCGCAGTTTAGTAAATATACCCCTAGGTGTCATTAGGAGTACTGTATGTCAGATCTAGAAGAGAAAATTACGGGTAGCATGGTGGCACAGTGATTAGCATCGCTGTCTCACAGCACTGGGGCCATGAGTTTCATTATGACCAGGGCATGTATGTAGAATTAAATTAATGTTGATGATGATGTGTTTGCCTGGGTTTCCTCCAGCAGTCCATGTTATTTGGCTTCTAATTAAATCGACCTGTTTGTGCTTGTGTGATAGAGACTAAGCTCCAATAGGACAGGGACTGATGTGAGTTATTAAACATGTCCTATAAAGCATTGTGCAATATGTTGGTGCTATATAAATAAAGCTTAATAATACAGTGACATCTGTATGTATAAAACAAGGATTTGTGTTTTGCATATTTTACATTTTTCTGTAACCTAGCACATTCTAGCATAACTATTTTGGATAGCAGTAACCTTCAAATGAAAAGATAGAATGTTAGTAGATATTGTCATACTTAATTCCAGTGCACTGTTGAAACTGACATCCAACTTGACATTTTGGTTCAGTAATCCTATTTCTTTTTTCTTTTTCTCCAGATACATGATGCGACTTCGTGAACTTCATGGAATTGAGATTCTTATCTCTTGCATGAAATATATCAAATGAGTGATCTTTAATACCAGATACCGCAATAGTGTTAGTAGTGAATGGGAACAAAGTATAAATAGAAAGTTAAAACAATAAAAAGTATTGAAGCAACTGAAGCAAAAATGTTTTTGTTGTATAGGGGATATAATTGTTGGCTATTGTCAGATTGGTAAAAATGTTTGCTCACTCCTTCTATTCATTGTTATGTTTGCTTGTGTATGTGTGTGTGTGTATATGTATATATATATATATATATATACATATATATATATATATATATATATATATATATATATATATATATATAATGTACTTTTTTATATATATATATATATATATATATAAATATTTTTTTTTTTTTTTTTTTTTTCTTTTTCTTTTTTTTTTTCTTTAAAGTATGAGAGATATAAGAATTACCTAGAGCATCGATAAAGTACATTTTTTGGAATCTACTTGACTTGTGAAACCTGTGACCTTTGTGTTTTTATTGTAAAATATGTCTTGTTATTTTCATACATTTTATACATTGAACTAAGTGTCTGTTACCTGTAGTAAGGTCATTCATCACAACTCACATTGTTTCGTGTTGATCTCAATGTATTTGAAACAAAGTTTGTGCTATAATACAAACTTGTCTGTCTTTTTTTCGGGGACAGGCTCTATTGCACCGCATGGTGTTATCTGGCACACTTAACCCAAAAATGAAAATCATTTTGTTGCTTCACTGGGGCTTTGTGTTCTTGTCTGTGTGGTGTACACAGGAGCACAACTAGAATTTTTGGGGTCCCCATAACAAAATTTTGAAGGGAACCCCACTTCCCCAAGGTTTCTTTCCCTCACTTAATTTACATAGCTTCCGATACATGCCACTCTACACTTCATTGCATGGGCTAAGTCAGCTGCTAACCCATTAGTTACCCATTTTTGGTGTATAGTAAGCCCTGACTAATCTCACTGTGGCAAAAACTTAGCTGAAGAATTCTCACAACTGTTCAATAAAGCCTGCTCCATCTGTGATGTGTCCGCAATGTAAATGAAGGACAAGGGTGTATTTAGAACACCCTTCTTCCCATGTGGTTGGTATATAATCTTCCCTTGGTCCTGTGATTAGTGAGCTATTATATTTTTCTCTGGAAGTAGAAGATTTCTGTAGCCTTTATTGTTTTCAATTGATAGAATTTCCTCCCCAGTATTGTCCTGTTGTAAAGTATCATACATGCCATATAGATCCTATAAGCACTTTACTGTCACTCTATGCTCAGTCCAACATTTTGCTACATACTGATTTAAATGAGCGGATTAAAAAATTTTTGGAAAAATTGTGAACAAATCTACAAAAAGGAAAATTTATTTTCTCTCACAGCAAATGTGTTTTCCTCACTGATATATTTATGAATGTTTCCGTGTTTACTGATCCCTAAGATTCTCATTATAGCATCAAATCCATCATTACTAACAGTTTTCATGGACAGTTTTTCCTATTTGTTTTGTTCAAAACACTATCGACCAGATGTAGGGGGGGATTCAATTCTTGGCGACGTGCTGCCGAACATCACCACGACATCCAGCTGTGCACATTACAGCTTATTACGGTAAAGAAACTCTGCTCATTTTTCTACACACCTCTTTGTGGTACTGGATACAATACCGTTACGGATTGTTCCAGAGACACTCTACGGCACACCTCGCAGAATTGAAATCCTCCCATAGGGTTAAATGTAAAATTGTGACTTTACCGTATGCACAAAAATGCTTCCATACACTTATGTTTCCGTCGCTGCATTTTGCTTTGCACGTATCTCAAGATAGATGCAACTTTAAATATAACATGGGTCCATCATCATCATTAACTGCCTATGGGATATGCAGTATTATTTTCAAGTCAAAATTGGACGTGTCTCCAAGAGACATGGTTGACTTGCATTTTCATTCCCCTAATGTGCTGCATATATATGTGCGCTCCCATAATTCAACTCTCCAAAAGCAAGTTGGCACAAGTATAAGGCAGTAATGTTTTTGAACATTTAGTTTTAGCGTAGAGCACATTCATTGAATTATAGAAATGCAATTAATATTTTCATCAGTATGAGTGCTCCTCAATTATGGACTACCCATAAGAAATAACCCCCCATATCTACGGATTATCTTCATATTAATAGGATGTTCTGAGATATTGTATTAAAAAGATCCACATATAGTGGAAATCGTATTCCCATAAATAATATATGGGAAGTTAAAGTGTGGAATGAACCAATTCCTTTTTTATTGTGACATTAATGTTATCAGAGTACATAATATTGATGAAATTAACATTAATTTTGATTGCTTGAAAATAATGTTTAATTACAAAATAAAGAGACACATGGCACACAGTGTATTTTAATGCACTTTATTCCTGATACATATTGTATACTTGTTTTAATTATTTTGCTGATTTTTAATAAATTTGGCAGTAAAATTTGCCAGCCCTCCTCTGCCTTCAGCGAATATTATAACCTGCTAAAACAATTTGGGATCTGGAATAGCATGAGCAAAAATGAAAAATAAGGTTAGAGCATACTTGCCTACTCCCGGAAGAGTAGGCAAACCTCCCGCATTCTCCAAAATTCATGGCATTTAATGGTGGGGGTGGGGGTGCTGCTTAATTGTGTCATTAAGCTCCTGCCCCACTAGTCAATACCGTGAATGTCAGCATTTTATAGTGGGGCGTCACCACGCCCCCTCCTACGCCCTGTCGCATGACAAACTTTAAAAGCTGGCATACAAGGGTTAGAGAGAGTATCTTTCTAGACTGTAGGCCTCATTTATAAAGCACAACAGCCAAGACAGAGCACAAAAACATCTTTGGTGGTGTGGTGTGCCTCAATTTGTTTAAGTGCACCTTCATTTCCGCTAAAGAGCATAGATTTGTGGAGCAAGATGATGTCGGTTGCAAAGAAGTTTGCACTGAATGATGGGAAAAGTTGGGCAGAGTGAGGGAGTTCCTTGCAAATTACAGACTGGGTGCATCAGTGTGCATAATTTTGAGGAACAGTGCAAAAAGTAGATTTCAATTCATAGCATTTTACACTCTTTAAAAGTGCTCAATTTTTTCATCAGCTTAGACCTGATGGAAATGGGGTCTTGAGTTGCACTTAATAGTGCATTTTTCACCTTTCACTTTTCTAGATATGTTACGCCCAAAATAAATCAAAGCTTCAAACACACAAAAATGCCACACCTAATAAAGGCCATTACAATGTCCCCTCACTCTCATGATTAACTTCTGATCCTTGGTGAGCAATAACCTCATTCAATGACTACTTGTGATCCGGTCAGTGCACAGCTGCCTTGCCAGATTATTGAGTCTATCTGTCTTATATCCAGCACACCTGTCCTGTTCCTTTGTGCATTTGACTGAGCCTCCTTTTGACTAGTGTGTGATTGCTGCCTGCCATATTTGTTCAGCAATTTGTGTTGACCATTGCTTGTCTATAGGGAATGCTGTTCCAGCTTTCAGTTGTGACTATTACCATCAATGAATGCTAACTCTGGAACCCATATCTGACTGTACTGCTGAAGGAACTGTATAACTGACTCATGCCCAGGCGCAGGCTGGGAGAGGGATGGCCGGGGGGCACACAGGCGGCCGCATCATATGACAGGGGATGTGGCCACGTCATTGATGCGGCCGCATCCCCTGTCATGTGATGCGGCTGCCTGTGCGCTGACACGGCCGCATCTGATGTCATCAGATGCGGCCGTGGGGGGAAAACTATGTTTTTTGCATCCGGGGGGGCGGCCGGCCTGCCTATCCCCCGGTCCTAATAGCCGTCTGACCCAGCGGCCCGGGGGGGCGTTGCCCCCCTGCCCTCCCGGGCCAGCCCGCCCCTGCTCATGCCCCTGATTTTACTGAAGTGGTTTGGGTCTACTTCTCACCGTCCATTCATCATTTGCACCCTGGTGTTTCCCGAGCTGCACCCTGGCTGAGGATTCGGCTCCCAGGTTTATGTGTACGCTTTTCTGGTGTACATGCACATCTCGGAAATGCATATCTTGTGCAAAAAAACTGCCATATGTCCAACTAAATGAACCCCAATAAGTACTTTGTGACAACGTTATTGCCATCTTTCGCTCTCCCTTGTTACTATCTCTTTCAAAGGAATATAAAACTAATCAGTTCTAAAACTTATATTTATTTGATGCATTACTTTTTGTGTGACATCTTTATGTTTACCTGTATCATGATGATTTCCTTTTGTACTGTTCTCATATCTATTGCTAATAAAACCTCCTTAAGCAATGGTGGCTTTGGAACATTACATTTCGAATGAAAGCTATTAATTCTCTAATGATTGTGTTCAGTATAGTAGGTTATTTTTCCCTATCCAATAGATTGTAAATAACCTTCAATAATGTTCTAGAAGAAAAAGATTGCAAAGCTATTATTCATTTACAAGATAACACTCACCATGTTTGGTTTTTAGTTTCTCTATTGTTTTCTTATCAAATAATTTGCTTTT
This sequence comes from Mixophyes fleayi, assembly GCF_038048845.1. Taxonomy (NCBI): domain Eukaryota; kingdom Metazoa; phylum Chordata; class Amphibia; order Anura; family Limnodynastidae; genus Mixophyes; species Mixophyes fleayi. The sequence continues at coordinate 67,617,812 of NC_134412.1, read as the reverse complement.
TCTATGGCTTCTGTGGTATTGCTTGGCAACCTTTTGTTCTCATTGAATCATTGTAACAGATCTCTATATCTATTCTTCCTCATTACCATGTTCCAATATTATCTTGCACTGTAACATATATAATACTTTAACATTCTAAGCATTGTATAGAATTGTCAATACATATCTATCAGTTGATATGGATACATGCATTTTTCTTCTTGCATAATGGACCATTGGCAAAAAGGGATTACCTACATTGCTCCACAGGCTACAAGCTTTATCTAGAATTACTAGGTGCAAAACACCATGTTGTTGTATTGCACACACATTGTACAACCACATATAGCCATACACAGCTGAGAGTGTTAGTACTCTACCCTTGGCAAAACCAGTGGTAGTCATTATTCCGGTGATGAAAACCCTGACAACGGATCCCCCAACAGGATGACACTAAAGGTATCAAGGACAACAGAGTGGTAGTAATACTAAAAGCTTGAAAAATATCCAAATCAGCTGGCAGCCTCCAATTACGTCACTTTCGACGGCCACAGACTGATTTGCGCTGTTAAGCTGCTACGTTAAGGAGGCGCTGGCTGTACAATGTTTTAGGCATTGTAAAGTACATTATACAGTCGGCGCCTCCTTAAATTAGCAGCTCAACAGTGCACATCAGTCTGTGGCCCTTGAAAGTGACGTCATGTTGTCATGACTATGTCATCCATGACACCATTGGTGTCAACCTGTCGGGGGATCTAATGTCCCCCTTTTGGTCATCGGGATAAGGTACCCAACCCCTACTAAGACTAGTAAAAAAGGTATTCTGTTTATTGCTGTTATTTATTGATGGGTGGAGTTGTTGCGTGGTCACATGACTTAAGATTTCGTTTTTTTCTCTGCTTTGCTGTTCTGAGCGTGATATTTCCAGTGTTGTAAAAAACTTTTTCCAGAACATATTTTGAAAGCAAGTAGATTTGGATGTACGTCTGTTTTTTTTGTTGTGCATTTTCATATCTCACATACATGCCAAAAACAAGTATGCATAAATCTGTATCTAGATTTTTGTGCATCATATACTTACGACTCTTTCCACCTGAAGAAGTGGAATGGGGGAGGGGATGCAAGTGTGGACCAAGTACAGTATGGGTGTGTTCACGTAATTACGACTTAAGTAGACCTGAACTTATGCACAATATACCTGTCAGGTGTACCTCTCGTGGCTGCTTGAGGGCTAGTGCGGCGATATACAAAGATGATGCTGATAAGCTGCCTTTGATTGGTTGATTGTATGTCGACCCCTCCAGCTGATAGCACTAGTAATTTATTATGTTTTAGATATATTATTTGAAATGGCAGAAAAATTAGTTGCATTACTTAGTTGACATTTTAATTTCTGTAAAAATAGGGCGATGCCCTAGCATTTTCAAGCCACATCTCTATTCTTTCTCTTCGCTACCATGGAGTGTAATAATATTAGAGATGGGCGGGCTCGGCTCCCCGAGATCCGAATCCTACCGAATTTAGCCTATCCGAGTACCGAGCCAAGCACGCTTGGTACTCTCCCGCCCGTTCGGATTCGAAATCGAGGCAAAACGTCATCGTGACGTATTCGTTTTTCTGAGCTCGGTTCTCGCGAGATTTGAAAAGCATAAATACCAGCCTCCATCGCCATTTGACAGAGGGAGAGAGCAGGGTTAGGTCACAGGTTATATCAGCGCAGGGACAGAGCAGTTTTTGGCCACATTATTGTTTCTATTCAATTCCATTCTAATCTTAATACCAGTTGTTACAGCAGTAAGAGGAGAAGGGTTTTTGTTCAGTTTCTGGCACTCCAAGTGCTTTTGGGGTGTCCCCCATTCTTTTGCATACATTTTTCTGGCTGTCAAAAAAGTCCTATTTGGCAGCAGTGTCAAAAAAATATATTTAGCACTCCCAAGTGCTTTTGGGGTGTACCCCATTCTTTTGCAGAAATTTTTCTGGCTGTCAAAAGTCAGATTTGTCAGCAATATCTATATAACACAATATTTTGCACTACAAGTACTTTGGGCTCATTAAAATGGATTCAAAGCAGTCCACATATGAGCAGAATCAGCCGATAAAAAAAAAAATGCCAACATGACACAGTGGCAAAGAAAGAATGAGGCCTTCGGCTTTCTTTATTTCTGCCAGATCTAAAAATATTACTGAGCCTTCTTCTTGTAAGGTCACTCGTGAGCAAGCAAGACCAAGTAATTTGCAGTCTAAAAGTGGTGCACGACTACTGTTACGCGGGAAAGCCGAGATGCAAGAAAACAGTAATGCTTTAGAGGATAATGTATGCTCTGAATCAGAAATGACACCAATCCCTGTGGAGAGTCATCATTTCTGATGATGTGTGCCTGAACAGCCCGAGTGTAGCCGGTGATACACCAAGTGAGGATGACACTTTGGAATTAGAAGAGGATGTGGGGGAGATTTGGGTATCCGACGAGGGCGCTGATGAGGATGCGGTTGATTGTGTAAGTCCTGCAGCAGTGTGGCACCAGTGGCAGGTGAGGTTCTGGCACCAATTTGCAGTTTCCAAACACAAGCAGGGATGACGCAGGTGGCAGACCACAACAGTTTGACATCTGGGCTGGTTTGAAGGATTTGTCAAAAAAATGTGTGACCTTGACAATAACTCCAACCAATCCTACTATTAACATGCAAAGGATGGTGGAGGGCCTATCAGGGATTAAACTGTATTTTTCCTAGTTTGCAGTAATAAGGTTTGGGTGTCCCACATTCTTTTGCATTCAATTGCTAAGAGTCATTGATGAAGAGGAAGACAAGCAGGCTTGTCTATAGAATTTGCAAGACCAAATAATTTGAATTCCAAAAGTGGTGCACAACTACTGTTACATGTGAAAGCCGAGCTGCAAGAAAACAGTAAGGCCAATCCCTGTGGAGAGTCCATCCAACAGTGGTATGTCTAATCGTAATGTACCCATAAAGAAGGGCCCTTTAAGCAGTTCTGCTGATGTGTGCCTGAACAGCCCGAGTGTAGCCGGTGATACACAAATTGAGGATGTCACTTTTGAATTAGAAGAGGATGAGGGAGAGATTTGTGTAGGTGACGAGTGCGCTAATGATGATGTGGATGATTATGATGCAGACAGATAACAAACTACCTTGGTCCATTTATTTTTTATATTGTTCAGTCTATCCAGGCTGCTTTTTTTCTATTTTACTCCTAGTGGAGAGGGGATCTAATGCAGACAGATACCGAACTACCATGGACCATTTTTTTAAAATATTTTTTTCTATTCAACTACAATTGGAGGGGGGGGGGGGTATAGAGACAGAAACCAGATTGCCTTTGTCCATATCTTTAGATATTTAACTAGAAGTGTAGGGTGTAATATACACCCAAAGACGATGGCTGCATTGCCAATATGCATAGATGGAGAGGAAGACAATCTAGTTTGTGTGTAGAATTAATGAAGGCCTACCTACCAGGAATTAAACTGTTTTTTTTTTATTATTTATTAGCTTTACAATTACATTACTTATCCAAGAAACAGGCGGAGCACTAAATTTGGTTATTTTATGCCAAAAAACATTGATTTTCCAACAAAATAGCAAAACAAAACTAAACAAAACCAAAACCAAAACCAAAACACGCAATGGCGGTTTTGCAAAACCAAAACACGACGGTAATCCAGATCCAAAACCAAAACCAAAATACGGGGGTCAGTGAGCATCTCTAAATAATATAGACTTGTATGCCTGACATATGGCTGTTGCAATTGTGACTATGTTTAAGCAACATTGTAGTGATGCTAGCAGCTCTCAGGTAAGAACTACTTGGCTGGGGTAGGAATTAGAGACACACAGTGTGTGTCCAAAAACAAATCCAAAACAAACCTTTGCTCCTGCAAAGGTTTTGTAGAACTGAGGTACTCTATAAAGGCTACCAACCTTCCACCTAACCCCCTCATCTTCTCTGCCTGTTCTCCCCCTCTCTCCTCCCAGCCCCCCTGTTCTCTCCCCACTTATTTCAACTTGCTCCCTGTGTGCCTGAGTTCTGTCTACCCTCCCTTAGGATGGAAGCTCATTTGAGTAGGGCCCTCTTCCCTTTGTTATCCATACCTGTTCTTCTGTTCCTTCTTTACTGCATTAGCCTGCCTGGAGTCTCTGAAGTTTTGGTGTTTTTTGTTTACTGTTTGTAATGTTTCACCTTGTTTAGTCTACTGTTTGTGCTGTGTACGGCGCTGCGGAACTCTTGTGGCGCCTAATAAATAAAGGATAATAATAATAATAATAATAATAATAATACTAATAGGTGAGATAAATTGTTCTGATTGACTAGAACTTTTCACTAAAGTGCTGATTGTAGAGAAAAGAAAGCTGTACAATACTCCATGTGAGGTAAGATTACTGTTCTTAACGCTGATTACAGAAATTAAGAGAAGGTGTTTATAACTGTGATTGTGAACTGTTTTCTGATAGCTGTCATCTGGAGCTAGTATTGTGAAAATTCACAGTGCCCTTCCCCCTTTTAGGAGCAGGATTCAGAAGAATTTGGCGAGCAGTGCAGGTGCGTAAACATTGGTTGATTTAACCCCATAGCAGTTTTCAGGACCGAATCCCTTCTAGTGCACAAAGTATTGCACTTCTCTCCCAGATCTGCGAGAGTCAAGGATCGACTGAATGACATATTGATATATTCTTGGTGGCCCTTCATTGCCGGATTCAGAAGGGAAATGTAGAACATGGATGGATCCGAAAGGAAGGTGGTTGATGTAACCTGTACGCTACTACAATTATCTTCCCTCTGATTGGGTATGGACAAATATACCTAGGCCCTAGTTTGAACGAGAGCATCTTCAGGCCTATGTTTTGTGTTGAGAGCCACAATTTATCACCCACTGAGAACACCACTCAATCTTATCTCCTCTGGTCTGCAAACCATTTTGGTTAGCTACCACTGTCTTCAGCTGTTCCTGCAGCCTTTTCCAAACACCCCGGAGATCCTGCACATATTTATTTGCCAAAGGAACCCAGAGGTGACAGGTGAAGATGAAATGTCCACCTCATGAAAACCATGGCTGGCATAGAAAGTGGTATACTGCAGACCTGCACCAAGTTGTTCTGTAAGAACTCTGTCCAAGCAAGCAATTGGGACTAATCCTGGGTATACGAGACAAAGCACCATAGGAACTGTTTGAAGGATTGGTTGTGGCATGCTCCATCTGTCCATTCATCTGGGGATCATACCCAGATGAGAAACAGAGTAAAATTCCTGCCCACTTGCAGAAAACCCTCCAAAACTTCACCACAAACTGAACTATTCCATCAGATACTATCTCAGAAGAAAGTCCATTGCAGCTGGAAGACCTCCCTGGGGAAAATATGGGAAAGTTGGATTGCTGACAACAGATTCTTTAAACCTGTGAAGTGGACTTACTTGGGGAAGCAATCCACTATCACCAGGATGGTGGTTTTGCCTTGAAAGCTGGGGAAGTTGATGATGAAATTTATGGAAACATGGGTCCATGGCTTCTGTGAAATTGGCCGGGCAACAAGAGCCTGGAAGACAGTTTTCCACTTCACAGGATAACTTTAAGCCCGTGAAGTGGACTTTCTTGGAGAAGCGATCCACTATCACCAGGATGGTGGTTTTGCCTTGAGAGCAGTAGAAGTCGGTGATGAAATCTATGGAAACATGGGTCCATGGTTTCTGTGAATTGGGCAGGGGCATTAAGAGCCTGGAAGACAGTATGCATGGTACCTTAATGTTTCCAACCTCTGGTTAGAGTTGCTCTCAGAATTGTGGCCACAGGGTCACTCTTTTCCACATCTGGCGGTCTTGCTCAATTATTATTCCTTTCTGGATCAAAGTGCATTCTATAATTCACTTTCAGCACAGCCAATAACCAAAGTCCCCTGGACAGCCATGCTCTCTCGACCCCCACAAGATGTGGACAACCAAACAAAATAATTGATATCTCACATTCTTACAGCCACAAAAGTACAAATAGCTAAAAATTGGAAGCAACAAGGATTCCCGTATAACTGTGCCCTCAAAAAAATCCATCTGGCACATTGTCTGCATGGAAAGCATCACTTACTACCCTCATAAAAAGCAAGATAAATTTGACGCCATATGGGTCCTTTGGTATTTCCGAGTAAGTTGTCCTGGTCATCGTTTGCAAGGGTGACAGTGCCCCGGTGTCCTTATACTTGCTATTATCTATTTGAACATGCCTAAAGCTGCTCCTGGTCCTCCTCATGGTCACGTGGAACATGATCCTTCATGTTCCATAAACTGCCTCAGTTTAACCAGATGCTTTGCAGCTATTTTAGGTGTTGCAATTACACATCTAAATACTTATAGTCACCTATTATTAATGTAAGATTTTGAAATATTGCCTCCTACTGTACCTGTACCCATTCCTCCCCCATCCCCTACCCATCCACCCAGTCTTGTACATAAAACTAAGGGAGAAACATTATTATTTGCTGTTTTAATATGTTTACTGTTGTTTTGTATCTACATGTTTCTTCAATAAATACAAACTTAAAAAAATAATAAAAACAAACAGTGAAAACCATATCTAATTTATAAAGACAAACTAAAAAATAACAATTCATAGAAACCAACAAATACCATAAAACAACATAATTTATAGTTCATGGATGAACCTATTACTACTATCCTCTCAAAAACAATGCAAATTTCGTTTTGTTTAAAGTCCTGATATAAAGTTTGTAAAATGGAAAGACTGCTGACCAACAAAATTACAGTACTTTCCAGAATTTAATTTTTTGGTAGTCTTTTGATTAGGTAGTATCTGAATCTTTCCAATACATACCTGCATGCTTGTACTTAGGACACAATGAAGACTACTTTCACCTATATTCCCATGACTGCACCAGTTCTGTCTGTTTCAACTCCATGTTCCTGTTGGAGTCCTCTCAATGTCTGAAATGTGTCTAACGTATTTCTTCCAATAACTGACTTCTTTAAATAGACTCATAGCTATATCTGCAGCAAAAAGGGTCCTTCTAACAAATATTAAAGCAAAGGGGGAGAATACTAATGTAATCAATTACTGTTTGTTTTTTATTTGTAATTAGTTAAGAAGAAGCTTTATCGTTATGCCAAAGACATCACTAACCTGAGCCTTTTTGACATGTATTTTGACAAGTGATTATTCACTACAAGACCACTTGGTCTGTCTAAAATCAGTACAAACCCCGCAAAATTATACTTCACTATCCCTATTAATCCAAAACTGCTACCACCAAGATCTGATCTCAAAGTTAACACTTTGCGGGAGTCTTTGTTTGCTTCCTTAACTCAAAATGCCATCACAATTTACATCCCATTAAAATTCTACTTAATATAATCACAGTTATTGTTATCCCCCCCCAAAAAAAATCCATAGGTCTGATATATTAATAATTTGAACCAAAACTTAATTTATATATCTATGCTATTAAGCTGATCTCTAAGCTTAAAATATATAATAAGCCTATATGCGTTGTGTATAAATGCACACAGAACCAAATTTAAGCATTACTTATGACCAATATTCATTTGATTTTTACATTTCCTATGTGGTTGACTTGAGTAATCACAGCTATTGTCCTGTGTGACTACATATGGAATTTACAGCTTATGGCATTTTGTTCAGTGTACTAAACGTTATCTACCAGGCTGATTATTATGCGCCCTGCTATGTAGCAGGATACTAGCACTAGGAGAGAGCATACTGGCAGATGAGATTTGTCAGCTTAGTGAATTAACCCCTTGTGATATTGCCCACAGCAATTCATGTTTTATATTTTAACCCATAAGTGTGTCATAACTGCGACAGTATTTTGTGTTGGTAAAAGATAAGAGTTTCTGGATGAATCCACTTTGAGAAAATAAAATATGCTAAAGGGGTAAATACTCTATTAAAACCTCTATTAATTCATTATATCCTAGAATAATAAAGAAAGGTGCAACATGCAGTTTATTAACTGTATTTATTATATGTAAGCGCCTGTGTGGAACAGGACAGACGCAACACAGAAGAACTTACTTTGTAAACGATGGTCACCTCCAGTCCGCTTCCAATGTCCTAGCTGCGATTCGATCCCAGCAGATCAGCAGCCGCAACCTTTGTCACCTCCAACCACGTCCCCCTAAGAAAAAGACAGAGATTACAGCCGTGCCTACCGGAAAGGGCTGTCCGAGAACACGGCAATGAACAAGGACACTCTCAGTCCAAGCTCACTTGCCGCCTCCTCACTTTGCTCTCGCCAAGGCACGGGGGACTACAGGCACTTGAGACCAGGAACAGTCCCACCTCAAGTACCTCGCACACCACCCGGAGAGGGCCTAACCGAAAGGGGGAATCGAGCGTGATACTCACCAGGACACTCCCACTTCCGGTCTTGCTCTCCTGCACCTTCCCGACACCTGCGGATGACAAGGAACACACAGCCTCCCTCTGCACTCTCAGTGAGACTAAGATGTGCACCCACAAAACGCTAAACTAACTACAAGAGCGACCCACCCCTAACAACGCTCTAATGGTCGGCAACGCAACTAAGTCAAACAACTATGACTAACAAGGTGTGGTGCACTAACGGGAACTGCTCACTAACCACTACGGGGAACACCAGCCGGTGTTCACGGACTATACCGGAGGGCGGTTCCTAACCCCCTCACCCAGGTCTAACCAAGGAGACTGTCTCCTCACTATGGGGTCACCCATGGACCCTAAGGACCGGCTGCACCAGGCCCGATCGAGGCTAAGTGGAACAGCACACTAACCCGCGGGCCGACTGCCGCACGGAACAGCCGATCGAAACTGAACCGCCCAACTGCCTGTACTCTGGTGTCGAACACGTGTCCTTACACCCAGAACTGCCAGAGAACCTGCACGGAACCGGCCTTGGGGACCCTCAACCAGAACCACGGGCCGCCCCTGGAACTGCCTTAAGGTGTGCTGCACTGCCACCGACTCCCTCATCCACCCCCTCTGGGAACCAGTGTGACCCCAGGGAGCTAAGGGACGGGAAAACTACGTATGTTCTTCCCTGACTATATGTAAGCTGGTAACTACACTTGTCCCCACAGTACGGGTTAGTACAGAACAACACAGGAAACAAGAGCCTACCTTTAATGGGGACCTGACGTCTTGCACCTGGAAACAATTATGTAGCACACCCGAAAATACAGTAATACAGACAATACTCGCCACACAGACAGAATAAATACAGCACACAGCTGCTAGCCAACCAGCCGGTTGCTACAGCACCAACAGGAGCCTCCGCTCTACTGTACCTCCTAACGTTAGTGTGCTCACCTCACACAGGACCGCGCCTACACTCACAAGGCTCTCACGCCTCTGTCACACCACCAGGGCCTTATGCCCTACACACCATGGGCCTCTGCCCAGCTACATACAGAGCCTTGTGCTCTGTCTATGGGCCTTAGTCCCCTCTCTACCTCAGGGCTCTGAGCCCACTAACTAGGGCCTTGTGCCCTGCTACCTAGGGGCACTAGCCCCTGCCTACTTAGGCCTTGTGGCCTCCCTAGCTATCAACTGGGGCCTTGCGCCCTTTCACAGCCTATGTGCTATCAGCCCCTACTTAGGCCCTGTGGCCTTCCTATGGCCTTTAGGCCACTACCTACCTAAGGGCCTTGTGCCCTTGCACACCTGGGGCTCTGAGCCCCCCTACCCAACTAGCTAACAAGGCCTTGTGCCCTTTTACCACTTTGTGGCCTCCTGGCCCACTACTTAACAAGGGCCTATTGCTCAGTTCCCAGGGCCTTGTGCCCCTAATTTACTGCTCCACGGGCCTTGTGCCCGACTGTGGCCACTGGCCTAGTGCCCGACCTAACACTGAGGCTACTTACCTGCTCCGCGCAGGAAACTCAGCTTTCCACGCCATCTTCCTCTTCTTTTCCGGGTCTTCCAGACCCTCCAGCCGGCGGCGCCTCTTCTCCACTTCGGCGTGGGTCTTCTTGCTGCTCTGGAGGCGAGGGCGCTCTCAGCCCTTACAAGGGCTCCCCGCCTACGTCTCCGAGGTGAGTGATTATCAGTGGCAGGGTCGCTCCTAGCCCTTACAAGGGCTCTCTGCCACTGCCGACGTCTTGTTGCTTGTAGCTCTCTTCTGTTCTTGATCCACCGCTCCGGACGTCCCACGACGTCCTTCTCCCTCCACCGCCGACTAAGTTCTGCCAAAATGGCGCCGGCCGGCGACTTATATAGTCGCCGGCGCGGCGTCATCAGCGGGCACAAGCCGCGATTGGCTCGCGTATCCGGCCGCTGATTGGCCAGCGGAGAAAGCTGAGCCCTGATTGGCTCATCCTTCCTCTGCTGACAGGACCTGCAAAAAAGAAGACATACTCACCGCTGGAGCGCTGGACGGGTAAGAAAGCTTCTTTCTTCACCCGCTTGTAGGGCACAGGAAGCAGGGACGTCTTCAGCCCCTCCAGGGGCGCAGCAATGCCGGGCATCTTCACCCTCTTCCCAGGCACCAGCTCCAGGGCTGCCGGGACCATCTTTACATATACATAGACCCACTGTAAAAACAAAGTTGGCTTAACAGAGCCTAAGATGCAAAACAAGCAATTTTGCTATTTTCTTTTCCTTGACTGTGATGCATCCACTCATCCTAGTATGGTTAATCCCTCTGCCTATAGGGAATGGACTTTTTTGACCACAACCTGCAATAATCCCCTCAATTGTCCTCCACAGTAAGTACTTATGACATATATTGGAGGACATTAATATGATATTAAATATTAAAGACTATGGGACAAAAAGAAGTGCCAGAACTGCCTCCATGTGCAATACAGCATAAACTAAGGCCTCCTAATATAATATGGGGCATATTTTATGCAAATAAAACAGTTGTATATTATACATTTCAGTAATGTGGTTGATGTTTTGGATTTCACAGTTGATTCTTTTCAATTTTAGAGTCAGCAACAATGCCGTAGAATGCATAGCCCTCCCTTTCTGTTGGACCCACCATCTTGCAGTAAGGTGCAAAAATGGCGAACGCAAGAGGCAAAATGCATGGAACCCGTTATATGTTCTACAGATCCTTCCGCAAACATGGACTTGTTCCCTTGTTGACATACATGTGCATCTACAAGAAGGGTGATCTTGTGGACAGCAAGTGTATGGGCACGATTCAAAAAGGCAAATGTTACCACTGCAAGGCTGGCCGGATCTACAATGTCACACAATATGCTGTTGGTATTATTGTGAACAAGCAGTTTAAAGGTAAGACTCTTGCCAAAAGAATCAATATCCGTGTGGAGCATATGCGCCACTCCAAGAGCAGAGACAGCTTCTTGCAGCGTCTCAAGGAGAACAAAAGGAAGAAGGAGGAGGCCAAGGAGAAGGGTGTCTGGGTGGTGATAAAACGTTAGGTCACCTAACCACGTGAGGCCCACTTTGTCCAAACATTTGAAAAGGAACCCGAGCTCCTTAAGCCTATTATTTTTGAGTTCATAGCTTAATGTGTTACAAATTACAAATAAACATTCTATTTGGAACCCCCACCCAAAAAAAAATGTTTAGTCCTATTTGACAACCAGTACGAACTGCATTTAGCTAGTGTACCACAGACAAAGGAAAGTGCTCTGCGTAATGTCAGGACCAAACTAATAAAGCTAATTGATTATTTATGCAAGTATGCAAGTTTGTCATTGACAAAAAATAAATCAGGATAAAAGGCTGTATAATAATCTATAATAATAAGTACACTATAAAGTACTTTGCATATTGTTTGTTAAATAAATAATAGGATGGATATGTGAATGTGCAGTTTATGTAAAAGTATATACCAATATTTAGTGTTGAAAGGTTTATTCTTCTGGAATATGTAAATACAGAGAGGGTTTGTAAACCTGGCTTTGTTCTATACCTTCATGCATAGCTAGGGCACCCACATCATTTTGATCTGCTAAACCATGCTTCGTTTTTCCAACCTTAGATGGAGATGAGACAAGGGCTGATAAAGGCACCCTAAGGATCACTGAGCCCTATACATCACCCATACACACATGTCTCTGGATGTTGCAGGACTGATGTGGATAATGATCCTTAGTGCACCTTACTGTCTTGAAATCAGCATCATTGCATTGCATTGAAGCTGTATTAAAGTGAAAACCTAGTTTTGCAATGTTTATTAATAATAATATATATATTTTTTTAAATGCAGACTCTGAAATTCATTTTTCATGTAATTGTGGCAGCAAATATTTTGCAACACACATATTCAAATTACAGCAAAATTCAGCTGTATACAGTAGCAAACATGACAATTTTTCAGAATAATAACAGGAGTGAAATGAACAGGGAACAGACATACTTGCTGAGAAAAGGCTCCTGAGCAGACATTTAGATGATACATTCCAGCCAGTAGATGGCACAATTGCTACACATTGCTTGTCACGCTTTTCTCAAATCTGTGCATTATTCAATTATTTTGTTGTTTTAGCACATTACCATTTTCATGCATTAAGTTATTTGATGCACTTTGCAGTATTAACTCCCTTTTCACCCACTGTATACCTTAAACTCCTGTGAATGTAGCATAATATGAGTGACATACGTCTCTGCACTTGATAGACAGAGATTTCTTTCTGCTCCTAATACACAAATATGGTATCAGCGTGACACACAGACTTCACTCCTTTTTATACACATTCGTCATTGACACATCCTTCTCATCGCCTCTAAATTCACACATATCACAATGAATAACCTTCAAGTTTATTTTAAATCACTGTGATATGGTACAATACTTTCAACAATCCTATTTTCAAATGTACTTAATGATGACCATTACACATCATTCCTGTTATTTTCTTATTAATGTAGTTAAGTACATTTGCTGCAACATATATTGTTAGTTTCTTAAAGAGCCAGTGAGATGATACATTATGGGCCAGATTCATCTTGGAGCGCAAAGTGAACGCAACTCACGTCTCAAAGGGGCATTTTCAATTGGCAGCTTTACTGTCAAAAGTAATCCGGCTTGCGCACTGTTACCATTATTACGGTAATAGTTTGCGCAATTACCATTATTATTGTACCTTTAACACCGGCTTTCTGCTCACAGCTCAGGGAGCTACGAGCTGAAATCCAGGTTATAATTACCGTAATAACGGTAGTACTTTTACCGCCGCGTTACTTTTGCGAGTAATTGAATATGCCCCAAGGATCAAAAATTAATTGAATGCACGTACGGCCATATTCAAGGACAAGCAGATCTCCAAAGAACGTTTCCATTTGAATATGGGTATAAATAAGCTCTGACTGTACTTTACTTGCCCAATGCAGACAGACAGAACAGACTGCAGGATACGCACATGCATATAGCAATATCAAGTCCCATCAGAACGTATGCAAAAAAATTAATTATTAAATAAATTAATAACTCTTAATAATATAATAATTAATACAAATGGATTTCAAAAAGCATTAATTTTATTATTAATTTTTTTTTACATAAATCAGGATGTTCTTAAAGTGTACTGTAGATAAAATACAATTGTATAGTTTCTCTTAACTTGCAAACTCATGTTCTAACATGCATACATGTCAGTCATCACCATCAGTAGGCAGTTACTCCTGCCCTGTAACTAAAAAACATGTACCTAAGAGATGCCCAGAGCTTGATGAATGTGCGTGCGCTCGATCTCTGCACATTCTTACTGTACATTGGTGATGTGTGTCCGCCCCTTCTCACCCCCATTCCGCCCATCAAGTTGTAAGAAGTCGGAAGTGTCATTTGCGTTTGGACATGAATTGAATGCAATTGTGTTGACTGGTGTTAAGATATTTTAAAAGAATAATTTAGTATATTAGCTTGGAGGCCCTCTTACACAGACCTAGTGATGTTGGTATATCATACTTACCTACTTTTGACAGGCGCTCTCTGTGAGATCACCGAAGAGGGGTGTGAAGGGAGGGCAGAAGGGGGCAGGGCTTCACAATTCACATCATTTTGGCCCCGCCCCCAGTGATGTATGCCTGTTTGGGATTTTTTTACAGTGGTAAAAAGACCCAAAGCAGGCATTACGTCTCTGGGGGCGGTGTCAAAATGACGCGAATCGCGACGGGCCGCCCCCCTTCTGCCCATACACCCCTCCATGCCGACAGATGCAGGAGAATTGCCAGCTCTCCCGGCATATTAGGCATTGATGATATACAAAATAAATATAATCAGTTGGCAATAAATAAATGAAAAAGGATGACAAGATAGTCAATCCTAACCCTTAACGCGTTTCATTACAAGCGTAACTTCATCAGAGGGAATCTCTAAATATAATGAAGGCTCATATGAGCCTTATAAAGGCTGTCATGGTAATTAACCACTCAATAAGTGAATACATATGCAGCACACACTTGATGATACGTGACCATACTAATTAGCATCCATATGCTCAAAGTATAAAGATATATGTAGGAGGTGAATTTAACCATGGGATGACCAACTCTAATCATCTTACCAGCTATACAATATATCCTGATCTCATGGATATGCAGTAATGACATATATGCCTTCATTATATTTAGAGATTCCCTCTGATGAAGTTACGCTTGTAATGAAACGCGTTAGTGGTTAGGATTGACTATCTTGTCATACTTTTTCATTTATTTATTACCAACTGATTATATTTATTTTGTTTATCATCGATGCCTAATATGCCGGCTCTATTCCCTCGGGATTTTTAAGTGTTGACAACACCGACCTATCTGGTTCCACATGGATAGTGGTTTTATCTGATACATTTACTTCCTTTGCCGGTCTCCGGTCAATCGGAGCCCAATTTACTCATTGTTCAAGTGCCGTGTGCTGGGCCGGTTATACACTTAGCTGTGAACCGCGGACATCACGCCAGCCTTATTCAATCAGTTCACCGCGTACGGACCCACAAGCCTGACTGAGTCTGAGAGAGTGCAGATGCTATCTGCACATTGTGTGGTGCATTTCCCACGACTGTTCAACTATCTTCAGCACGGAACTTCGGGTGCGCTCAGGAGACGAGTCTTCAGGGGAGTTATACCCGAAGCGGGCTTGTGGAGTGATATATGATTATCCTTACTACATTACGGCTGGAGTCAGTAAGTACCTATCCACTATATTGCCCACGTTTGGGCTATACCTAGTTCTCTGAGATCAAAGTGGCTCAGTACTCAAGTTTCGAGACACTGATTATGCAAGGAGTTTGAGCTTCAGTTATATATTATACTTGTTACCATTGGCATACGGCTACCGAGACTTTACCACTCGTCCATATGTGATTCATCTCCGTGGTCATATTGAGCAACGGCATATATTGGCTATCTTGATGTGGGAATTACTCCCACGGCTTGATTGTTATGCATATTCGCTTCCACATTCCCTTGGCTACATTGTTTCAGCTGACAATTTACATTGAGTATCATTGTGGAATATGGAGTAGCACGATACTCTATCAGGATTTTATCTATTTTATTCACCCTGTTTTTCATCTTTTTTGCATTGAGCCGACTAGGTCACAGTGCACTGTGATCTAGTTGATGTGGAGTAATTTTCCTCCTGTATGCTAATATCAGCAATTATTGTTATTTGTATGGTTTTTATTGCATGATAATAAATCTATGTTTGTATTGACAATACGTGACCTACATTTTGTATTATTATTTGTTAATACCATTTGACAGATAGGTTTGAGCGCTGCATTTATAGTTTATTTACTGTCTGTTTGTGGGTGGGCACAGCCACCAAGGTTTTGCAGCAGCTTGCATCCTGTTATTTACCATCACCTGTGCTATCTTTATTTTGTATAACATCCAGCTCATACTGTCTCTGCTTAATATAGCGGCTGGTGTATTATTGGCGCCATATCAAGGGTCTATACTTTCTATTTGTACATACAAAAGAAGGCAACCTTTTCCCTTCATGTAAAACAAGTTGTCTTTACACCCCTTTCATCACATGACTTGTCTAAGTCAATGATGACATCATTTCATTGATCCATTTTTAATGTTCCTGCGGTGCCCCCACATGGAGTGCTAGACATTGACATGAAGGACAAGCAGTCAACAGCTTCTTCTATATAAAGTTGTTGACTGCTGCTCCCCAATGTCAATGTTAAGCTAAAAGGGCTGGTCTATGATGTCACCTCCAAGTACTATACAGGCTTTATATCACAGGCACAAAATATACATGCAATATATAGATTTAAATGGATTAAAATAAATATGTTTTCAAAATATAACAATATGTGAGCAACGCTCTTTTCATCAACCTTAAATTTCAAATAAAATATAAGTACTTTTAAGTATCTAGAAAAGATCATGTTTAAAAATCTCGAAGGGATAATATAAAAAACCCCACAATTTAAATAAATGCGTCTTTCATCAAAATGAGATAAAATAGCCAGACATAGTATATACTGGCACTATGTCTGTCTTTAGAAATGGCAGCTCAGCATTGTCCATAAAGCCACATAAAAGCGGAGTCTCTAGACAGGGTTACAGTTGGAAATCTCCTCGCACACCCTCTTTCCTTCCAGCTTGTATCCCTGCCTCCCGGTAATTTGTCTGATTTACTTCCTAGACGAGGTGCTGTTGGAAGCGGTGTTGGTGGATTCCGAGCGGACCATAGATGGACCGATCGTTGACAAGGTAGGACATCTGTGTGTGTCTGTCATTCCCCGCAGGCGTTACATTTCAGACAAATGTATTCTTTCAGATTTTTAAAGGATCACTTTCACTTTTAGAATATCTGCATCAATAATCCTTTGGGGCTCTGAAGCCCACAAATAGGAGGGTGGTGGGGAGTGGGGCGTAGGAAATGTTTTACATCTTAGTATTTTGTGAATTATTTCTTCTATGTTTTTCATGGTGTTTCATAATTCCCAATTTGTTAATGCTATTGCAGAAAATTAAAAATAGTCCTTATAGCCAAAAACAAAACATAATCAGTTCACTCATAACTATGACACACACACAGATACACACACGTGTACACACAGGCGAGGGCTGGCAATTTTTAGACTGGGGAGCAAAACTGGAATCAACAGCCTATTAGCAACATTTTAAAGCAAAAAAAATGCAGGTGACCCTGTGACTCACCCAACGTAGTCCACTATGGGACCGGCCCAGCCTGCGCCTGCCCACCTTTCCTTTGTAGCTAGTCTGTGAAATCAATCCTCAGTGGAGGAGATCTGTGGCTATTTTCTTGCAGTGCACCTCTTTCTGGTATATGACTCAGTGTAAATTAAGGAAATATCCTCTACACAGTGTACATCTAGATCTAATGCTCACTCTTTTATTTTGTGCAAGACAATCTCACTAGCCAGTTATGTTGAATACCTGGGGAGAAGAACAAGTAATGAATACATCTGTGTGCTGGAGAAAGGCGGACATTTTCTTGTAGTACATACTGGTTAGTGTGCCTGTGCTAGGTTAGACTCATGTGCATACGCAAGCCAGCAGTTAGGTGGGGGTTCTGGGAGGTTAGCGTACATCTCAGCTTTGCGGTGGCACACACGCACAAGGTTCCCCAAAATAAAAAGCTGGGAGTTAGCACAAAATATACACTAGATGATGATGGAACACATTCTGACAGAAGTTAAATTGAGCAATATGGGGATACTTACTCTAAAGAGAAAGCTTAATTAAAATATATTAAAAAACAAAAAAATGTAAAGAAAATCCCAACCTTTCATAAAAGATTATCTGAAAGATGAAAAACAAAGTAGTAAGGATATACCCTGCTTTCCTACTTTCTTTCATTGAACTATGCATTAAACTATGTTTTATAATTAGAGATGGGCGGGCTGGATTCCCCGAGAACAGAACCCGCCCGAACTTCAGGTATCCGAGTACCGAGCGTAATCGGATTCGAAATCGAGGCAAAACGTCATTGTGACGTCGTCGGAGCTCGGTTCTCGCAATGTTTGAAATCCATAAATAGCCGCCTCCACAGCAATCCAGCACCATTTGACAGAGGGAGAGAGAAGGGTTAGGTCACAGGCAGCATTAGAGCAGGGAGAGAGCAATTCTTCTAGCAATTCTTCTAGCACTTGTTATAGCACTTGTTATAGCACTTCTTACAGCAGGAAGAGAGGAGGATAGAGGAGGCATTTTTGCAAACATTACCAACTGTTTGGGGTGTCATATTCCCTCCTCCAGAAACTATTTTCTGCCTGCAGAAATAGAAATATACCAGTAGTATATACAGTATTTTGGAATTTGCACTACAAGTGCTTGGGGTGTGACATATTGCCCAGTTCCAAGAAATCTATTTTCTGGTGCTGAAATTTTTAGATACCAGCACTATATATTTCTGAATTTGCACTACAAGTCTTTGGGGTGTCAGATATTCCCCACTTCTAAAAAAGCCATTTTCTGTTTTTGAAAAAAGTATATACCAGCAGTATATATTTCTGAATTTGCAATACAAGTGTTTGGGGTCTCCCATATTCCGCTGTGTGAAAAAACAATTTTTCTGGTGCTGAAAGTATTATTTAGCAGCACTATATATTTCATATTTTGCACTACAAGTGTTTTGGGGTCTCCCATATTCCGCTGTGTGAACAAACAATTTTTCTGGTGCTGAAAGTATTATCTAGCAGCACTATATATTTTATATTTTGCACTACAAGTGTTTTGGGTCTCATTAAAATGGATTCACAGCAGTCCACATATGAGCATGATCAACAAGCAGCTGCTGGCACCAGTCCTGATGGTAGTCTTCCCTGTACGTCATCTGGTAAAGCCTATGTAAAAGTACATAGTCTTTTTAAGTCAGGGAAAAAAAGACAAAAAAAAAAGATTTAACTGTGTTGAAGAGAAAAAGAGCTGTAACTGATGAAAAGTTAACTGGCGAGAAAAAAAAAATTGCCAATATGCCATTCTACATACGCAGTGGCAAAGAAAGAATGAGGCCTTCGGCTTTCTGGTAACAGGGACACAAGACCTCAATTAAATGTCTTAAACCAACTATATTAATAGTGGACATTGGACACAGATGTAATACTAGCAATAGTTCCCATGGCGTCTGTGATCTGCTTTGCGACTGGGTGACAGGTTTCATACTTGCTTCCTCTTGCAAACGATTGTTTAACAGTTAATTGTTGCTTCTGGGGATTTTGATGATGAAGGTGTTGGGGATGTAGATTGCAGGTGCTGGGATGTAGATGAGAGAAGGGAGGTAGATGATGCTGGACTGCTTGTTCCTATTTTTTTTAACATAAGTTTCTGATTTTCCCAACAGCTTTCTAAGAACTCGCTTCAAATTCCGTAACATGGATGAGGATCCTAAATGGTTAAGGTCCCTACCTCTACTGAGTGTGGCTTTAAAAACGCTACTGATGGCTAGACAACTGTTGTCAGGATTTGTGTAAAAATAATTCCACACATAAGAGGTGGATTTTTGGTCTTATGCCCAGGCATCACAATGGCCTTCTTCTTATCACTGACAAGAACTGCAGCAATTTTCCTTTGAAAGTGTATGAAAATCATATTGTGACCTATGAGGTGGTCAAAATTGAATGGAAATGACTGGAAATTAGTGTTAGTGAGGTTAATAATAATGTAGGTACAAAATAATACCTAAATTATGTTATTTTAGCCCAAAAAAATATTTTTTTTTAACAAATTGCAAAACAAAACAAAACAAAACCAAAACCAAAACACGCAAGGGCGGTTTTGACAAAACCAAAACACGAAGGTAGTCCGGATCCAAAACCAAAACCAAAACACGCGGGTCAATGACCATATCTAATTATAATATTGCATTAAACTATTTACTTATCTGAAAAAATGCCATTTTCATACAAATGCCAGGAAAATGAAAAACCTTGCACAAATCAGACAACTTGCTTAATTTTTCATTTAAGATGCAGTAATAAACTCAAAAATCAACTTTGATGCTGCACCATGCTACTAAATAAATGAGTAATTCTGTCAGCTATATACTGTTTCTAAGGATTAGAGAGTGCTCATCCCCCAGCCTGTGATTTTACTTTCATTATGTCACTCCAGCTGTATCTAGACATGGGTCAGACATGGAAATGGTGGCTCGTTGTAATGTAACAATACAGAAGATGAACCCACAGACCTATAATCAAATCATTATGCTGTACATAATTCCTCATTAAACTCACATATTTTGTCATTGTATTAAATCAGTTATTAATATTATACATCGTATGTACCTACAGATAACGTTATTCATGGTCCACCTTTGTGGAATATTTTACATTTAAACCCCTCCATCACTACCAGGGACCTAAATTTTCTTTGACTTACTCCAGTAATGGCAACCAGATATACTTCAGGGGCCGCATAGGCAGAACCTCTAATCTTCAAAAGGGCCACACATTATCCTTTTTCAGTAATTTTTAAAGTTAAAGCAATACATTTAATCAAAGAAAGAGACACCCTTCTGTAATACCATATCAGCAGGCATTTTAAATAACGATGAGCAGACTCGGATTATCGCAATCCAAGCCCACCCGAACAGTGCGGATCTGAGGGCGATCCGAGCACTGTTCGGGTATTTCCGCCGCTGAGAAAAGCTGAAAACGAGGCTATGAGTCCAAATCCCGCCGTCGGATCTCGTGATACTCGGATTCTATAAATTCCCCGCTTGCCGCCGCCATCTTCACTCGGGCATTGATCAGGGAAGCGGGAGGTTGGGTTTTGTTAGTGGTGCTGTGTCCTGTGCTCTGTCCTGCTGAGTCCAGTGGTGCTGTGTCCTGTGCTCTGTCCTGCTAAGTCAATTGGTTTTTGGTATAAAAAAATTATAAAAAAATTATAAAAAAAAACTATAAAAAAATTATAAAAAAATTAGTACTGCAATATCTAACTACATTCACTGTTACTGCAGTAAAAAGGAATTTCTACTGCAATATCTAACTACGTTCACTCTTCCTGCAGTAAAAAGGAATTTCTACTGCAATATATAACTACGTTCACTGTTCCTGCAGTATAAAAAAAATACTACTGCAATATATAACTACATTCACTGTTCCTGCAGTATAAAAAAAATAGTACTGCAATATCTAACTACGTTCACTGTTCCTGCAGTAAAAAGGAATTTCTACTGCAATATATAACTACGTTCACTGTTCCTGCAGTATAAAAAAATACTACTGCAATATATAACTACGTTCACTGTTCCTGCAGCAAAAAGGAATTTCTACTGCAATATATAACTACGTTCACTGTTTCTGCAGTATAAAAAAAATACTACTGCAATATCTAACTATGTTCACTGTTCCTGCAGTAAAAAGGAATTTGTACTGCAATATTTAACTACGTTCACTGTTCCTGCAGTATAAAAGAATTAGTACTGCAATACAACGTTCACTGTTCCTGCAGTAAAAAAGAATTAGTACTGCAATATTTAACTACGTTCACTGTTCCTGCAGTATAAAAAAATTAATACTGCAATATTTAACTACGTTCACTGTTCCTGCAGTATAAAGGAATTTGTACTGCAATATTTAACTACGTTCACTGTTCCTGCAGTCAAAAAAAATTCATTTTCTTCCACACCTGTGGCTGCGAGGAAACAGCTGAAATTTCCTAAACGACCCGCTGGCGGGGATGCAGACAACATCTGGTCCGGACTGAAGGACCTGCCAACCATTGCTGACATGTCTACTGTCGCTGCATTGGATGCTGTCACCATTGAAAAAATGGTGGAGGATTACTTTGCTGACAACATCCAAGTAGACATGTCAGACAGTCCTTACTGTTACTGGCAGGAAAAAAAGGCCTGTACAAACTGCCTCTATTTTACCTGAGTTGTCCCCCCTCCAGTGTGTACTCCGAAAGAGTTTTTAGTGCAGCGGGGAACCTGGTCAGTGAGCGGCATAGGAGGTTGCTTCCGCAAAATGTTGAGAAGATGATGTTTATAAAAATGAATTATCACTTCTTCAATCAAGAACAGCAATGCCTCCAGAGACTACAGAGGGACCGGTGATTATGGAGTCCAGCGGGGACGAATTGATAATGTGTGAGGATGAGGAAGTACACACTGAAGGGGGCGAGGAATCAGAGGATGAGGATGAGGATGACATCTTGCCTCAGTAGAGCCAGTTTAGTTTGTACAGGGAGAAATGAATAGCTTTTTTTGTGTGGGGGCCCAAACAAACCAATCATTTCAGCCACAGTAGTTTGGTAGGCCCTGTTGCTGAAATGATTGGTTTGTTAAAGTGTGCATGTCCATTTTCCAAAAACTAAAGGGTGGGTGAGAAGTCCCAAGGACAATTCCATCTTGCACCTCTTTTTTTTTCTTTGCCAGCTCGTTTTGTGGGGGTCCAAATGAACCAATCATTTCAGCCACAGTTTTGTAGGCCCTGTCGCTGAAATGATTGGTTTGTTAAAGTGCGCATGTCCTATTTCACCAACATAAGGGTGGGTGGGAGGGCCCAAGGACAATTCCATCTTGCACCTCTTTTTTTGGCATTATGTGCTCTTTGGGGCTCAGCTTTTGAAACTGCCATCCTGTCTGCCACTGCAGTGCCACTCCTAGATGGGCCACGTGTTTGTGCCGCCCACTTGTGTCGCTTAGCTTAGACATCCAGCTACCTCTGTGCAACCTTTTGGCCTAAAAACAATATTGTGAGGTGTGAGGTGTTCAGAATAGACTGGAAATGAGTGGAAATGAATGTTATTGAGGTTAATAATAGTGTAGGAGTGAAAAAAAAACCAAAATATGGATTTTAGCACTTTTTTTAAAAAAAATCAGAACCCAAAACCCTAAATCAGAACCAAAACCTTAAGTGGGGTGTTTTGGCAAAACCAATCAGAACCCAAAACCTGAAGCTAATCAGAACCCAGAACCCAAAACCCAAAACCCGAAAAGTGGCCGGTGCACACCCCTAATTGTGTTACAAGCTATAGCAAACAAATCTGAAATAAGAAGGAAGGAACTGGGAGCCGCAGGTAAAGGCTCAGGGGGCCGCCCATCATGGACTACTCTGTATTGTATAACATCATACTAATATCATACTAATATGCATGTTTCTGCAAGTCTACATGAGACACATTTGTGTAATAAGCTTTTACTGTATTCTGTCTATTTTAGAAGTCCCCTTCCCCTTCCTGCTTCTCCAGGTGCAGGCAGACATAAGTGTCAGAGTCTGCATAGGTGCATATGCATGTGCCCACTTTCTGGGCATACGCAGAGTGATTTAATGCAATATACACATGGGTGCCATCAGGAGCATGTAAGGGGCATGTGGGATGGACTCATGGGCATGTAAATGGCTTGTGTGAAGTCCTGAGGGGCATGTGGGAAGATCTGGGTGTCATGGCTCCAAAATACACCTCTGCCTCCACCGGACCAAGGGTGGCGGGGGTGGTCAAGACAAGGTGGGCCCTGTCTATTTGATGGCAGCCCTGAATATATGCTATGCAGCCTGGCATTCATCCCTCTCTGCTTCAGCCCCATGGTGTATTTTTTATGAGTTTTACTATTTTGCCATATTTGCACATGTATTTTATACTTATAAACAATGCTCTGTTAATTTCAATCGGATGGTATATGAATGACCTTTTATTTCAGAAAAAATGTCTATTTATAATGAAATCTTAAGTTTGACAGGTATGGTTTGATACTAAGAATGCTCAAAATAAATTACACTCAGACGCCAATGTGTTCAATTGATTTAATACAGCTTAATATTCTATGTCACAAAGACCAAAAGCACTAAAGCTCACAAAAATGTACATAAAATAGTGCCAGGGCCGGCACTACCTCTAGGAGGTCACCTAGGATACCAGGGTATAGGGGGCACTGCTTGCACAATAATGTCACTCATTTAATTTCACGGAAGTGCCCCCTCACTATGTGCCAGCTGTTGACCTCAGTGTTGGTAATGGGCTGGGAGTGTGGCACCATGCTATGATGTCAAGCATGGCACACTCCTAAGTGACATGCTAGCCTCTACTACACCGCACAAGTTATGAAGCAGGGATGGTCCAGTGTCACCTAAGGAAAAAGAGTGGGACACTGCGAAAAGCCCCAAGGGTGTGTATATGCTGGCCCTGAATAATTCATAGATGAAACTGTCTCACACTCTGGACATAAATATACCTTTGGGAACCAAGGAAAGGTTATCTCCATAGCTATCTATATGGAATCTATGGAAGGAAGATGTTCAGGATAAGCCTTGTGTTATGTTTGCATGCATCTGAAAAACACTTGATATGCCATTCACATGTAATTGATATGTGCCAGTTGCCCTTGCATGCTTTGACCACACATCAATAAAGCTTAATCAAATTTGCATTGATGTGGGGGAAGTATTTCATTATACCTTGGAGCTCCATTCTTGAGAATGGCCCCTTCATTTCACTAGACTATTTATTTCAAAGGGGTTTCTACATGTAGATACATTGGAATTAATGAGTCTTTGGAATGAATGGGCCATTAATATGAATGTGAACAAAACAGCACAAAACTGTTACTTAGTAGGTATGCATAGAATTTCTGATAAATCAAGGCACATATCTGCTGTTTTTGAGCGTATCAAAAGCAAAACCACTCTGCGCATGCTCAGAACTGGCAGATATCACTGGTAAAGCAGCCCTCTACCGTGCGACAGCGCACAGAAAGGGCACATACTACAGCCTACAATTTAGGGGGGTGTCCTGGGCGGGGAAGGGGAATTCTTGTGTTGTCAATGTACATTAGGGTGAAGTAGCAAGCTTTAAGGCTGTGGAATATCCTAGTTTTTCTGGCATATCACTTGCTGGAGCTAGTTTAAGCAATGGCGGGTCCTGCTCTATGCAGTGTAAAAAAAAAAAATAGCCTAATCCTATTAACCCTAGTGCTGCCAGAATAGTGCTAGTTCCGTGAAATCGAGAGGAAAAAAGTTTGGGTTCCCCCCGATTTCACGAAAACCAGCACTTGGCAAACCATCTGGGGTTAGTGGCACTATAGCAGGGGGACAATGTTTTCAAGATCATTTGGAATATTTTTTGAGGGCTTAATTTTTTTGGATTACTCCAGGACCTTGGATGTTATTTTTTTGGACCTGTGGAATATTATGTTTTTTAGGGTTGGTTTCAAGCTTTTTTGGATTAAAAGCTTACAAGATTGGATTGCTTACAGATGAAGACATCAGATGGTAATATATGGGGATTTATTATTTATAATAAATATATGTGGTTTTAACGAGGTGTGTGGTTTATTTTAGGGGCTTTATTATTTTTATTAAAATATTGTGGTTTAAAAGAGAGTTATGTGGTTTATTTAAATTTTACTTTGTGGAACTACATGGCTCAACAGTCCCTGGGTGTCAGGGCATGCTGACACTTGTGGTTCTCCAAGTGCCACTATGCCCTCGTTGCCTTGGGTATGCTGGTGCTTGTAGTTCAGACTGTTAATGGCAGCCCGGGCTGGCAGTGACATGACAAAGTAAAATGGTGTTTACACTATTTCTACTCACTTTATTTTTCCACACCCACCACCCATGGGAGTAGGAAAAGCCCTAGTGCTTACACCATGCGGCTAGGTATTACCATTTTTTTTGCGGTCCCCAGTCCCTAGGGAATCCATACCTGTGCTGATCAGCCTGGGTTGGTTTGTGATTATGGAAGGTGGACCCCCTGCTGTCTGTTCTCTTGCTAGAGTGCCACCAACCCAGACTGGTTTGCCTAGTGCTAATTTTCATGAAATTGGAGGGACTCCATGCCCCCCCCCAATTTTGAGGCAGCCAGCAGTAGGTTTAATAGCATTAGGCGTGAGGGACCACACACATTTTTTTTTTGTATGTTTTTTTTTACAACTGCATAGAGCCGGCAGTTTGGGCGACTGTAATACTGCCAGACCCGCATGCTACTACAGGAGCTGATGGATACATACGTACCTGCAGCATCCTGTGTAGTAGAGCAGCCCTGTGACCGAATTCAACAGATCCGTGCCTTGCTGGATTTGGGTGCACACCTAGCCTAAATCTGTGCATTTAATCATGAGCGTGAATTGCGCTTTGAATGCGTGTCCTAATGAGTCAGGCCCAGAGTGTATTTCTGTAAAGATCAATGGGCATTTTCAAGTGTTGTGACTTGCTTTGAAAACACTGAAATGGATCAAGTAGCATCCAAAACCGTGCACCACAACGTAAATAAATGGAGATGAAAGCATGAATGCAAATGGGTAGGGGATACAAAGAATGGAATGGTTTTTTTTTTCACATGCGGTTACATTCTTTGTATGTGTATTAAAAACATCAAGTGCAATGTTTAAGCATCAGTGGCTATGGAAGATTAAATAGAATGAATACAAAGTTAAAATGATAAATTCTGTCTGCAATTTTGGGTAATAAGGGTAATATGGCATAATTAAATGCTGCTCCTGTGCAGAGGTATGTTGTATTTCAGATTACATAGCAGTGTCCTGGAATCTCCTATCTCAGAACTGTTGGCATGCTGGTCTCACTTATCTGTTGCTTATAATGCCAAGATTTGTGTTAAACATTTGCATGATCTATTAAGTTGGCTATTTTGCTGGAATATAAAATTCAGATCTATAATACATTTTACAGACTAAAACAACGTAAAAATAATCATCAAGCTTATAAAATAGGGTTTGAGTTGCCCTTTTTCTATACATTTATCAGTTATCTGCAATTGTGAGTCTTTTGGACCTTTTCCAACCAAGAAAAGATACAGTCAATAATCGCTGTGTAATGAATCTCTGAATTGGCGTTGACATAAATAATTGAAGTCATATAAAGCTTTTGTGATTTCAACTTAAAACAGCCGAAGCCTATTTCATTCTCAGGCAGATGTCCGTTTATAATTTACTGAAGCCACTTATTTTAGAAAGGAACTGTTGATTTGTAGATGATGGTATACTGTGCCACCTGACCTAAAAACGAGCAACCTTTCTGTGGGATGCTTTGTAAACAACAGTCTGAGAAGGTAACTGTATGGTTGGTTAATAACCCCTACTGTTCTACCAGAAATTGGGAGTTTCAAGGTTATGCAGCATCCATGCCTTCCTTGAAAGAAAGAATTTACAGTAAACTCTTATATAGTAATAAATGTCAAGATTGTGCGCTCAGTATCCCTGATTATGTGTTGTTTACTGTATAGGGTGACACACGATTCCGGCACTCAGTTTTTCACTACTCTATCACAAAGGTTATAGATTTGCTGAATCGCTATCAAACAGTGCCCCACACTCATATACACCTATGAGCTGCCACCACCTATTGAATAAAGGTAATAGGATCCCAATATACTGTCACACACTGGCACACACTATACTCCTTGTTAAACACATGTTTGCAATGCACACACCAGCAATAAAACGGCTGACACATCAAAACTCTGTTACTCAAATGTACACAGTGGCACACACTAGGCTTGTTAGTCAAATGCTCGTACACCAATAAGTGTTAGAGTCTACATAAAAAATGGGTTGCTAGGCAAATCTCAGACCTTTATTTCTCAGCAAGAACCTCTAGCCTCTCTGCATATATATGCTCCTTACAGGAGTTTATCGAATGCCTCTGTCTACACTTGGGGCTAGATTTACTAAACCGCGTGTTTGGAAAAGTGGAGATGTTGCTGATAGCAATCAATCAGATTCTAGCTTTCATTTATTTAGTGCATTCTACAAAATGACAGCTAGAATCTGATTGGTTGCTATAGGCAACATCTCCACTTTTTCAAACCCGCAGTTTAGTAAATATATCCCTTGAGCTCACTACATGAATGACTGGGGTCTTGAATACTTTAACCCTTCCACTGACTCCCAATCCCCACAATCCGAGCACAGTCCACTAACAGCACTCATCCTAATGGGCTTCACACACACACACACAACCATTTTCCAGATCACATGAAATAATTAGTACCACCTGTAAATCTTTTAATATGTGTCAGTCAGTAATAAATACACCTGTGCTCAAGAAAGGAGATATGAAAAACATGCACTGTTAGGATTCTCTTTGGGTTGATATCAAATGTATGTATCTATCTATATCTATATATATCTATAAATATATATATATATATATATATATATATATATATATATATAATGTCAGACCATTCTTTTCAAGTTAGCAGGGGAAAAAAAATCAAAGATCCCGGAGTCCATATCTAAACCCTATGGTAAGAGTTATTGCTGCTGTATATGATTACTATATATTTAGTCTATTTAAACCATGATTGTTGAGTTTTTTCAGAATTACCATTAGACTATAATAGTCAATAGAGGAGGTTCACCTAGGTCTTCAGATAATCTCCTCTCAAAATTGTTATGCAAGTATTGCTGGGTTCTGTCAATCCCATCCTGTAATACCATGGTCTAGGCCAGGGGACGGCAACCCCTGGCACGTGGCACGCAGCCCCCTGAGTCCTGGCACGCTGGCCGTCCGACCGTTCTAAAGGACAGCCGGAGAAGAGCTGAACTGCTGCGCAAGCATGCTTTGCCAATATATATCAGCTTATTGCTGAAAGGGTATGCTGGGACTTGTAGTTTCACAACAGCTGGAGTGCCACAGGTTAGCCAAGCCTGGTCTAGGCACATAGTGGTGAGCAACATTAAATGGTTAAACTGAGATTGCGGACTTCCTCTTCTGTCCTGTACCATGCAACTGTACCCGGAGACCTCACCTAGAACAACCCAGAGGATACACTGGTGGTAATAATATCTGGCAGGTCCTAATTTATAGACATGGAATATCTTAGTAGTAAAAATTATTTTATTATTTGGATTGGTGTTATCTTTAAATGTACAATATAGCATTTAGGTGAAAATAAATTACCCTGACTATGAGGATGTATGTCCCCTGCTTTCATGAATAGGTATGCCAAAAAAACAGGCAGCATGCAAATTTCATATACTATACAGTATATAAACTTATAAAAATAAATGTGTATTGCAAAACTAAACTCAACACACCATGCCTATTTATAATTGCAAATTATATATTTTCCTTCATGTTCACGGACCGCTCACTGGAATAATTACCGCACCTGCTGCATTAAGAGATGAATCCTGCAGCTGATTGTGTAACACAATTGCTACATATATATTGCAAAGCAATACTGTATCTGTGCCTTGAAACAGCAAGAGCTTACAGAGCTTTGGAGGTGGATTCTATTTTAAATATCAAATTGATTTTTATTCTTTAACACCAGTAACATGATTTACTGCTGTATAGCAGGGCAATCTGAACACCAAATTACTCAGCTTGACACTGTAAACCATTCAGGGCAGACACTTCATAGTCCATCTGCTACCTGTTTAACTTGTTACATGATCAATGTATTCATTATTTATTTCTTTACATTGGCAATTGTTCACTTCTGCCTTACATCACTGGGGTCATGAGTTCAATTCCCGACCATGGCCTTATCTGTGTGGAGTTTGTATGTTCTCCCTGTGTTTGCGTAGGTTTCCTCTGGGTGCTCCGGTTTCCTCCCATACTCCAAAAATATACTGGTAGGTTAATTGGCTGCTATCAAAATTGACCCTAGTCTCTCTGTGTGTATGTTAGGGAATTTAGACTGTAAGCTCCAATGGGGCAGGGACTGATGTCAATGAGTTCTCTGTACAGCGCTGCAGAATCAGTGGCGCTATATAAATAAATGGTGATGATGGTGATCAATTGTTATGAATGAATGATTAACATTATTTCTTTCTTCCTGTTTTGTAAGTTCCATGAAACTGTAAGAAACAGGGAGAGAACTGGGAGGAAAATGATTTTAAAATTAGTGCTGTTTTGCCACAAGAGAAAGAAAGGTACATGCTGTTAAGTTAAATTGATTCTGGCAATGCATTTGATGTTGAACATAAAGATGCCATGTTTGCCTGTAAGCAAAGAAGCATCTGCACACTTGTGTTTCTATTTCTGTATTTTTAGCTGAACACATCTTAAGATATGTGTAACATTAAATCTACTATCTAAATGTGTTTGGAGCAAAGATATGATAGTCATCAGCATCAACTCGAAAATTTGCATCCAGTTCATGTAGGTGTAAAATTACCCCTTACTCTCAAAGCTAACGCATTTCAAGATCTGTGCAGGGTGCATCTCAAAGGACAAGCTTAACTTGCGTCTGCACACCCTACTGTACTGCACTTGCAGGTTAACAAAATTAGACAAATTTAGTTGTGTATAACAAGGGGATGGAGACAATATTGGATGAGAACTGAACCAGGATAAATGGATTCAGATATAGACATAAGGGAGATTTAGGTCTGTGAAAAGTACCTCCCTCCTGTATTAACTGCACCAAATGCCACCAAAGCAATTAAATTATTGAGCCCGTGATGTTAACTGCTCCTGGAACAGGGCTCAAATAGACTAATTTTTGCACCAGGTGGTGCAAGAAAATTCTGCGCAATAGAGCCCTATAGCCAGATACAATGAACATAGCGGGCCCCAGAAGTAAATTGACCTAGTGGTATTTGGTGCAGATAAGACATGAGTCGACACATTGTGCACAATTGATCCCCCACCCCCCTGACAATAGAGAGCAAAACCACTGGCAAAACAGAAACTTAAAATATATCAGTGAGAGGTTAACAAAATAATAAACATCAGTACACAGAGAACAGGAGATGACTAGCAAAAACAAAATCAAACAATGAAAAGTCAGATAGTCAAGTAAGACAGGATCTACGGAATCCAATCAAAGCTGGAATGCATTTTTTATGCATATAGCATTTTGAAATAGTTTACATGAAGAAAACAGGCAAAACAAATTTTTGAGTGCATATGCCCAAACATAACGGCAGGGAGATGTAAGAAAATTATTTAGTAATGTAATACAATACAAATAAAGGTAGTAAATAGATAAACAAATGATGAATAATAAATAATAAACAGCATGTATATTGGTCATCTAAATATCTTCTGTATTTTATCAGTCACTAGAATGCCCTCTAAATTTTATATTATTCATCATTAACTTTGTAAGAGTTAAACATTTAGAGATTTAGATGTTGATTTTAATATAGTTAAAACTTTCTCATTCTGCTTTAACTTATTATTTTCCAGTAAAATCATGAGACATAAGATAATTGCTTATATTAATAAAAGAAATGATAAGTTGAGTTGATGTCAGACATGTAATCATAAGATAATGTGTCATTTTTCACTCCATATTAATGGATGAAAGTATTCTTTGATTAGTTTGATATTATATAATTGGTCCTTAATATGTTGCTTTGTGAAATGTGTTTAAAATAAAAAAAAAATATTTTACCTTCATAATAATTTTCCTTGGATCTCATTTCATGGGGTAAGATTCGACAACAACCAGAACGCTTATTGTATTGTGTACAATTCCCAGAATGCTCTATGTACTGTATTATATTCTCAGTATTGTATGTTGTCAATCAGAATGCTTTCTGTATTTTATAACTCTGTGGGGCATATTCAATTGTTGGTGAGTTGTGTATTTCGAGCGCGTTAAGTATTTGTTTGTTTTTTCAGCATTTTTGAGCGCGGAAGCTTTACCCGCAATTCAAATCTTTTTTTTTTTTTTTTTAACGAAACGATCTTCTCGCGCTCCATGCGTTTGTCTATGCAAAAGTATAGGGTGGATGAGAACCCTCAGCGTTAAAAGCAATTCAATTATTTTTTAACATGTGGGTGAAACAGGCAAATCTGCAGTTTCATCTCGCACCTCCTTGGTCTGCTCCCCCAAAAAAAAATTTTTTAAAGTTCATAAAAAAAGCTATTAAACAGAAAAAATAGTTACATAAGTTCATTAAAATTTAAATAAATAAATTAAAATTTAAATTAAAATGTATTAAAATTAATAAATTAAAATAGAGCCAGAGCTCCTGCAGCTGTCAAAAGTGTTAAAAATAGATAAAATAAAAAAAATAAAGCGTGGGGTCCCCCATCTATTCATGCTTAACCCTAGTGCTGCCTGACTACTGCTAGTTCAGTGAAAATCGGGGGAAAATCTTGCGTGGGGTCACCCCGATTTTCACTTAGCCAGCACTAAGCAAACCAGCCGGGGTTGTAGGCACTATAGCAGGGGGGTCACGCAGCAGGGGTCCCCCTGCCATAATGACTAACCAACCCCAGACTGTTCAGCCCTGGTCTGGATTCCCTAGGGAGTGGGGTCCGCTGAAAAATATCAGCGTTCCCCCTCTCGGGGTGACACCGAGCCCAGTGCTGATAGTACTAGGGCTCTTCCTACCCCCGTGGGCAGTGGGTAGTAGGATAATAAACGGTGATTTAGTTTGAAAAAAACAAACGGACACCATTTTGTTTTGTGGAACTACAGGTCCCAGCCAGCCATGTTGCCCTAAATAGTGTGGGCATGCCGCTACTTGTATAACTACAAGCACCAGCAAACCCACGGCAGCCAGGGCATCTTGACACTTGGAGAACCACAAGTGTCAACAAGCCCTGACACCCACGGCTGGCTGGGACCTGTAGTTCCACAAATAAAAATGTTTAAAAACATCTTCGAAATAGGGGCAACGTTGCACACAATGCTGAGGCAATGAGGGCAGGCCATGGTGTTCTGGTCCTGTGAAAACACAGACAAAGAGATGGATGCAGAGGGCTGCATGTACTGTGTAGCCTGCCAGGGCTTATTTGAAGGGAAATATCTGTGGCGACTCATGAAGAGATGTAAGCTAAACTGAAAGGGGCAACTAGCTCACACCTGGCAAGAACAGAGTCCAGTCACTGTGCGCCTTTGCTCAGCCTGTTCCACCTGACATCAGTGATGGCTTTTGGAAGCGCCTGAGTGACATGACCCAGGATGACATCTTGCTCGCAGTCAAAAATTATCGATGCATCATGCAGATGGGACAGCATCTGTTCAACCAGGTCAGATCAGATGTTGGCAGGCATGAGTACATCCGTCAGAAGCTTAGAGAAATGGGCATGCTACTACTACAGGCCAGAAGAGCTACCCCTTTGGAGAGGATGGAAGATTTTACCACCCCATCAAACTTTCTGCATGTAGTAGACGCTGTGAAGCTGGTAGCTGGCTATGACGTAGAGACAGGTACATTTAAGACGCCCTTGCTGGCACTCAAGATCGGGCACAGCCGGCAAAAAATAGCGAGCATTGTGGAGTGCTGAGCCATGATGGAGGGTTGCACTGCTGCGGTTGAAAACACACAAAATTTCAGGAAGCTATATGAGGAGAGATGGAACGAGTTGCTCTAATAGGCTGCCTTGAAAACACTTAAGGAGTCCAAGTGGAAAATGGCTCAGCTCTTACCTTTCACGGAAGATGTGAAAAAGATGCACTTGTACCTCAATGAGAAGTAGCAAGTCTAACGAAGAGGGCTATCCACCGAGCATACGGTTAACCACTGGGCACTACTTGCAAAAGTCACTCTGGCACAGGTGATCTTGTTCAATCGAAGAAGGGAAGGGGAAGTTTAAAATATATTCCTGGCTACCTTCACCTAAAGAGATACCTTGGATCTCCACGAAGATGTGTCTCTAGGGCTTTCCGATTTTGAGAGGAATCTCTGCTGGCACTTCACTTGCATTAAAATCCATGGAAAACGAGGGAGAAATGTCCAAATCCTGCTGACACCAGCCATGCAAGCTACAATGGAACTTCCCGCAGAAAAGCGGGACAAATGTGGAGTGGATAGCCAAAATGTCTACATGTTTGCCAGACCAGCTGCCTTGTCACTCTTCAGAGGCTCCAATTGCATATGACTGTTTGCTCAAGAGTGTGGGGCCAAGAATCCCCACACGCTGTCTTCCATGAAGATTCGAAAGCACATTGCCACTCTCTCAAAGGTCCTCAACCTAAACGACACAGAACTGGATCAGTTGGCAGACTTCCTTGCACGATATCAGTGTGCACAGGCAGTATTACAGCCTCCCAGAAGGTACCCTCCAACTCGCCAAAATCAGCAAACAGTTAATGGCCCTGAAGAGTGGCAGACTGGCCAAATTCAAAGGCAAGAATGTGGACGAGATGCACATTGATCTGGACGGTAAGTGGAAAATCTGATGTCTGATGTATACTTTTGACTTTGACCATAGTCATTTACCTATCTGTTTCTTTTCAGAACCGGTCCAGCTACAGAGTGACATGTGGGATGATGAGCAATCCCCCGTGACGGAGGGACAAGTGGCCAAGCATTTAGTTGACACTTCCATGTCAGAAGAGAAGTGCTGTATGGACCTGGCAACACGTGACCAGTGCCCAGCCATTGCACAGTTTTGCAAGGCAGAAGAACTTTGCCTTCTCTGTATTTTGCGGAGCCATTATGGACCACTCTACTTCCTTTCAGCTTGCAAAGAAGTGCGGAGGAAATCCTGGGACAGAGAGGAGGTCCAGGCTGTGGTGAAACACCTGATGAGGTTTATACAGACATGCCGGGTGCCTAGAAAACGAGACTGTGTTGCGTGCCTGATGGCTGAACCATCCATACTAAGAGATTGGAACTGGTCGGGGGTGAAATTCTACATATAGAACCACATAACAGTTTTAAAGAGGGATCAAACTTGTCGAAATGATGCAAAGTGGTTGAACAGGGCTGTAGCCTCCCTGGCTAGGTGTCGGTGGAAGCGGGCATGCGGATGTCCTCAGACAGGTCAAAATACATGACACTTTCCCCATCGTCCGTGCCAGTACTTTACGTAAAGTGAAAGTGTAAATCTCATGCAGTAACTCTGGTGACAAACCGCTCCTACACATACCCCTATGATTGTTCTGTCGACTTGGTATTAAGAAAGGGGAGTCCCTATACGCCATGTTCCAGACATGGGTTCTCACAATGCAATTAAAACAAGTGTGTGTGTGTGTGTGTGTGTGTGTGTGTGTGTGTGTGTGTGTGTATGTGTGTGTAGGTATCACTGACAGCCGGCACACTGATAGAAAAATGTTGCTGGCCCCTGTTGTATTGGATACAAATACTTGGGTTGCATAATAATTGTTATTAGATTTACTCTACCTGATATAGGCAGAAGGGGTATCTTCCAGGTTTGGAGTTTAGCTTTAAGGATGTCAATGACTGGGCCTATGTTAAGAGAGACATACTCTTGCACATTGTCCAAAATCAATATTCCCAAATCCACTGCAACTGAGTTTGCACCCTATTCTACCATGCCTTGTATCCTGGGATCCTTCCTAACCAAGCATTATATGTCAGGATTATATTTTTTAACTTGAGCCAAAACAGAAATATCTTGATCCTATCCTTAAGCTACCTTACAATCCATGTGAGCAGATGGAGTCCCCCAGGGTCAGTCCTAACATTGGGCATCTTCCTCCCACCCTCTTAGATCAACCACTGTCCTGCGCCTTGTCTCATCTCTGGTAACCACCTCTCACTCGCACCTGCAAGACTTCTACTGTGCTGCTCCACACTCATGCAATTCCCTACCACGCTCAATCAGACTTTCCCACAGCCTTCAAATCTTTAGACACTCTTTGAAAACCCATCTCTATTTTATAAGTGATCTTATTCCCGATAAACTATTCACACTAATATACCCTCGCAACTGTTCCAATCTCCACTCTGAAACAAATTTGCTCCTCTTGTTACAGCTGTGCCCTCTTCCACTTAAAATGTAAGCTATTTAATGAGCAGGGTCCTTCATACCCTTTGTTTCATGTCTGCATTTATTTTGTCTACCTTGTATGTCCCTGTTTTATGTATGTACTGTTTTCCCTACTGTATTGTGCTGCGTAGCACTGTGGTTCCTTACAAATCTACTATAATAATAATAATAAAAAAAATAGTTTCCAACTAGATATACCTGGATCCCTTAAACAATCAAGAACTTAACTTACACTGCTATTACCTTAAAAAGTGTACCACTTACCGTAGTGAGACACTACTCCAAAAACCTACAGTTTAAAATCTCTAGAGGAGAAACACAGAAACGGTGGGATGAGGGAATTACTTTTCAGAAGCCCTATAACTTGGGACTCTCCTTATATATACAATTCCAGCAAACATAGCAAGGTTGAGTAATAATAATAGAGATTTGGTAAAAGGTTAGAATTATAAACATCAATTAAATTAGATTAGACTAGGATCCCGCTACAATAGTACAGATCAAAAACACCTAGGCAGTAATAATCGTTTAAAGAAAGTCCCACTTAAGGCGGAGGGGGGCCAGTGGAAAGCAACAGGCAGCCAATCGCGAGGCTGCCTGTTGCTTACTGGGGTCCACAATGCTGTGCGGTCGGACAGGAACTTCTTGTCTAAATAGAGGAGCGACGCTGCACGCTGCCAGGTAAGTGAGGGGAGCCTGCTAATATATATAAAAACCATAATGAGAAGGGGCTGCTCATATATATATATATATATATATATATATATATATATATATATGTATGCTACTCTGGATGGGAAGGGGCTGCTATATATATATATATATATATATATATATATATATATATATAAATATATATAAAACTACTCTGGATGGGAGGGTGCTGTAATATATATATATATATATATTATTGATGGAAAGGGACTGTAATGAGAGACATGAAGGGGGCAATAGAAGAGATGTGAGGGAATGGGGAGGCTGCTATATTAGTACAATGCGAGGGATTGGGGGTGCTATGTTACTAAAATGTGTAAAGTAAAGGAAGGGGGGTCTTAATATGTGAGTGTGTGGAAGGTTATACATGTAATGGTGGAGTGTAGGTGGGGGTTATTTATTTAATGAGTGCTATTTTATTTTTGAGGCTATTTAATTTAATATTAGGGCCTAAAAATTTAAGGCGAGGTGACGGGACATTTAGTTTAATGCTGGGATGGTATAGTGTTATTAAATGAGTATGAGGCTGAGGTTGGGTAGGAAGGCTGTTTATTAAATGTGAATATGAATCATTTAATGCTGGGGATGGTTGTGGGAAATGGTTATCTTTTAAATGTAAATACTATTAATTTATTGCTGGGGCTGTTTAGAGGGAGGGAGTTTATTTATTAAATGTGTATTCTATTTTTGGGAGGTACTGCATAGATTCGGGTTGGGGACAGAGTTTATTAAATGGATACGGCTACTGTATTCGGAACCAACAGCAAGAGTTTCTGTAAACAGCTACACATCTCCCTCCTTTAGTTTGGGGCGAGGAACCAGGCAAGGTTGTCCCCTGTCTCCAGTATTATTTGCACGGCCATAGAACCCCTTGCCTGCTTAATTAGGGACCATCCGTTAATTGTTGGGCTTCCAATTGGAGAGGTGTGTGATTATATAGCTCTTCATGCTGACGACATGTTGCTGTTTTTGTCAGACTCTGATTCCTCATTGAACTGTCTATTGGAGGTGGTTAATAATTTGGGAAAATTTTCAGGCCTATTGATCAACTGGGATAAATATTATATATTTCCCCTCCATGGTGTAATTCCCTCTGAGGATAGGTCTAGACACTCTCTTAAATAGACCAAAAGGTTTAAGTATCTTGGAGTCTGGATATCTAATTTGGTGAGTGAATTTGTATCTCTTAATATAGATCCGGTTATAGAATATTTTAAATTAAAATCACATATTTGGAAAAGACTCCCCCTTACTGTAACGGGAAGGATTAAGCTTTTTAAGATGTTAATACAGCCTAAATTCCTATACATTCATCAACACTCTCCAATATACCTCCCCCGAGCAATGTTTAGTAAAATAGACAGTTATTACCTTGTTTGTTTGGGGCGGGGGAAGAGCATGTATCCGAATGTCTATTTTGTGCAGAGCTAAGGCTGATGGTGGATTAGCGCTTCCAAATTTGAGAATATATTATTACAACTTGCCCATTTGATTAATTGGGTGGGAGATCAGATCCCTCTTGATCTGTTGGGCTTTCTGGCTGAGCAGGCTGAGGCGTATGCTTCTGGCGGTGCACTCTTGCTGTCTATGGGAATATTACTAAGGGGGAAATATTTGAATAGGGTGGCCCCAATAGTTAAACAGGCTGTTGAAATCTGGCATATTTCTTAAAATATAGTGGGAAATGAAGGTTACGATCCTTTTACTCCTTTGTGGCATAATCTCTCCTTCCCGGAGCTTAATAAACTGAGAGAGTATAATATTTGTTAAAAATATGGTATAGTAAATATTGGACAGCTATATCAGTCTGGTACATTGAAATCCTTTGCACAAATATCACAGGAAAGGGGGATACCTAATTCTGCATTTTACTGTTTTCTACAACTTCGGCATTCCTTGAAAGCTCAATTTCCTACCTCTACTTCCTTAATTCAGACATCTTCCCTTAAAACTCTTTTACTAAATGTGGGTAAAAATAAAACTATTTCCCAGCTCTATTCGATTATTAATGGTTCTTTGGCCCCTAAGGATTTAGAATCATTGAAAGTGAAATGGCAGGCGAATCTGGGTCAGCTAACGGAGGAGGAATGGATTCACATGCTTAAATCTATTCGTAGTGCTACAACCTGCCTCCGGTACCAACAAATACATTTATATATATTCACAGAGTTTATCTGACTCCAGTTGGTTTGCACCGTATGGGTCGGAGAAGTGATGCATCCTGTCCAAAGTGTAGTTTTTCTCCTGCAGACTTCTGGCATATGATATGGGATTGTCTAGTAGTAGGTTCTTTCTGGGAGAAGGTCTGGCAATGTGTGATTGATACGATTCCAATGGCTCCCCATATGAATCCAAAAATCTGTCTTTATGAGATATCGTTAGATGATCTAATTGATAAATATCCAGCTGTTAATATTTTCAATTTGATGACACTCGCTAAAGTGCTGATCTCCCTGCATGGTTGGCACCTGATCCACCCGATTTTAATAAGTGGAGAGCCCTGGTTATTAATACAATGCAACATGAAAAAAATATCAAGTCAGTTCGAATGATCTGGATTGAAGCTTACAATACGGTGGGAGGGTCTGGGTGTCTGGGAGGAGAGGCTCGTTCTGTGCAAAATAAATAATGGAATAAATACATAATAAAAACTACAAAATATACGGAAAATATGTGAATTATAGAAATGTGCAGTATAGGGGCGTTGGAGTGTAATCTATGCATTATTATGTTGTTAATATACAATGTCTGATTGGCGGATCACTCCGTGAATTGTCCATTTCTGAAGAGATAAAGTCGTAAATGGTATAGGCTATAAAGTGTGCCTCACTAATGTCCTGTTACTAAGGAATGAGATTAATCACCAATTATTGAATGGTGCAGTATATATAGCTTGTACCATGTTTAACTATGTATGGATACAACTGATGTATTTGAGAAGCACTTCAAGACTAATTGTGGTATATGTTTAAATGTTTTTGTATGGTCACTTTTATGTTGTATGTGACTAAACATTCAATAAAAAAAATATCTGATTTAAAAAAAAAAATGTGTATACTATTAATTTAATATCAGGTCTGGTTGGAGGGAAATAGATCTATTTATTAAATGTGAATACTATTATTTTAATGTTTGGGCTAGAAGGAGGTCTAATTATTGAATATGGGTGCTATTGATTCAATGCTGGGGCTGGTTGGAGTTTTCTACATTTCATATATCCATTTTTTTTCCAAATAGAGTCCCCAACATTCCAGGATCCAGATAAGCAGCAACTGATCTAAAGACACCAGCATCTACAGATGGTGTAAGTGACAAGAACAGGTAGGAGAGAGCAGGACAGTCTGCCACCTGTCCTGAATTTGTCGGGCTAATCCAGAATTTGTGTGACTAAGTGAGACATTCAGGATTTAGTCCGACTGCAAGGACAGTTAGAAGGTATGTCACGCTTCACATTGTACTGCTTGAGAAGGCAGAGCTGCGTGTACTTTACAGTAGTGCACACTGTATTGCCTGAAATTAATCCAGCTTCCTTCTACCTTGCACTGGTCCCATTCTCAGATCACTTTGTAGAACATATGGACAGCCCCCATTGTACTGACAATATCATTAATCCTTCTTCCTTTGCACTTACTACATCACCAGCAAACCCTTGATATTTGCTCTCCCCTTCACTTATGCCATTGTTAGCCCCCACTGTACTGATCTCATTGTCAATGCTCCCTGCACTGTTAGTAATTAAAACCATCCCCAATCACAGGGCACATTTAGAGCTAATAAACAAATGTCACAAAATAAATGTTTTGGTTCAGATGCTTAAAGCATTTCACCTTGATCACACCTAGAAAGCCATTTATTATAGGAATTACTTTAAATGCATTTTTCTGAAACGCACAGTACACATATATAATATATTATATATAGAGAGAGATTCGACTGTTATCTCATGAGGTCAGGGGAAAGATGCAACAGTGCGTGAGGTGCTCATATGCTGCTCTGGTCGTCTGATCAAATACGATTGTGCCAACATGTATCCTATATCACCCACTTTTGTGGTAGCCCCGCCTACTGTTGATTTGGTCCCGCCCACATGAGGCCACTTCAATAATTTTTTCCAGGGCCACTTTCAGTTCCCAATCCGCCCTGGCTGCCCATGATGAGCTTTTCTTGAAGGACAGTTGTCAAACCACTCCACTTGCTGATTATTAAAGAAATATGTTTTCCTGTCCGCAAATACCTGCGATCCTAAGGAGAGCAGCATAAAATACGGTAGTAAGTCATGCAGTCGTAATTTAACCTGCATAAATTGATCACGGCTGTAGGACTAAGTCAGGAAAGGTAGCACATTTTGGTTCTCATATTTCAATGGGGATTGCTATCAAACTAATTTCAGGATGTTGGGCCTGATTCATTAAGGAACTTAGGCAAGAAATTGAGTAAACTTAAGGGCTGCCATCAGGGGGGTATAGGGGGCCCTGCACAACACACACGTACCAGGGGGCCCGCTGTATTTCCATCCACGGCGTCTCCGCTGCTGTCCGCTGCTGTATTCAGCCTGGCTGTCACCATGACACTATCACTCTCCTCTGGTGTAGTACCCTCCTCATTTAAACACGCTCTTATCTCTCCTATCCTTAAAAAACCCAATCTTGACCCTACCTCCGTCGCCAACTATCGCCCCATCTCACTTCTCCCCTACGCCTCCAAACTACTTGAGCGGTTAGTCTGCTGTCATCTCACCAGATACCTCTCGGACAATTCCCTCCTTGACCCTCTCCAATCTGGGTACCGCCCCCTCCACTCCACTGAAACTGCCCTGGCCAAGGTCACCAATGATCACCTATCAGCCAAATCCAGGGGGCACTTCTCCTTACTTATCCTCCTTGACCTCTTCACGGCCTTTGACACCGTGGACCACCCCCTCCTTCTGCAAACTCTTCTCTCTCTCTGCCTCTCTGGTTCCGTCCACGCCTGGTTCTGCTATTACCTCGCCAACCGCACCTTCTCTGTCTCCACCTCTGGCTCTTCCTCTGCCCCATCCCCCCTCCAAGTAGGAGTCCCCCAGGGCTCTGTTCTCGGCCCCCTTCTCTTCTCGCTCTACACTTCCTCCCTTGGTGCGCTCATATCCTCCTTTGGTCTTCAGTATCACCTTTATGCTGACGACATTCAACTCTACATCTCTTCTCCTGACCTCTCTCCCACCATCCTCTCTCGCGTATCTGACTGCCTCTCTGCCATCTCCTCCTGGATGTCCTCACGCTTTCTCAAAATTAACATCTCTAAGACTGAACTCATTGTCTTTCCTCCCTCCAGACTCCCCTCCCACCACAACCTCTCTATCGTTGTTAATAACACTACCATCTCCTCTGTCACCCAACTTCGTTGCCTAGGTGTCACCCTTGACTCCTCTCTCTCTTTTACCCCCCACATCCAATCCCTTGCTCAAGCCTGTCTCTTCCAACTGCGCAACATTGCCCGCATCTGACCCTTCCTCCCACAAGACGCCACCAAAACTATCATCCATGCACTCATCATCTCCCGCCTTTACTACTGCAACCTTCTCCTCACTGGCCTCCCCCTCTCCCATCTTGCCCCCCTCCGATCTGTACTTAAAGCGGCTGCTAGACTCATCTTTCTCTCACGCTGCTCCTCCTCTGCCATCCCTCTCTACCATGCCTTACACTGGCTCCCTTTCCCCTACAGAATCCTCTTTAAACTCCTTACTACCACTTACAAAGCTCTCTCCCAGTCTACTGCCCCCTACATCTCTAAACTCCCCACCATCCACACTCCTGCCCGCTCCCTGCGCTCGGCAAACGACTGTCGCCTCTCCTCCACTCTAATTACCTCTTCCCACTCCAGAATCCAAGACTTCTCCCAGGCTGCCCCCCTGCACTGGAATGACCTCCCTCGCTCCATCCATCTCGCACCCAATCTATGCTCCTTCAAACGGGCACTCAAAACTCACCTGTTTCTGAAAGCTTTCCAACCATCCACTTAACCCCTCATCTACTCTGCAGTTCTCCCCCCTCTCCCCTGTCCCTTTTTCTCCCTCGTATCACTGCCTCCCTTTTGTGCCTTTTTGTCCACCTTCCCTTAGGATGTAAGCTCGCATGAGCAGGGCCCCTCTCCCCTCCTGTCTCCATACCGACTCTTCTGCTCCATATTTACTCCATATGTCTGCCCGGAGTTTCTGAAGCATTGGTACTTTGTGTTTATAGTTCTGTAATGTTTCATCCTGTATGGTCTACTGTTTGTACTATGTAAGGCGCTGCAGAAACCTTGTGGCGCCCAACAAATAAATGATAATAATAATAATAATAATAATGATCATTGCTTCGCCCCTGCGATCATGTGATCCTTCCTTCTCCCTGATGGGTGCGGTGTGACCTGACGTCACACCACTGTTCCCGCCGCCACTGAAGAAGAAGGAGCAGCAGCTGTAACTGTAAGTATATGTCATGTCATGTTTATTATTGTAATTACACGATTGGGCTGAGGATTTTTTTATGTTGTTAGGAGGCAAACTGGATCTAGCTGCATGGCAGCTCAAGACACAGAAGTAGAACCTTTCTACAGGTTTGAATAGAGTGGGGAGGAGGGATCAACAGAAAAGAGGTAAGAAGGGGTAACAAGAGACCCCAATCAAAACCCATAAGCTGGAAAGATGGGCCCCCAGACAAGGCATAGGAGAG
Source organism: Mixophyes fleayi (assembly GCF_038048845.1). Classification (NCBI taxonomy): domain Eukaryota; kingdom Metazoa; phylum Chordata; class Amphibia; order Anura; family Limnodynastidae; genus Mixophyes; species Mixophyes fleayi. Next base: position 67,574,900 of record NC_134412.1, on the reverse strand, counting down.
AGAGAGGGGAGCACCAGATAAAGTACGGAAAGGGGTGAGTCCGAACAACCCTGAGAAGGGTTTAGAGGGTCATTAATAAGACATAATAATGTAGGAGAGCACAACAAAGTGCAGCAAGATCTTAATTTTTCCACCTCTTCAGGGATGGGAGAAATTAGGCTTCATCCCATACTATCAATTGAATGCCATTTGCACTTTCCAGGCACACTTTAAGTGGGAACACATATTTGCAGGCACATGTCAACTAATGCAATAAAAACATCCAAACAGTTAGTATTATAGTGACATATGAATTAAAAACTTGATGGCCCCTTTTTTTTATGATTCAATAACAATATAAATGAAGAAGCTGTTTTCAGTGTGACCTAGTTTGGACAACTATAAGTTTTGTCTTCTCTGTAGAAGAATAGAAATCCCTCTTTGCCATGACAATGAACTTTATCCCAAAAACAACATTTCCACTGCATTTCAGCCCTGCCACAAAAGGTCCAGTTGACATCAGGTCAGTGAGAGCGTTAATGAGGTCAAGAATGGAGATCACTCCGTCATGCTGATTGTGTCTGTGTCAGTGACTTTGCACTTAGACAGACATACTGTGTCTGTTTGCTGTGAGGATGAACATTTTCATCCATTCTGTTGCAGACGAAACGTGTCAAGGGAGCATTGTTCGTGGTAATCGCTACTTTAAGAGGCTTCTTAAAGGACATTTCAAAGCTCTACTTAACAGATAAGCCTGCTTTATTTATACACAATGTACGGGCATTTTATTGTCTTTTTATGGATACAGCTATGATTAAAAGTTGATTTTATCCTATGAGTATAACCTACCTGTCATGAACGCACTACACTATTTTTGCTATTCTCTTTTGAGTCCTAGTATGGAATCTATCGAATAGAAGGTGTAAACTACAATGGAAGGATATCAGGATTCCAGTGGGATATCTTTCAGATAACCTAGTGCACTATATAATTCTGGTACGAGGCCAAAATAAACTATTGGTTACTATCTTCAATTTATGATATCACATTATGTTTGGCGCTTTTCTTTCTTTTGTCTACATAGGTTCTACATCTGCAATTTGATGTTTTAAGCGAAGCAGCCAACTGTATGTGATTTACAAATATTTAAGCACGTTTGTTCACGTGACTAGCTGGTCTTACACTGAGCGCCTTTTTGTCTTTTCACTTTTTGCTATATATATATATATATATATATATATATATATCTATAATATAAATGTCTAGTGGCGTGTGTTAGTCTGTCTGTGTGTGGAAAAAATAAAACCAAGCTGCAGCGCCACCTGCTGGGCGGAGTTATACACTGACCTACTAAATTCTTAGTGTGTGTGGAAAAAAAAATTCAGAAAGGGCTGAAATTTGGTATACTAAGATGTTTTTAATTTGTTCATTTAATTTGTTAATTGTTAAAAGTGTTTATAAAGATTTAAAAAATATATATATATATTTCTTGAAGGAGAAGTGACAGTTAGGAGTGGTTGGTAGTTGCTGGGGGTGACAGTGGGGAGTGGTTGGTGGTTGAGGCCTGGGCTATGGCCCAAATGCATGACAAGAACCTTTTTAACACCTTAAGTAGCTTGATTTGACTAGAATGCATGAGTATCATGCACGGGTTAACTTGTGTATATATATATATATATATATATATATATATATATATAATGAAATTGCAGCTTTATAACCTCTTTGTTGTACTGCTCCTCCTCTTTATCATGCCATCATCTAAGGAAAAATTAGTATCCATCACCAACAACTATAGCAACTGTGACATCAGCAGGTTATAATAAAGTATTGCCCAACACATTAGAACATACAATCTATTTAGTGTGTTGTGGAGTGATTGTGACGGTTGTGCTGGATATAAAGGTACAGGTAGAGTTCCCCACTGCATATTACAAATCATATACGTCTGTTACCAGCTGGAAAACTGCACGTCTCTCTTGACACAATACAACAAATCTACCCAAATGACCAAAAAATTGTTTTTTAGAATTGAAATGGCAAAACTTGCACTAAAAGCAAATGTGTGTATTTTTTTCTAAGCACCACCAAGAAATAATTTGTGGTTATTGCTTTGGCATCAATCCACCTTTCCAAAACAGCATAAAGCAGGATTCTACACATAGGTTATCATAATAATCTGCACTTAAATGCTAATGCATTTTTTTTTTTTTTTTATTAATGTGCAACTTCTTAAATGAAATGCGTCAAATGTATTGGAATTATAAGGGTAGCCCAACAAGGCATAGAATTCTGCAATAGCAGAATATAATAATCCCTTCCTACATGTATCCACTATACAGTTGGAAAATGTTTACATAACCTGAATTTTCCTATATATACATACTTTCCTATATATACATACTTCTAAATTATTAAACAACCACTAAGGTAAGAGCTTGAGATTCTTTTATTAAACATCATATGAAAGCATTGTAAAGATCATAGAGACCTTAACAACAAAATAAGGTGGGAAAGGTATACCATTTGACAAACTAGAAAGCCTAACGCATCAAATGAGTCCATTGAAGTCAGCATGAGAGCGATATAGACATTAAAAAAAAACCATCTCTAGACTTATTAGCACTTTTTGTAGTGTAAGTGCAATTGTCTGGTGATCACCAGAAAATAATTACTAAAAAGGGGCAGATCATTTGAAAGAGGCAACTATCCTCTATCAAAGGAGGGTTCACCACAGTTCATTGGAGCCAGGATGGAGGAGATCCGTGCATTGCAACACCCCTCCCCAATTTATGGGTTGCTAAATGTTTTCTGTAGTGTAGATAATAACCAGACAATAATTGCTAAGGGGCCACATCTTTTGAAAGAGGGGACTCTTTGGCTAAATAATGGCTCAACATCAATAATGTCATGCATATAACATGTCATTAGCCCACACCCCAAACTATTCTATTAAGAGAGGATTATTATAACACATTAAGATCGACAGTAGCACTCTTGGAGGCAATAAAGTGCATTTGGGGAAGAAAAGCAAATAATGGAACTGTACTAAATGGTGGGCACTGCAAAGAGACTTACTAGCATTCTTTTGTATGTTAAAAATATTGGAAGACATCTTGTGACTGCACATGTTTGTAAGTCTCCTATGGGCTGGTGGTGGGTGGAGAAAATATGGGATAGCACTTTGTTATTGGAGTAAGGCAATATTCGTTCTTTTTAACATTTTCGGAAACAACCTCTTAAAGCAGACCTACAACTAGGTCCTCTAGCATTAGTAATAAGTTGTATCTATGCAAGACAACCTGACCAAAAGAGTTTTTTAGTTTTAAATGTAACATAATTTGTGATATTGACATAGGTGAATATTTAATGGGTGTTTTCTTCAGCAATGAGTCTCGTTAACGCTTCACCCAATAGAAAAAAAGGGATTACCTCTGGCATTAACTTTGTTATCACCTATACATGGGAAAGTATAGAATTAGAACATAAAGGGTAGTTTCCAGCGCTATTTATATTATTATAAAATGAATGCAAAATGAATTGAATAATACTTAATTTTTTCTGAAGTATATAATCTTCCCTTGTGTTCATTTTTCCAAAAAATGTCCAACAGTGTTTTTCACATATAAAAAACATAAAACATTACATACATTGATATTGTTACAGCATATGTGTATAGCCAATAAATTAATAAAATTGATGCTATATATAAATTTCCACTTCCAGTGCAGTAAATACTGATGGGAATCCACTTACTAGGCGCATGCATTTGTATTACCCTTATTAGATAATAAGAATGTTTTTTCTCCCTCCTGTGGTGGGTGATAATCTTCTTTATTCACCATAAATCACCAATTGGGATTGCACTTACTAACGCTGTTCTTTAAACCAAACGTTGTATCACAATTCTTGTTGCTATCTCTTTCCCAATAATTCTTATGCTCTCTTACGTTTCCTCCCAAATGTACTCAGGAAGCAAACATACTGTAAATGAGGAAACAAAAAGCAGAGTTGATCTGGTGCAATATTGTTTTAAAATATTATATTTAATAAATAATTTCACATAAAAAACATAGTTCATAAAAATAAATCACTCGGACAAAGTTTAGTGGTAGAGTCCCCTAATAGATGGAGGAAGATTGTCAAACACAATCACATTTTCATAAAGAAATACATAAAGTGGTAATGTGCTCATAATCCTCCACAACAATCTTTTTTATTCACATAGGCAAAAGAGTTGCTACTTATCAGATTGGGGGTGTGGTCACAGTGGATAAAACTGTAACTGGGTAACTGCAGGTGTGATTTAGGCGAATTGCCAGCATGACCAGTTTAATATGAATCAAGAATGTTGGTTGGTGTAATGTTGGGTGTGATGGCACTGCATTTAATTGAGATATATTCGGCAAACAATAAAGGGATTCATTTAGAGTTGAACACACAGGCACTCAAAAAAAGGTGCACTTAAAAAACACATTTATATTGTAACTGGGTTAGGGGAACAGGTGCCATCTCCTGGGATAGATGGTAGTGAGAGAAGCATCACAAGTTCAAGGTTTTGGTACAACTGGGCTCTGCCAGTTTTATTAAGCAGAAAAACACCTTTCTTTCTTGACTATCAAACTAAACAAAAGCAAAAGAAGTTCCAGCACATAAAGTTTTACTCACAATAGATATCAGGCTATCTCCTATAGAGACCCTGCAGTCCCTTTTCCCAGGCAGAGCTGAACTCAGACTGACCAAACTGACATGCTTTTAAAACACACCTTACAGGTGTAACCCTTAATCAGTCTGCTGTCAGACTGGGAGTCCAGAAGACCCGGACTGGACCTTGTAAATAGAGCCCACCCTTCTCTATCCTTTTCCACCCCAGGGACCCTTATCAGCTTTTCCCTAAAGCTGAACACATTCGTTTGGGAAGCTCCATTCCACACAGCAATCTCCCGGGGTTTTTGTCACAATATGCATATGTTAAATCACATGCATCTCAAGATGTGTCCAGCTCAAAAACAGTAGCATTTAAGCCAGGCATATTCAGGCCAGGCAAGTGTGCATACTTACCTCATATAAGAGTATAAGGATAGCATCGAGAAAGGGTAGAGATAGCATACAGATGTAGATTGACAGTGTTAGTAGTAAATGTTAAAGTCGCATTACCTTACTTTTACAAAATATAATAATGTAATGAAGTATCATAAACAAAAGAGAAAATAACGAAATGAAATTGCATACAAACATCTTTTGGCTTTCTCTTTAAAAAGTCAATGGCAATCTTGTTTTCTGCAGTAATCTAAATGGAAATTACAAATAAGTAATGTGAATTGACAGCCACATTTTCATATAATATAGCAGCCACGTTAAGGAATTAAGCACTATCAACTGCAACTGGAGGTGTCAATGTGGAATAAGCCAATCTGAAGTGGCTAGATGATAGTCATCATTATCATCATTGTTGCGTATCGTTACACCAGTCCTGTAGTACCTGCAAGAGATTCCCAATTGACATGGCATCTGCGTTTGCCTCCCCATATGATTGAGTTACATATGCGTGAAAATTTCCTTACTGTACTGTGCCTACTCTTGCCTATATATTTCCTCACCCATTCAATCTTTTTAGGTGTAAGGAGATGAAACTCAATGATATACAAAAGTTTACACAGTATGGAAATCTGCATCTTATACATCCAACTCTATATGAGAACCAAAGCAATTTTGCACCTTGGCAATACCACATTGTGCTATATGAGGAGGGCAATATAAAATGTGTGAAATTATTTAGAGTTGAGACCTGGGTGCAAATTAACTCAACTCTAAATCACAGTTAATTTAAAGCCACTCAGTATTTATATAAGCAAAGCAGGCAGTGTTCTCCCTGAAATCAAAATAAAATTGCATGTGCACCCCTTGCATCACAACGTGGTTTTGTCTAGGTGCAAATTTGCACTCTTTAGCTGGATATATACCTAACACTAAATCAGGCCCATACTGTGTACAATAAGATGGAGGTGATGATTTTCAGTTTAGAAATTAGACAAACACGTTTTGGATGCTGTAAAGTGAAATAGCCACAGGAATCCAGTGATATAGCCATATCAAAAGTATATGCTCACTCACAGCCATTTATGTCTAAATTGAAATGATTTAGTTACAATTTAACTTTTCTTTTCTTTTTTCCCCCTTTTCTGTTGTATACTGTAGTGAAAGTGACCACTTATAGTAAGTAATCCCTGCAGTGCTTTAAAAGTGTCCCTATTGTGAAGGGATTAAAGAAAAAAAATATTATTTGAAAGATACCTTTGTGTTTGGACTTGGCCTGCACACACAACATAGCTGGAATTGTGAAACTGATACTTATATGCAAATATCTCTATATGATGGAATTCTACTTGCATAACATTAATGGCAACTCCCTCTTTGTGTAGCACAAGTAACTTTCAATCCAGGAAGCAGAGCTCTTAAAAAAACTTACACTGACAGGCAGACACACGAGTTCTATCAAATGTACAAGAGGGACTGGACGCAATTTACTATTCTATCATGGCTGGTGAAGAGAGTGAGCGGACGGGGAACCTGACTGAGTTTAAGAAAGAGGATTTTGATAACGATTGGACCACAATAGCTTTAGGAGGATTTGGAAAAGTATATAAAGTGAGACACAAGAAATGGTGGTCGGTCTATGCTTTGAAATGTTCAAGTTCATTTCAAGAGGATCCTGAACTTGAAAGGTAAGGCTGTTGGGGAAACAGCTGACATTAATGTAAGAAGTCTTACAAAGTTTACACAACTGATCACACATTCTGTTTGTAATAACACAGTGCAGTAGTCTAAAGAACCTGAATTTCAGGTCACCTGTGTCTTTTCTCAAATGTAAACAACCATATGGCATCTGAATATTCGACAATCTCCGCACAATATAAGAAATTACAATTTAGCAATACAGTTATATACAGTGAATTTCAATTACAAGCAGTCTGTCAGTCTGACAGCTGTCACTGGTTTTTTTTTTTTTTTTTTTTTTTTTAAACTGTATTACTTTCAACTTGTCATGTCTGTTTAGCAATACTCGGCATACGCAATGGGCATTTAATGTAGGTGGCTCTATCACAATATGTTTTTCCATTACACAGTGCCACAGTAGACTGTAGTTGCAACTGCCTTGCAACAAAGTGTCACAGAAAACAAATGCTTTTATAATGCTCCTAATAGGCTGCTGAGCCTAGTCTCGTCCCCCAGGGTAATCTCTGTCAGCCAGCCCCTGGCCACTTTCATATTAGTAAGAAAAAATATACTGCTGAATATTTTTCGTCTTTCACATTTTCAGAATATTATGGAGCATGTACACAGGGATACCTTCAGGGGGGTACGGCTAGTACAGTAAGGGGCCCGGACAGACAAAATGGCGTGGACAAAGGTGAATTTACTGTGATAAGGAGATGGGAGAGGGGAGCAGAACATTTATTCTGATGTGATGGGATGGTGAGGGGGTGGGGGCTGAGCAGGGCCATCTTTCCCATTGGGCACAATGGGCAGGTGCCCGGGGGCCCTGCAGCCCAGGGGGGCCTGTCGGAGGCAGCAAAAAAAAAAAAAACCTGGAAAAAAAAAAGACAATACTTACCTTGCGGTCAGCTGGCGATCCGGCTCCCTCCATGGTCTCCTCCTCCGTCGCGCCCGCAGTGCATGTCAGGCGTGACGTCATCACGCCCGCCCAACATCCATTGCGGAGCGCGACGGAGGAGGAGACCATGGAGGGAGCCGGATCGCCAGCTGACCGCAAGGTAAGTATTGTCTTTTTTTTTTCCAGGTTTTATTTTTTTTGCTGTCTCCGACGGGCCCCTCTGGGCTGCAGGGCCCATATATATATATATAATATATATTTTTTTATATATATATGTGTATATAGGGGCCCCGGTGCACTGCTGTGCCCGGGGGCCCAAGAGGTTGTTAAGAGGGCCCTGGGGCTGAGGACTTACTGGGATGGGATGGTGAGGGAGGGAACCGCAGCATTCACTGCGATGGGGGGGAGGCAGTTACTGTAATGAGGTGGTGGGGGGCGACATGTACTGTGTTACAGTAGTGGGGGAAGGATGGAGGCACTTACTGTGATGAGGGCATACTTGCCAACTCTCCCGCAATGTCCGGGAGACTCCCGAAATCCGGACTCCTGGGAGAGCAGGCAAGTCTCCCGCATCTCGCAATTCCCTGGCCAAAATAATGCGATTCGAGGTGAATCACGTCAGTTTGGCCCCACCCCCGCGACAAAAAGTCATATCCGTCACAGGGGGTGGGGCAAAAATGATGCGATTGACTGCCCCCCTGCCCCCTCTGCCTTCTAGTCAAGCCCCCTGTTGGGATCTCCCGGACTTCACTGCCTGAAAGTAGACAACTATGGATGAGGGAGAGGGTGAATGTTCTGAGCAGAGGGAGGGGGATGCATGTGCTGTGCAGAGGGAATGAGGGCGCATGTACTGCAAAGAGTAATGGGTGCGGGGGATGCCAGATTAATTAGTACTGGGCCCCATTAAGGAAAGTAAGGCAAAAAATGAGTAAATTTTTTCTTGGACTAAACCATGTTACAATGAAAGGGGTGCAAATTAGTTTATTATTTTGCTCAGAATTTAAATACTGGCTGTTTTTTCATGTAGCACACAAATATTTTATTTTTACACTGAAATTGAAAGTTGATCTAGGACATGCCCATCTCCAATTATAAATCTGCCATCGCATTTTACATTTACCAACCCCTCCAATGCAAGGTGCAAAGTTACTCATTTTTTTTGCTTTACTTTCCTTAATGAATCAGGCCCATTATATACATATTATATGCATGCAAACATATAAATACTGTACCAGGCGCACCTTAAAGACTTGGACATAAGGGGCACTAAGGAATGTTTTTAAAGGGATCTGCGACAGAGTGCTTATATAAAATTAGAGGAAAAGACTATTTCCCTATGTGTTTCTGTATGAAGCATGGTACTGGGCCATCTGATCTATATCCTCACACGTAGATCCAAAATTAACTTGAATGGTTAATATAAGCCACTATAACAGCCACTATACTGTAACAGACCCAAGAGCCAATAAACAAACAAGAGCAGGATGGTTAGGAGCACATTTAGCTATAAATCAGTTAATTTTCAGAGCAGCAATTTATTTTCTAGTACTGTACATAAACTTGTTAGAAAAATTGGTAATTAATGTCTTTATGACATAATAAAATTCTACAGCTGCACAAAACTTTTTCTAGCAGACAAAAAGGCTATTAAATACGCACAAATATGTTGTAGGTAGAGAGTGAAAGGGCAATAAATGGACTAAGGATCATTTATTAAAACACGTGCCTCTCGCAATACAAATCTCATTTGCTCTTTTTTATAAAACCCACAGATTTTTGCATGTGAAAATAGTAGCGCAATTAGTTAAGGATCCACATGTAAAAACAAGATTTTATCTTGCAAGATGAGAGTATTTAAACAAATGAGATTGAAGGGGTGATGAAGTATAATTGAGGGCAGCATGCCATATTTAGAGATGAATGCAGAATACTTCTCTTACTGTAAAAGGACGTGAATTTTATATATCCTTGTAGATGGAGGAAACCGTGAGTCAACCTATACATTCGAGTGGATAACTTTTGCACAATAGAGATGTACTTTGTACGTAAAAGTCATACTTGCCAACTTATGGTAAGTATGATCCGGGAGCCTGCCGGGGAAGGTGGACGTGCAGGGGGCCGGGCTCCGAAAATCGCCCCCGTGACGTAATGACGCAAATCGCTTCATTTTACAGCAGTGAATCGCGGTGTTTTGGACCTAATTCTGCCCACTTCGAAGTGGGCAGATCCGGGAGATTGCAACACTCTCCTGGGAGTCCGGGAGACTCACGCGAAATGTGGGAGTCTCCCGAACATTCCAGGAGAGTTGGCAAGTAGGGTAAAAGTACATTTTTGTAAATTTTAAAATGTGATGGCAGATTTATAGTTGGGATAGGACATGTCCTAGATCAAATTTAAATTTCAGTGTAAAAATAAAGCTATCAAGTATTGTCTGCTGCGTGAAAAAAATCAGCTAGTATTTATCTTATGTGCAAAATAATAAACTTATTTGCACTCCTTGCATTGTAACATGGTTTGTCCAGGAGAAAACCTACTCCTTTTGCCTTACTTTCCTTAATGAATCAGGCTCCATTGTTATAATGCCTAGAATTGGTCCCTTACCTGCGTTTTTTGCAGGCACATGTCAAACACATGATATACTGCATTTTATAATATATTTAAATATTGCTTCAGAACACAATATGGCTGTCTCCACTGTGTTTAGCTCATGGATACACCTCGATGTTGCCCCACTTCACAGCCAGTGTGTTGTAGCTACATCCTCATGGTGCCTACCTGCTGGATCAGTCTACCTCTTCCTAGCTCAATTAGTAGTTACTATAAGGACTGTTACTTGGAAATGGAAATAGCTTAATGGTTAAGTCAACCATTGTGGACTTTTTCATTGGAGGGAAAGGGATTAATGTGCAAATATAACCCCTTTCCCATATATGTCAGTTATAAGTAGTATATAATAGATTGTATCTATCATGTAATACATCTAGCAGTAATGAATACGGAGACTACCTGGGTGTAAATGTATCAAGCTGAGAGTTTTCCGTTGGGTTTGAAAAACCAATCAGATTGTAGCTATCATTTATTTAGTACATTCTACAAAATGACAGCTAGAATCTGATTGGTTGCTATAGGCAACATCTCCACTTTTCAAACCCGCCAGGAAAATCTCAGCTTGATACATTTACCCCTTGATGTATTGATTTCTATGTGTAAGCCTGTCCTTCACTGCTATTTCATCAAACTGATATCAGTGGTTTGAGCTGAGTAGCTCAAAAAGTAATTCTTGCTACTGCGTTCAAACATGTGATGATAGCAGCTTCTGATTGGTCCTTCCACTCACAACCTCCTTCACAGCCTTTATAGAGTGGAAAACGTAAATGTGTTGCTGGTTCTACATAAAGAAATAGAAGAGCCCTGGAGCACCACAGAAGCCAAATTGGCAGTTAAAAGCATTACTATTCGTGTTACCATATTGGTGTTTCTATTTGGACTGTTCCAGGAGAGAAGAGTTCCTCTTGACTTTTATAAGGAAAAACAACAGATGTTTATATTTAAAATACATTGTATTTGTATTTTGTATATGAGTTTGTATTCAGTTATATTTTACAAGGAACATATGACTTTCACACTTACTATTAACTGTCCAAACACTCTTGTGTATATCACACTTCCTTACATTATTATATTGTGCAGCAATAGGGTCATGTATGTACTACAAACAATGACAAGCCAAATTGCTATGCTTTCTCTACACTATACTAGGGCCTAAGCATAAATATAGTACTATAGTACTAGAGTAAACTTGACTTTTGACTTTCATAGAAATAAACGTTCTCTTTGTAAGGTCATAAAGTAACTTTTTATGATGCACAATAAAAAGTTTACACAGCATGTAACACGCTTCACTGCGCTATTTGAGAGAAGAGAATTCCAAGTATTTGTCATTTTAGAATACAAATGGAAAAAAATGGTCATATCAATTGAATCAATATTGGTCAGGAAGTGTCTCAGTGAAGTTTCTAGTGATATAAGGGCTGCATTCTCTGAAACACTATCTATTCAGATAGTGACGCCTGTGTGTCAGCCTTTCCTGCTGGCTGGAGTGCAGTTTTAAAAATATTGTCTTGTACACCATTACAAAGTTACATAATAATGCTGAAAAAAGACTATGTTCCACCAAGTTCACACAATTCTAAGTTCTAGCTGTGTTCCTATAGATGAAGGCAACACCAACCCCAGTGAGACAGTTGCCACTTTGTACTTACTGTGTGAAAAAAAATATGTCCTTCCTAATCCCAATGCCAATCAAATTGTAGGGATTATTTACCCCATTAATGCTATCTATTAGTTATAGGTTGGGATACAATAACATCAGTTTCACACCTAACGCCATGTATTGAATTGGCTCCCCCCACTTTCATTGGCAGAGTAAAAATAAAAATTATGCATATATATATATATATATATATATATATATATATATATATATATATATTCATTCATCATCGGGGGCAGATTGGGAATTTAAAGCAGCCCTGGAAAGAATTTTTGAAGTGGCCTAATGTAGGTGGGACGAAATCAACTGTAGCTGGGGCCAACACAAAAGTAGGCAGGATTTAGATCTACTGAAATGCGGTTGTAGTAACATTTAAAAAACCTAAATGTGATGACTGAAGACACAAAGGGGCATATTCAATTGTTTATTTTTTCCGCCGCGGAAAAAGTAAACAGGTTATTACGGTAATTCTACTCAGATTTCAGCTCGCAGCTCCTTGAGCCGGGAGCTGAAATCCAGTGAGAAAACTACTGTAATAATGGTATTTACGAGCACTATAACTGTAATGACGGTAATAGTGCGCGCGCCGCGAGATTTTTGGCGTTTTCGGCAACAATTGAATATGCCCCAGAGAGTCCTCTCTAAAGCAATACATGGAAAAGGCTGCCAGTCCTGTGTTATAAAAATACATGAATCCTTTAGTATGATCTGTGATTGCTTTATCCCTCTGTGCTCCAACTTGTTTAGTTGCCTACTTACACATCCTTCCAATATTCCCTTCATAGAAACAAATCTGACTTTGTTTAATAAGTTTAACTATTACGAAACATGTTGGCTCAATCGTATTTGAACAGTCTGCCAGAGCAGCATATGAGCACCTCCCTGCACTGTTGCACCTTCCCCTGACATCATGAGATCCAAATTGCCAGTCAAATATTTATCTTTTAATATATAAAAATATGCACTATGTATTTAAAAAAATGCATTAAAAATAATCCTTATAATAAATGGCTAGCCAGTGTGATCACCATCAAGGGGAAATGCTTCAAACACCTGCAGGGGGGGGGGTTAGCATAACTAATAAGGAAGAGCTATTCCAAGGGTTTGCTGATGATATAGTAAGTGGAAAAGAAGATGGATTAATGGTATTGTCAGTGTAATGGGGGCTGACAATATGTTCAACAATGTGATCTGAGAATGGGACAAGTGCAGTGTAGAAGGCAGGCAATGGAATCAATGTAAGAACCACTAAATTATCACCAGAGCTGAAATACGTCTCTGGGGGCCTGGGGCACTTAAGCCGGGGGTTATCATTTAAGATATATTTTAGACAAATACAAATGCAAAACTGTAGGCACTACTGTTAGTTGCACGCAGCTCTGCCGTCACGATCATACTTGCCAACTCTCCCGATTCCCGGTGAATCGCGGCGTTTGGCTGTCAAATGACGCGGTTGCGTCATGATGTCACAGGGGGCGGGGCCAAAATTGGCGATTTTGGCCATCCCGCCCTCCTCACGCCCCCCTCCACTGGCTGGCTCCCGGAAGGGAGCTGAAGAAAGTCGGCAGGTATGGTCACGATCAGTACAGTGTGAAGCGGGATATACCTCCCAACTGTCCTTGTAGTCTTACCAAATCCTGACTAAGCAAGTCAGTCACCCAAATTCAGGACTGTCCCAACAGATTCAGGACAGTTGGTAGACTATCCTGCTCTCTCCTACCTGTTCTTATTACTTTCACATGCTGGTGTCTTAAGATCAGTTGCTGGATGTCTGGATCATGTATCCATGTTGGAGGCCCTATTTGGAAAAAAAATGGATACATGAAATTTAGAAAACTCCAACCAGCCACGGAATTAAATCAATAGCACCTTAAATTTAATAATTAGGCCCCCTCCAGCCCCAACATTAAAATAACAGTACTCACATTTGATAAATAGATCTATTTCATTCCAACCAATACCAGCATTAAAATAATAGTATTCCCATTTAATAAATAAACTGATTTCCCTCCCTCCAAAGAGCCCCAGCAATAAATTAATAGCATTTACGTTTAATATAACCACTTCCCACAACCATCCCTGGCATTAAAAAAATAATATTCACATTTAATAAATAGCCCTCCTCCCCAAACTCAGCCCCACATTCAATTAACAGCCCCAAACCACACCAGCATTAAATTAAAGGTCTTATCACCAGACCTTAATTTAATAGGCCATAGTATAAAAATAAATAGCCCCACAAATAAATGAAATTGCCCCACCATCACTCCACAAATAAAATAGCACCCATTAAATAATTAGCCCCCACCTAAACTCCACAATTAAATTAAAAGCTTACCTCCCATTTATGTACTATTAAGAGAGGCCCCTTCCCTTCCCTCATATCAAACACTTATTTAAGATCCCCCATTCCTTCACAAATTATAGCAACATACCCCCTCTTCTCTCACACATTATAGTATCATGCCTCACCTTTCCTCACACATTATAGCAGCATCCCCCCCTCTCGCCCATTATAGCAGCATACAACCCCCCTCCTTTCCTTCACATATTATACCAGCCCTCCTCCCTTCCTTTTCCTCACACATTATAGTAGCCCTCATCTTTTCCCTCACACATTATGGCAGCTCCCCTCCCCTCCTTTCCTTCACACATCATAACAGTCCCCCTTCCCTCCTTTCCTTTACACATTGTAGCAGTCCCCCCCTTCCTTTCCTTCACACCTTATAGCAGGCTCCTCTCCAGCAGCCCCCTCCTCTCCTTTCCATCACACATTATAGCAGCCCCCCACTTCCTTTCCCTCAACCTTTATAACAGCCCACCCCTCTTTTCTTTCACAAAATATAGTAGCCCCCTCCCCTCCTTTCCCTCAAACATTATAGCAGCCACCGCCCCTCCTTGGCCTCACACGTTATAGCAGCCCATCCCTACTTTCCTTCACACATTTAAGAAACCCCCGTCCCCTCTTTTCCTTCACACACTATAGAAACTCCCCTCCCCTCCTTTCCATCACATTATAGCAGCCCTCCATCCTTTTCTTCACAACTTATAGCAGCCCGCCCTCTCCGCCTTTCCTTCACACATTATAGTAGCCCCCCTCCTTTCATCACACATTATAGTAGCCCCCTACCCTCCTTTTTTTCACACTTACCTTGTTACTGCTGCTGCTGGAGACTCCTCTTTCTGCACACATGGGTCGGCAGCTGTCACATGGTGCATGTCCCATGTGACCTTTGGCAGACTGGGGACTGGAGGAGGCCATACTAAAGGGACGAGGAAGGGAGGGACGCAGACACATTAAGGAATGTGGCTGGTCCCGGATGAGGGGCCAGCCATCTACTATCACACTATGCCCAAAAGCCCCGGCTGGTACCTGGTGCATAAATAAGTATTTTTTGTAAAAAACCTAAAAAAAGACATTTGGCAGCCTCCTGAGGCCACTGGCCTACCTTGAAAAGTCCTGGTAGGTTTTATGGCTAATCCGACCCTGTTCATCATCATCATCATCATCATCATCTATTTATATAGTGCCCCCAATTTCACAGTGCTGTACAGAGAATATTTGTTATTCACATCAGTTCCTGCCCCACTGGAGCTTACAATGTTTACCTAGGTTTTGATATTACTATTGAGTTGAAAGCCACACTTTTTTCCCCATTTCTTTACGCTCACCTTTTCAGCCAGAAATTCTTTTGGGGGGGTTGTGCTGCTTTTTGAGGTTTTGTTTCAATTATTCGTGAGTATGTCTTAATACCTTCCCCCTGTCTGCAGCAGCCAGAAGTGACTCCATGGTCATAGTCACCCGGCATGGCAGTGGAAGAAATATGAAATTGGTGAAAAAAGTTGTTTGATAAATGGATTGGTGTAAACATCTATTAAACGAAAATTCTACAGTCTGAAGTAGAAGCAGCCAAACATTTTTCTTATAGATGGTAAAAGAGCACATACATTATTCAGGCATCTTATTTCACTCTGTCCACTTGACTGTGAGTAGTAAAATATGGAGCTGTGCATGTCAATATATACAGAGTAAAGAAAACTATCTGGAAATGTGATGTGAATTAAGAACCTTGGTCAGAGATGATCTCATCTAGGAGATTATGTTATTGAAAGACCTACTTCAGGAAGAGTTGTATAGTTATGACTATTGGACTGCTGGACCATTGTCTGTGCCGGCTGTTGAACTGGATGATTCAGAGTATAAGGGAAACACTTATATTTAACTTCAACAAGATAAAATGCAGCCCAGTGTAATCATCATCATCATCATCAACATTTGTTTATATAGGTACAGCAAATTTCATAGTGCTTTACAATTGGGAACAAAAACATTAATAAAACAATACTGGGTAATACAGTTATGTATGTTGGTGCAGTTTTGTTGATGGCCTTGTAGGTTAGTAGAAGTATTTTATATTGGATTCGTTAGAAAACAGGTAACCAATGTAGAGACTAACAGAGTGTCTCAAAAGAGCAAGAACTATTTGCAAGGAAAAACATTCTAGCGGCTGTGTGCAAAATAGATCGGAGGGGCTCCAGTTCATTTTGGGGAAGACCTGTAAGGAGGGAATTTCAATAGTTAATGCGGGAGATGATTAGTACATAAACTAGAGTTGTTGCAGTGTCTTGTGTAAGATATGTGCATATTCAGGAAATGTTGTTTAGATGGATGTAACATTATTTAGATACAGAGTTGATGTGGGCTCGAAAGGATAGTTCTGAGTTAAGGATCACACCTAGGCCGTGAGCTGTCAGGGTGGGATTTAAGGTCATGTTGTCAACAGAAATAGAAATGTCTGGGAAAATTATTAACTCTGTTTTTGAAAGATTGAGTTTGAGCTGGTGAGAGGACATCCTAGAGGAAATAGCAGAAAGACAGTCAATAATGTGGAACAACACAGATGGCGAGAGATCAGGAGAGGATAGACAAATTTGGGTATCATCCACATAGAGATTATATTGAAATCCAAAGGAGTTTATTAGTTTTCCAAGAGAAGTGGTGTAAATAGAGAACATCAGAGGACCTAGTACTGAGCCTTGTGATACTCCAACTAAAAAATGAAGCTGGGCAGAGGTGGATCCAGACAAATGAACACTGAAAGAGTGGTTAGATAGGTAGGATGAGAACCAGTATAGGACAGTTTCTTGAAGACCTAGGGATTGCAGCCTTTGTATGAGAAGAGAGTAGTCAACAGTGTCAAATGCACCAGAGAGATCTAGGAGAATTAGAAGAGAGTAAAGGTCTTTAGTTTTAGCAGTCATCATATAATTGACAACCTTACTCAAAGCAGTTTCTGGGAGTGTTGAGAATGAAAGCCTGACTGAAGAGGATCCAATAGGTTGTTTGCAGAAAGGAAGCATGTGAGGCGAGTGTAGGCAAGTCTCTCTAGAAGGTTGGAAGGGCATGTGAGCTTAGAGATGGGATGGTAATTTGAGAGAGAGTTTGGATCAGAATTTTGTTTTTTTCAGAATAGGAGTAATCACTGCATATTTGTATAATGCCGGGAAGATACCAGTAGAGAGGGAGAGAAATTACAGATTTTAGTTAGAGGTGGAATAAGCACAGGAAATAGGGATCTACCAATTTGTGAGGGTATAGGATCAACAGGACAGGAGGTAAAGTAGGAAGATAAGAGGAGAGTAGATACTTCATCTTTATTTGTGAGATCAAATGAAGAGAGGATGTCAGAGGATGCTGGGAAGTAATTGATCGAATTGCTTGTCGAGGAAGAGATTAATATTTTTAGTCTAATTTTATCAATCTTGTCCTTGAAGTAGGAAGTGAGATCCTGGGCAATGATAATAGTTGAAGGGTTTGGGGTGGGAGGATTGAGGAGAGATTTAAATGTGTTAAACAGGTGTTTGGGGTTAGAAGCCTGAGCATAGATGAGAGATTGGAAGTGTGTTTGTTTTGCAGTGTCCAGAGCATTCCAATAGGAGTGGTAGATAGAAGCATATGTGCAGATTTATGCCAGTGATGTCCTGCTTTACAGGAAATGTATTTAAAGTCTTCGTGTTACTTTAGTGTGCCATGGCTGACATCGAAGTCGACGTGTAGTATGAATATTCGCTGGAGTCACTTGATCAAGGGCTATTGCTAGGGTTTGGTGAAAATGAGGTACTGCCATATCAGAGGAGGAGAATATAGTGATTGGGGAGATTACATGTTAGAGAGAGAGTGGAAAACTGTTGAAAATTAACAGAGTTAAGATTTTTTTAGGTATGAGGAGGCTTGGTAGAGTTTGACAGCACAGAGGTTAAAGTAGTTGGGGTGAGCATGTAGCTGATAAACTGATGATCCGAGAGGAGGAAAGGTGTGTTAAGGAAATCAGAAACTGAGCATAGTCTACAGAATACAAGATCAAGGAAATGGCCATCCCGATGAGTAGAGGATTCAACCAACTGGAGAATTTGAGGGAGGAGGTTAGAGAGAGAAGTTTGGAAGCAGCATTTTAACATGAATAAGCAATGGAGATGTTAAAATCATCCATGATGACAGTGGGGATGTTGAAGGATAAGAAGTGAGGGAGCCAAGCAGAGAAATCCTCAAGAAATTGTTGGTGCACTCCGTGGGGGGGGGGGGGGGGGGGGGAATAATTGATCACAGCAACATGCTGATTAAAAATCCCAATAGCATGTACTTCAAAATATGTGAATGTGAGTGATGGGATATTTGGTAGAACTGTGAATGTGCACTTTGGGAAGATAAGTAGTCTATTGATCAGCTGGAGATTGCTGATCAGTAACTAGCACTAGCGTAAGTGGATGAAATGGGTGGGTTGGGAGATAATTTAAAAAGTGCTTGGGACTTACGGGCATAACAAGGCTGATATACTAATCAATAAAAGGAGCCACTACAACAAAATAGTAAGACAAGCAAGGGTCATTTGTTTGATAGTCAGTCAAGCAAGGTTCAATAAAACAGGGGTAACACCATTTGTTGTGTAGTTTTTATTAGACCTCTTTAGACACTTGTTTTAGGGCAAGATAAATACATACTGTGACTTTAATACGTGGTTTTGGTACATATGTGTTTTTGTTTTTATTTTATGTGCACTATGCATATAGGAAGAAGATAATGTGCAATTGTCATTTTACATTTATAAAGGAGGATGGTCATTCTATAGCAAAGAGTAAATACTGCAGACAAGGCTACAGTTTGCATTGTTATATTTCATTAAAGGTAAACAACACATTCGATAGATGTTGCCAGCATGATACAATCCCATATCAATCATACACCTGTTTGAAACCAAATTTTACCTAGTACCAAAAACGTTTTACGCATTGAAAACATTCTAAACAATGATAACATTGAAACTGGCCATGAGTCATTTTATTACCTCCTTGTTTAAAGTTTGAGACTTTTTATCTTATTATTCATCACAGTTAATATCCTTCTGCCAATTTACATTAGCATATTCTTAATGTCATGGAAGCCACAGGGGTTAATGTGTGTGAATATAGCTAGTTCATTTAATTGATTTATTATTCTCTATGTCAGCCGAATTCCCTCTTGATGACATTAAATTTATCTGAGGTCTCATTAGGACTTCATTAATAAGTACTTTATACACAATGAGGTCAAGGTGTTTTAATTGTTACATTTAAGTTCCTGTATAATTATGGATTATTATTATCATTATCAAGTATCTGATACTTTGGTCATATTGAATTTGTAGATCTCTATTTCCATATCTGTAGTCACAATGAGAACCCATCAAAATGGTTCACAATACTTCAAAGAGGGACATTTACTTAGGGAAAATAGTAATTTCTTCCCTATTAAATTTCATGCAACTAATTTTCCATATGTTGTTTCTGATTTTATGTGACAAGATGACGTTTTGAACGAAAAAACATGACTGACAGATGACAGTGACTTGCAATGTCACCGGGTTTCCATGGCAACACTAATGATGGTAGAGCTGGCTGATTTCTATGTATGATAAAGCAAGTTGTTTTGCTTTAAATTTGGAACATTTAGCTAAGTGTTAGAAAACAATGGATTCTGGCAGGCTCTATATAGGCAGAAATGAAAGTTATTAAAATGAAGCACATTATTAATTAAAAACTGAATCATTAGTCCAAAATTGATTCACAGACATAATCTGCTCCCAACCGAAAAAGGTTAAGAAACCAAGTTAAAGAAGCTTTACTGTATTACCCCTTCTTGGACGCTGGAAGAGATCTGTTTATTTAGAAAGTCATTCATATGCTGTTTGTACATGCTTCCACGCTTCCTAAAGAGTCTGTCCCACTGGAAAATACGACATTTCAGATAAGTAAATAATCTGCTCTATTAGCATCAAAGAATGTTAGAGCGGTTTCTTAAACGTTCCAATGTAATATTTGCAAAAGCAAAAGTCAAATATATCTCATGAGATTTAAATAAATTTCTGTAGGCTGATAAAAGGCCTAAGCTATTGAATGACATGAAGGTTGTGTTATAATATCCTGAAGCCTTGCATTGATAGGTTCAAGTATAATAACAAATATACAGCTTGCATAAAAGCAACATAACATTGAAAAATGCTTCAATCACATGATGAACCTTTTAAATTTATCAAGAATTAGTACATCTCTCTACCTGTGTCCTATATGCCTATAGAAAGACTAACTACAGAAGTGCTGCCAATATATTTATTGAAATACTTATTATTTTTCAATGAACCCTGCATATGTTTGCATAATCCAGACTACATTCATCTCCCCCTTTACAATTTTTTAAGAAGTAAGACCAAGGAAGATACCCTTTGACTTATGGGTATAATTGGTAAATTGCGATGAGCCAAATAATATGGAGAAATGGCTATTTTCTCTAGAAAAATGGTTATTGCACTACTCCGTCCAAGTCATCAAAGTTTTACCACTTGAGAAGTCAAAGATTTCTCTGGCCTTACTCTATCTTCAGCCGTTTAATGCCATACCCATAGATCTATATGGGAAAGGTGAAGGCTGTCTATTCATCATCGCTTGCTCTTAAAAGCTAACTCTATCTTAAAATGACATTACTTACCTTTTTGAATGGAGACCAGTCTTGCCAGAGAGGCTTCTCTTCACAGGCGGCATGCTTCTCGGCTCCTTAGGTCAGTCACATTCCAATACGCATGCACCGAAATTTAGGTGCTCATGCCCAGTAAAGTCAGCACTGTCAAGTTTATGGAGCCTGTGCCTTTCATATATATATATATATATATATATATATATATATATATATATATATACATACGTATATATATATATATATGTATATACAAATCTTTGTTTGATTTGTAGACAATTCTGTACCTGTGGAGATCGGATTAACAGAGGGAAGACGCGCGGCCCCTATACCGCTAGTGCTATAAGGAATCCGGTTGTCTGTATCTACAATCCTGCTGGACTGATATATTATCAAAGGAACAATTAAGACTATTCTTTTGGCGCACTGTATACCTGTTATATCTATATCTATCTATCTATCTATCTATCTATCTATCTATCTATCTATCTATCTATCTATCTATCTATCCACATATATATATATATATATATATATATATATATATATATATGTGTGTGTGTGTGTGTGTATACATATATATATATATATATATATATATAGATATGGCTCCATATTTGCTAAGGCCCCTCAACTGTAAAAACAGCACTCGGTCTGCCACCTAGAACTATGGATAGCAGCTTGCTTGATGCTCTGATTTACAGTAAAACAATTCGATGTGAGTTCTCTGTACAGTGTTGCGGAATTAGTGCCGCTATATAAATAGCTGCTGATGGTGATGATGATGACTACAAAAAAGTGCCTGTCTGCAGGCTAATTGCACCTGTAAACTTCACTGCAAGTAGCATTTGGCTAGTTAGCAAGATCTGCAATCATGCCCTTGCATTGTTTGAATGCTTGTACTCTATTAGTCATTCTTGAGCTGGATTTCAGTAAATGACACTCAAACCTGCTCAACAGGATTGTCAAACTAGTTAAGCTACTTATATGCATAGTCAGTTTTACACTGCAATTTTCTACACTACATAGCAACCATGCTGCTCTATTGAATAAAGCGAAGCCAATTTCGGTTCATGAAAGAAATTTACTGAGGAATCTGGAAATTTCTGCTACAATATGATTTCACCTACCTAGGAATGTTCTTAAATTACACTTCTCTAGGAATTTTCTTGAATTACACCTAAATGTTTTATAAAAATGTACTGAAAATCAAAACAAATACATTCTCTGTCATCATAGGATTTAAAGGCAGTGGGACAAGTAAGCGGCAATAAGCAGTAATGGGAGGAAAACTATTTATCTGCAAGGTAAAACAACATTCCGTTAAATCCAGGTGCTGAACTATGATGGCTGTGAGCCCAGAGGTAAGGGAGGTCCAGCAATGTCAGATCCAGAGCAACGCAGTCCCTGCTCTGTACTTCTTAGAATGGTAGCCCCATTTGGGCTTTATCAAAGGGAGAAAACGAGTGTTTTCCGTGATGATAGGGCTGCGGTCTATACATTAAGGGGGCACCACCAGCGATAAGATTCAATGGGTTTAACCATGATAGCTTTCCTATACAAAGCATAGGGAAACCTGTTTGACAAGGATCACTGCAGTTCGAGTGCCCCTGCAATGTTTGTTGTGTTTTCGCCATCTCAGGATGACAATAGCAGAAGAAAATCATAGGACAGCATTTTATTTATCAATATAGCATTTTTTTTTTATTTGTAAAATTGCTCAGCTTCCGCGGCGATCTTTTATTCTATTGCAGCAGAGATAGAAAATCAGCCTTATTGTAGCACATTGATAATTAGGCCCCTTTAAGCCCAAACAGGGTTTCACTATGCAGAGGGCCTATTGATTTTATATTGTATTTTGTATAGTATTTAAATCATTACTAATAGTAACTTTTGGCCTATTTATCTACATACGAGATCTTAAAATACTTATATTATTTAAATATTAAGCCTTATTTACTTTGCAATTGTTTTGTGTATTGAGAGCATAAGGAAGCTTTTACATCCACTATGCCTTTCCCTGCACTTTTGTCTCAGGGCAACAGTGCACACTTAGCTATATAATCGTTATATATCGTATAAGTTTGATCAAACCACCATCTGTGTTAGTGTCTCATGCAATTGGCTGAGGAAGGTTACAGACACTTGTAGTGGTTTTGAGCTGAAGAGGGTGGCATATCATCATCATCAGCTATTTATATTGCGGCACAAATTCTGCAGCGCTGTACAGAGAACACAATCACACCACTCTTACTTTTCTCTGCACCTTTCAGTGGCTCCTGGTAGCTGCGCCCACACTCTTGTGCACAGGTTCCCTACTGTGCTGATTTTCCCTCACCCTCACCTTTTCACCCTTTCTTAGTAGCTGTGATTTGAGCTACCTGAGTTATCGTGCTACTTGTTTATTGTACCGTACTGTTACACCTTGTACTGTCCTAATGTTTGTTACTGTACGGTGCTGCAGAATGTAATAATAATCAGTTCCTGCCCCATTGGAGCTTACATTCCAAATTCTCTAATGTACACACAGACAGAGACCAGGGCAGTGGTGGAATTCAGCCGGTTGTTATCGGTTTGCCAGAGCCAATACCTAAAATTAGGCTCAGTTCCGGTGACTACAGACTGAGTCAACACTCTTCATTGGTGGGGGGGCAGGGTCCTTTAAAGATAAATAAAAAATACTCACCTGTTTGCGGCATCAGCACGTCATCACGCCCGACGTTCATTGAGGAGCAGCACAGAGAGGAGTCGTCAAGCAAGAAGCAAGAAGAGAAGAAAAGAGGCGAAAGAAATGGATAGAAAAGGTAAGTGAAGGAACGGAAGCAAGGGGGAGCAAAGGTAGCATGGCAGAATGTTTTGAGAGGAAAAGCAGCATGACAGAGTGTTTTGAGGGGCAAGAACAGCATGGCACAGTATAAAGGAGGTAATAGCAGCATGGCACAGTGTGAAGGGGGGCAAAAGCAGCATGGCACAGTGTGAAGGGGCAAAAGCAGCATGGCACAGTGTGAAGGGGGGCAAAAGCAGCATGGCACAGCGTGAAGGAGGGTAAATAAGCAATGCACAGTGTGAAGGGGTAAAAGCAGCATGGCACAGTGTGAAAGGGGTAAAAGCAGCATGGCACAGTGGGAAGGGAGAAAAAAGCAGCATGGCACAGTGTGAAGGGGCAAAAGCAGCATGGCACAGTGTGAAGGGGGCAAAAGCAGCATGGCACAGTGTGAAAGGGGGTAAAAGCAGCATGGCACAGTGTGAAGGGGTAAAGAAGCAATACACAGTGTGAAGGGGTAAAAGCAGCATGGCACAGTGTGAAAGGGGCAAAAGCAGCATGGCAGAGTGTGAAGGGAGCAAAAGCAGCATGGCACTGTGTGAAGGGGGGAAAAAGCAGGAATGACATGGTGTGAAGGGGGGTAAAGCAGCAATGCACAGTGTGAATGAGGCTACATGCAGCATGGCACAATGTGAAAGGGGGTAAAAGCAGTATGGCACAGTGTGAAGCAGAGTAAAAGCAGCATGACAAAAAAACTCTTTCTTATAACATAATCTAGTTTTGTGTACCTTTTTTATTATTCTTATTTGAGTATAAATACATGAAATATTAAACTACCTTTCGGTATATCTTTCTGTTTACTTAAAATGGTCATTAGAGCAGAGAACCACCAGTTGTTAATTTATTTGAATCCCACCACTGGACCAGGGTCAATTTTGATAGGAGCCAATTAGCCTACGAGTGTGTTTTAGGAGTCTGGGATGAAACTGGAGCACCTGGAAGAAACACACACAAACACAGGGAGTACCTACAAACTCCACACAGATAAGGCCATGGGCAGGAATTGAACTCCAGTGTTGTGAGGCAGAAGTGCTAACCTTTAAGCCACCAAGGCACCACAGACTCTGTAATGCCGGACAATAATATAGAAATGACATACATGAGTACAAAAAACAAGAATACTGTTAAGCGTGATAAGAAATACATGCAGACAGTTCCATGTGATAACAACATCAGTGTCACGAATGCACAGCCTGCCCCAGATACCGCAATCTGAACAGCAGGTCAGGCCTGGTGTCACCTTAGTCACTTAGCAATGAATATACCTTTTCTGCCACCACAAAAGATTTATTATGGTGTCCTTACGTTCACCAAAACCACTTATTAATCTTTAACACTTAAAACACATCGACATGTAGCATGAGCCTCTCTGGGCTTCGTAAGCTCACAAAGAATCACAGAGAATACGCTAGATAAAATTTATTTAATCTGAAAAACGTTTCCAAAGCTTAGTTACAAAAAATTAATAACACAACATAATATATGTTGCACAAATAAGTTTCAGAAAATAAAATAGGAAATAAAACCAGAGATACTACTTGCTTAGTTAAGACTTGGTGTTTGTGAGGGAACACAATTGAGAAATATAGGACATTTCAGTCTTGATAGACCCCTCGTGAAAATGCACATTGTAATGTCTGAAGCAGAAGGTTTTAAACCTTTCTCCACATAGCTCTCACCCCCCACCTTTGGAGTTTAGCTGTCAATAAGGACAGATTGATCTCACATATGTCACAGGGCTTTTGAAGTGTGCTAGTGATGCCCTGAGCTCTGGAATGTTCACAGGACCTGATTTCTCACCTCTGCTCTTTCTGCTTGGCTAGATGGTTTACAGCCTCTGCATACAAAAAACTCCTCAGAGATGCTTATCTATCTCTGGATAATTTCAAAAGATTATTGACACTTGCATAGGTTGAAACGCATGTCATTTACCAAAGCACATGTTGAGATTACATTACAAGGTTACATAAAATATTTACATTGTCATACATGAATTCTATAGAAAATAACAATTAGTCATTAGATATACTACATAATTGTCACAATCAGGTACAAATAAATAATGAATAGTACATGAACAATTACAGATCTAGGGATGCATTTAGTGCATGAGCAAACAGCATAACAGAAATGACAGGAAAAGACCTGATAAGGAATGTATGACGTAGACAGACAGTGGACTATCATGAAACATAATGTAAAGAGGCATCATAATCGCCATTTATTTATATAGCGCCACTAATTCCATAGCGCTGTACATAGAACTCATTCACATCAGTCCCTGCCCCATTGGAGCTTACAGTTTAAATTTCCTAACACACACAGACATAGAGACTAGGGTCAATTTAATAGCAGCCAATTAACTGACTAGTATGTTTTTGGAGTGTGGGAGGAAATTGGAGCACTCAGAGGAAACCCACGCAAACGAGGGGAGAATATGCAAACTCCACACAGATAAGGCCATGGTTGGGAATTGAACTCATGACCCCAGTGCTGTGAGGCAGAAGTGCTAACCACTTAGCCACCGTGCATATGGTTGAATGTAACCCTTGTGATTGGTTCACATCCAATCACATGCTTCCTTCTCCAACCCATAACACCCTTCTGATTCCCAGTGATTATAATATATCTAGGCTGAATAATAAAGTGAGCATGCACACATTCCACATTTATACACTGTTGTGCTGTCCTGCAACTATTTATGCATGTTCTCTCAATAAAGTACATGGGTTATTACATCAAGATATCACAAAATATTGATTACTACTGGAAAATGCTGGTAAAAGCTTGTTCTATAAACTTTGCTATCATAAATTATATCATTCCATGTTGTCATAAAATAGCATATCAGTAAAAGACCAATTTAGATTAAAAAGACCTATGAATAGATGAAGTTGTTATTGTGCTAGGAAAATCTAATTTGCATGAAAATCTCTTGAGCACGTTGAGAATAGATTATGCTGATTAGTGGTAGATTAAATCAGTTGATTAGTTTAAAATGTTCATGTTTTTAATTATGTCTCAACCTCTCGTGAGCCTCAGGGAGCTTAAAAATGTATGAAATGAACATCACAACAGTAGTCCATTCAAAGACAGGGATCAAACACTTATGTCTGACAGTCATTTTAAATATTCATTTTAAAAAGAGCTTTTTGAAACTATCCGGTGAAATATAAAGTTACATATTGCAATATGAGTTTAGTCTCCTAAATGTCTTCTCTGTATCCGTTTTACCCATTAATTTATTCTTAATTTTTGTCACAACAATATGGAACGCATATGAGTCAAGCTTCTTTCCCTAGTTTGCAATTCCCAAACTCTTTAATGCTGTAGCCTATGGTATCTGTGGTCAGATAACATCAGAGAGTGGCAAGCAATTTTTAACCTGAAGAGATAATCCAACAGAGTGGCCCAGTGTGCCACCTTCAAAGGGTGAATGACCAAACTATGGAAAAGGTTTGCCCAGCACTAGAACGTTCTCCAGCCTCCTCCCTCTCCTTTCATACACCAGAAAAAATGCTCTGCATTCACCTGCAAACCAGGTAATACCCCCATAAATGCACCATATAATTTTAATAACTCATCCAATAAAAAGTAGTTTTCAATGGCTTGATTCACCCAGCTCCTCCAATCAGAACATGCTGTACCTGTGCAGACACTGTCATTATTATATGCAAACTTTATGTCTACTGTGCAAAATGAAGCTTTAAAAATGTGCTCATGGCAACACAAAACATTATTTGCACAGCAGGTCATCAAAAATTATCTTTAAGACTTCATCTATTCATAGGTCTTTTTAATCTAACTTGGTAGTAAAGAAGTAACAAATTGCTGGTAATAAAGATAATTGTAACAAATTGCTGGTAAATGATGATATGTTGGTGTGTTCTTTCCTGAGCACATCTGGGTCCAGATCTGTGACCTGAATGATGACACTAGTGTGGTAATGAGAGGGAGGACATAACTTAATTTCGCTAATCTAGCTGAGCAGGCAGCTTTCTCTGTGGATTACCTACTGTTAGATGCACACAACACCCCCTTCATGAGTGGAGCAGCATGAAGTATGCCATACCTCCCGACTGTCTCTACTGGCGCAACAAAGTCCTGACATCGCGGGGCAGTCCCTCAGAATTCAGATAGTGGTCAGACAGTACTGTTGTCTCCTATCTGTTTTGCAGCTTTGACTACCTGCTGCTGCTTTTTGATTAAGCTCACTTGCTGCTTTTCTGGATACAGGAATTGAAAAGAAATTGTTGTCATTCAATTCCTAGAAAGCTGAGCAATGAGTGAACACTCTAGGTTTCCCTCAACCATTACATTAAATCAATAACATCCTCATTTAAAAGTTTCGCCTCCTTGCCCCTATACCATCCCCCAACTGAAATTATTAGCTTTAACGTTTATGAAATAGCCCCACTCCAACCAGCCCTGACATTAAATAGTATTCAGATTTATTAAATTAACAGGCCTTTTTATCCCCCTTTTTAATGGACTACACCTCATTGACCATCTATTCTATGATAATGTAATTGATATAGTTATTCCAATGTAGGTAATATCAGTCAATAGGACTATCTAGCACAATACAAATGTTTATTTTATTACCATAAAACACAATATATAAAATATAATTATAAAACTGTTAAAGTTATTCTAAAACATCCTATGTACTAATACTAATTAGTTCCTGTATAATGATCATTCATCAAAATTCATGGGTCCCTGGTTAGCTCAGCAATATTAAAACCAAAATTATACCCTGATTGCTATTGCATAGATTAATAACAGGTGATAAACTGAGCACTAAATATTACATATTAAATTTGATAATACTTAAAAGGTTCATAGAACTTGATTGTATAAATTATATAAAATCCCAGCGGTAATGTCCACAATATCAACTCATTTAATCAGTCTCTGTAGAGGCTAGCAGTAGTACTGTGAACATCAAATGTTATATTGCCTCCTTAATAAATATAGACACAGCACATGATTCTACTCTTTGTAAGGAAAAACATATGTGTGGACTTTACTCAATGTCTAACTTAGTTTATAGGGCCCTGAAATAAATGTACAGTATATATTTTCTTTTTAAAGCAGAGCAGACCCTGAGCAGTGGGTAGGTTTCCCTTATTATCAAACCAAATAGATTCCTTTTAAATGTAGTTATTACTAGCTGGTGTACCCATTATAGTTATATCCAAGACTGAATTTACATTAATGTTTTCTCCTAAACCACTTTTACTAGGCTCTTCTATATCCACACCCTATCCTTCCCCTACAATCATAACTACACTGTATAGTACAGTAAATATAATTGCTACATTACATTTTTCAGTTCTTTAATTTATTTGTTAAGACCAAAGTTAAGTACCAAATGACATCTGACTGAAATAATTTAATTTAATTATGTTCCCTTTTATGTCCATAATTGCTGGTGATATAATTAAACAAAGCATTATTCATGTCCATTTAATTGCTGGCAACATTTGAATGATAAGTTCAAGGGACAATTTACTGCAGTAAATTTACAATTTACTGTTCAACTGACTGTTTACTGACTGTTTACTGTTCAACTAGAGAGTCAAATTTTCTAAACTGTTCTAAAGTATTCCCCTCATTCCACATTTGGGCACAGAATTTTGCACATTTCTCTGGCTGAATTTGACCTTAAGGGGTATATTTAGTAAACTGCGGGTTTGAAAAAGTGGAGACGTTGCCTATAGCAACCAATCAATCAGATCCTAGTTGTCATTTTGTAGAATGTACAAAATAAATGACAACTACAATCTGATTGGTTGCTATAGGCAACATCTTCACTTTTTCAAAACCGCAGTTTAGTTAATATACCCCTAAGTGTTTGCATAGAATTTCCACTAATATTGTTGTTCCTCTCAGAATACCCCTATCATTTTGGTTATGCCTGGAGTTTTCCCTCTATTAGCCCAAACACACCCTGGGAACAAAATCTGAAACTGATCTATATATGTATATGGGGTAACACATCACCAATTTGTCATGACCATCAAACATGACCATAATACCACAGCAAGAATGAACTATCTCTCTCTCCGCACAACATCTGCTGCATCCCACCTACACTGGTTTCCAGTGTTCTCCAGACTCCATTTCAAATTACTTTCCCTTACCTACTAAGCCCTCAAAAACTGCACCCCTTCGAACATCTCAAATTTCATCTCAAAATATTCTCTCTCTCATCTTCTTAGATCTGATCTGTCCCTCACCTCTGGTAACCACGTCTCACTCCTTTCTACAACATTTCTCACATTCCGCTACCCACTTAAGGAATTCACTACCATGCCTGATCAGACTCTCTAACCAGCAAATCTTTAAACGCTCTCAAAAACCCATATTTGTTACAGCTTATCCTACTTCCACCTATACTACCCACATTAAAGCACCCTCTCAACTGTTCAAATCTCTACTCTGAGTCACACTTGTTTCTCTTGTTTTAGCTGTGTGCTCTACCAAATAGTTTGTAAACTCTTTCTACATGACTTCTTTGGAATTGTAGTTCCACAATAGTACTTAATCTATTTTTTAATCACTGCCATCGGAAGACCATAAGGAGCCCCAATGTAATTCAGTAGCCACTATTTCATGGGCCCCTATTATTGCATTCCCCTAGTGGGCCCTTAATGCCCCAGTCTGACAATGCTGAAGCTCCTCCCACAGCTCTAGGACAGTATCTCAGGACAAGAAAAGTGGACATAGTTAAGTATGAGCGCTACTATTTTTTCATCTGTATTATGTAGCTCAAGAACACACATGCTTTAATATAAAAAAAATCAAACTGTAGCTCTTTGAGTACAGCTACTGCATCTCTTAAAAACTGAAAAATTGTAATAGAAAGCACAAGAAGGCTGAACTCCAGCAATCATTACAGGATTCTAGAATTACTTTTTAAGTACCTATTTAAATTGCTATTGGATATGGCCAGTGATATTAATACATTTTTCAATAGATTATGTACTGCAGAGTGCCTGAAAGCAATATGATATGAAACAGTGCAACAATTAAGTGATAGTGGATAGGATAAAGTTTTACATGTCTCATTTTCAAAGGGGAAATTCAGCAACTAAAACTAAGTTTTGAAATCCATCAACGTTCACACTCTCATTAATACATGAAATTAATATATCTATCTGCCCAGAAGACTTCTAATTTGTGCAGATATGAAAAAAGAGGAAATTAAAAAAAAAACTGCAGTATATGGCTGTAACACACAGTTAATATAATATGTGTTTTTATATATTTTATTTTTATATATTTATAAAAGTTACCAAATTAGTTACTCCTTACTCCGGTCTTCTTAACAAGTTACTGCTTTATTTTGTCACAACAACACATTACCATAATCATCAAATGTTCCATGGCTTTCTGACACTAGCAAAACTCACCAGCCCTAGCTATCGTTCGGCTGCAATCACACCCATGCCATGCACCTGTGAGTAAAATCTTTTCTTAACGTAACAGCAGGATACTTAACCCTGTCTATACCTTTTCCTGGTGAACAGATCCTATTCTCGTTACCAGACCGTGGTAAATTATCCTCTTTCCCACATACCTTTCCCCTTAGCTTTGCCATACTTGCCAATAGGGATTCTTTTCATGGCAATTTGTCAACTCCCCCTCTTCTGACCTTACCAAACCAGAAGAATCAGCCACCCTGGGGTCACATCTCTTCGCGACAGTGTATCAGCTTTATTGTGCAGCGGTAAAGTCCCATGTTCCACCTTAAAACTAAAATGTTTTAATGATTGGAACCAAAGTGAGACCTTAGCATTCATCTCCTTATTGGTGTGCATCCATTGTAACAGAGCGTGATCGGTAACCAGGGTGAACTCTCTACCAAGTAGGTAGTATAGGAATGCCTCCAGTGCAGGGGCGGGCTGGCCAGGGGGGCAGGGAGGCAACAGCCCCCACGGGCCGCTGGGTCAGACGGCTATTAGGGCCGGGGGTAGGCCGGCCGGCCGCCCCCCGGATGCAGAAAACATAGTTTTCCCCCCCGCGGCCGCATCTGATGACATCAGATGCGGCCGTGTCAGTGCACAGGCGGCCGCATCACATGACAGGGGATGCGGCCGTCTGTGTGCCCCCCGGCCATCCCTCTCCCAGCCCACCCTGCTCCAGTGCCCACTTAATGGCCAGTTACTCCTGTTCTATTGTAGTGTACTTCTTTTCCTTCATGAGGAGTTTATGGCTGGGAAAAAGAATGAGTCTGTCCTCAGCCTTCACCTTCTGGGACAATACTGCCCCCAGACTCATTCAAGAAGCATCTGTTTGGAGAAAGGTCCTCTCCCTAAACTTAGGTGCTTGTAGCACCGGTATGGTGCACAAGGCTTCTTTTAAATCTTCTCGGTCTACCTCCAAAGACT
The DNA here is from genome assembly GCF_038048845.1 of Mixophyes fleayi. Lineage (NCBI taxonomy): Eukaryota > Metazoa > Chordata > Amphibia > Anura > Limnodynastidae > Mixophyes > Mixophyes fleayi. The sequence goes on along the minus strand of NC_134412.1, from coordinate 67,542,806 downwards.
AAATTAATTTATCTAAGTTGTTTTGTTTTTTAAGAAACTTTGTCTACGGAAATAGCGAAATTTTGGACAAACTTTCGTTAGTACACGACCAACCCCAAGAAAGTCCATAGCTAAGACCTTTCTGGTTTAGGCCAATGCCTAGCGGTTTCTACCTTATCCACCTTGGATTTATCTCGGCTGACCACATAACCCATATTTTAAGCCTCTGCCTTGGCTAGTGTGCACTTAAGGGGATTCGTCGCAAGGCCGTGACTTCTTAATGACTATAAAGTAACCTCCACCTTGGGAAGATAGGACTCCCAGTCCTGACTGTAAATAACTATACCATCAAGGTAAGTAGTGGAATATTCCCAGTGAGGCTTTAGCAAATGGTCTATTACCTGCTGGAACATGGTTGGTGCCCTATGCAGGCCAAACGGCAATACCCTGTAGTGGTATAGCCCTTCAGGTGAAGAAAAGGCTGTTTTGGGTTTGGCTGAGGTAGTGAGTGGTATATGCCAGTACTCTTTTGTTAAACATAGGGTAGTCAGATATTGAATACCGGCCAGATTCACCACTAGCTCCTCCACCCACGGCATCGCATATGAGTGAAACCTAGGCACCTTATTTAATTTCCTAAAATCATTACAGAAGCGGTTGGCACACGAAGGCTTTAGCACAAGGACTATGGGATTATTCCACTCGCTAGTGGACTTCTCCAGTACCCCAAGAACATCTCCTCCACCTCTCGCTATACTGCAGCCTTCTTGCCTCAGGTATTCTATATGGTCATTGGTTAATTATAACCCCTGGTGGGTTGACAATGTCATATTCATTTAACTTGGTGCGCCCTGGAATAGCCGGAAATGTCCTTATTCCGAGCTAACATTTCTGATGCTTGAAGTCTCTGAGTCTGTGTCAGGAAAGACTCCATGGGAACTATACAGTCGTCATTTTTTACTGCTTCCAACTTTATTGTCGGGGAGTTTCCTCCACTCACAGCTTTAGAAATTTAACGTGATCGACTTGCTCTTTTTGCCGTCTACAGAGCTGCTGCACCCAGTAACGTGACGTGTAACTAGTCACCTAAGTTAAAGGTAAGTAAGGTGGCCCAGTTCATCATAACGCTTCCTTTGCCATCCCTGTACTTCTGTTAGATGGCACATTACCAACGCATCTGTTGTAGTTGAACGTATAATTGGGCCACAAACTATACTATATTTGGCTCCTTGGGTCCCTGCTGTACCTGCCCTTCCTTAAAGATGTCCAGAACTCCATGAGGTTGTCTCCCAAACAGAAGCTAAAAGGCACTGAACCCCGTTGACGTCTAGGACACCTTCCTTATTGCAAACATGAGATAGGGTAACAGGACTTCCCAATCTATTTTAGCCTGAACCACTGCATGTCTAATCATTTGCTTAAGGAACTGATCAACCAAACCGTTGGTTTGTGGGTGTTAAACTAATGTCTGCAGTCTTTGTACCCCTAGCAATTTACACAACTCCTTCATTAATCCTGAGATGAATGGAGTGCCTGGATGCGCTAGGAATTCTTTTGGGATTCCAAGTCAAATATACATTGATAGTAACTTTTTTGCAATAGTACTTGATTTAATATTCTGTATCGGAATTGCCACAGGGTATCAGGTAGCGTAAACAAGAACTACTGACACTTATTGATACCCTTGGCACACTTCTCCAAAGGACCCACTAAGTCCATAGCAATTCAATCAAATGGAACTGAAATCATAGGGAGAGGTACCAGGGGAGCTTGATAGTCTGGTTTAAGGGCCGTCTGCTGGCATACTGGGCAGGCTTAACAGTATGTTTTGACTGCCATACGGATTCCCCAACAGTGAAACCCCAGAAGCACTCGATTTAGAGTCTTCTCCTCTCCAAAATGCCCCCCAAAAGGTATGCATTGCCAGTTGTTAATACCTAAGGGACATGTACCTGTGGCACCAAGAGTTGATGAACTATTTTATCCTGTACCACCACTACCCGATATAGCAGTTCCCTTTTATTATAAATTAAGCTTCATCTCAGGCTGGTCTCTCGGGCCTTCCATACTCCATTCACTTCCACCAAATATTTATAAGCATTTTTCAAAGCACTATACTTTAGTTGGGCCCTCACAAAGTCATGGATATTAGGGACCAAAATTCACCCGCTGGCAAGGCTTCTGTTTCCTTCCAATTTTCTCCAGCCAGGACTTTTCTCACATGTCTTCTGGTTGCGACATTGGCCAAGTTGCAGACAAAGCCTGGTATCCAGGCATGTTCTGACCGATCCGGTCGGCTATAATTTCCTTGAACAGGGGAATATCTTACCCCAGAACAAGGGGGTATGACAGCCTTTGGGCTATCGCTGCTAACAGTTGCACTGTTCATCCCTTAAGAGTAATAGGATTATTGACACAGTCATATTCCCCGGTTACCCTGTAAATGCATAGGACTTTCACTGATGGTAGCCGGGTCAACAGGCCTTCTGGAACCACAGTGCCGGTACCAAGATGATTTCCTTATCTGAGTCCACCAACGATAACACCATCTATTGCTGTATCAAGACAGTCACCCGGAACAGCAGGGGGCTCCCCGGACGAGGACATGGTAAAACAAGCAGGAAACCTGGGGCCTAGCCGAACCACCGAACACTACATTGGTTCTGAATGATTTGCATAATGCCTCCAAAAGTGCCCCTGCTTGTTGCAATCAAAGCACCTCGCTGAGGTCACCTTGCGTCTTTTCCAACATCTGGTGTTGGTTGTGGGCTGAAGTCCAGCCTGACAACTTTCTTGGCTGTCCAGGCCATAACCCAGCGGTCTGGTCCAAACACTGGTGTTGGTTTTGTCCTGAAGTCCGGTCTGACAACTTTCTTAGCTGTCTGGGCCATATTTTTGACAGCATAATACCGGTCAGTAGCTGTTGCAAGCTCCTCAAACGTCTGAGGGTCGGTCTGTAGGTACCATCTATGTAATTCCCGACTTAGGTTCTGCTTGCAGTGGTTGATAGCCAGGATTTCTAACAATCTGGCCAGTGTATTTCGGTTTGCTCTAACCAACTCTTTGTTAATATTGCCAGGTATGCCAACTGGGCATGCATTGTGCACCCCGGTCTAAACCAGTCATAAAATCATTGTGCCTTTCCCGGACCTGTCACCCCTATCCACGCCAAGAGTATGGCCTTTACCTGTTCCACATAGACCTGCTGGACTTTGCCCATCAAATAAGGAGCCCGTTTCATCACCCATTCACCTGTTGGCCATTTATGCCGAGTGGCCGTCCTTTCAAACGACAACAGAAACGCCTCAACATCATACAAGGATGTCATCTTTTGCATAACAGCCGACTCATGCTCAGTCTGTTGGAGCTGACTGACCTCCAACTGTAGCTTTTGGTTACTCTCCACATAGGCCTCGGCGACAGCTAGCATTTGGCCCTTCTGGGCCTGCTGCATGGTGGCTAGATTAGAGCCCTGAGAATTTCCTTCAGCTTCCTATTTAAGTCAGTGGGATAGCGAAACTGTGCCTCCCTTAACCATACAACATTTGTATTATACTGGGCATGAAGCTGTTTTTAAGGGTTCTGAAAATGTATGCAGAGAACTTTGGGATTGTATATGACGGACATGAAGATGTATTTTTTTAATAGGCTGTAAAATTGGCATCAGGCTGCATAATATGCTAAGCAATTATTCCTGATATGTATATTACTTACTTTCTTGCCATACCACATATGCAGATTAATGATATTTTACCATTCTCCAAATACATAATATATAACTAATATATAACTTCTTGCTGTACTATGTGCATGGTATTAGCAAGTATTATCTCCCTTTTCATGGTGCATTAAAGGCTAACTCCAACCAAAAAAATTAAATATAGTTGCAGCTGGAATTAGGTGAGAAAATAAAATACTAAGTGTCTGCCAACTTGTTATATATCCAGTGTGTATAATGGTCCAAGCAGAGACAACACCACTTTTATTTTACGTATTCTTTATTTATACATTGCTTAATAGACAACAATAGTCAATCATAACAATTTACAATGAATCAATATAGCAATTCAGCTATATATATATATATCATTTTTTTTTTAGAGTTAATAAATAACAAATACAAAATACTATGAGAGAAACACATCCAGACAAGGAGAAGTGGGAGAGGGGAGAAAAGAAGGAGTAGATAGAAAGGTGCATACAAAATTGTGGAAGGTATATCAAGAAATCAAAGGGTGCAAAATTTTAAGCTGCTAATTGGAAATCTGTTTTTTCCATCTAATCAAGCTGGAAAAAACAGATATGGGTATCCCATAAGTTGGATAATAATTTGGATATGTATCGAATCATCACTATAAAAATGTTAGCAGTGTGATGATGGGAGGGCTGATGTTGTACTCGACAGGCTTTGCTTGGAATATGAAAACACCTACCTCTAGAAATTCCCATTTAAATGAATATGGATCGTAGAAAAGAGCCTGAACCAGGGGCCGACCTAGATTTTTCTTATGGGGGAGGGGGGGTGGAGGGATTTAGTGCTCCACCCCCTTTCTCTGTGCAGCCACACAATATATACATGTCCATATCTGCAGAAACCAGACAGAGGATTCTGCCAGGCCGCTCTGATTATGTCTAAACCACAGATTGTCCAGGCAGGATCTCTGTCTGCCTCTCAGCCGACGGGGACTAGAATATATAGTCTGCACTTGCTGTTGGGGGGGGGGGGGTTTCCCTGATCACACTCCCTAGATCCGCCACTGCTCTGAACAAGATCCACTAAAACAAGAGGGAGAAAGTAATGCTCAATAAATTCACATAGGAAACAGACACAGTGGGATAGAAAATTCCAGGATGCGATATAGGTAAAGGATATAATACGTGGGTAATGTTTGCTATAGGAATCTAATCAGGTGACAGTGTGGTAGATGTTTGTGTGTCCCTTAATGAAACCAATCACAACACATAGCTTTGAGCTTATCCCTCTGTGTGAAGGCTAAGAATCCAAACAGGGTAATAAAGGCTAAAGCTTAATTATCTGTTTGCAATATCTTTGGAACAGAACTTCTTATAGCAATGATTAAATGTCAGGTAATCTGGTGTGCATTAATTTTACAGCTTGTTTACCACTTAATTTGCAGAGTAACAAGTTTATCAGTTCAACTACATTTATTCAGAGGTTGAAGTAGAAATTTAGAAGTAGCGGTATGAAAAGTGTAATGGGAATGCAAGTGAATGGAATTTGATTGATTTACAATGATGGCAGTAGGTGAAGTTATGGTATGGCATACCGCCATACACCTCCCCAATTTGACCATTGCTGTTAGTGTAAAAAGCATTAATGGGTATGTTCAAGAACAGATCTTCAGTTGTAGTTATTCAATCGCAACACAATCATTCATTGTAGTATCTTGAATATCATTGTAGCAGGTCAGTTAATCCTCATACATGAAGAATGAAATGTAATGAACCGCATGTACATAGTGAAGCACTATATAATATTTATTTTAAAATGATAAAATTGCACTTAGGGCTAGATTTACTAAGCTGCGGGTTTGAAAAAGTGGGGATGTTGCCTATAGCAACCAATCAGATTCTAAGGGGTAAATGTATCAAAGTGCGAGTTTGCCAGCGTGTTTAAATTGCGGAAAATCGCGGGTGTTTACCCGCGATTTTTTTTAAAAAAAATGGAAATGTATCAAGCTGCGATTTTGACACTCATGTTCAAAATCGCTGGTCATCTCTGGCGATTTTGAGCGATGTAAACACTCCCGAGTTTAGCTAACTCTCCTGTGTTTGGCAAACTCTCCTGTGTTGTAACAGTGAGATGTAAACACATCACTGTTACACTGACCTGTCATACAGCTGCCAGAGCTCCGGCAGCTGTTAAAATGTTAAAGAACAGATAAAAGTTGGAAAAAAAAAAAGCGTGAGGTCCCCCCCGCTATTTATGCTTAACCCTAGTGCTGCCTTAAGCATAAATAACGGGGGGACCTCACGCTTTTTTTTTTTCCAACTTTTATCTGTTCTTTACCATTTTAACACTGCCAGGGCAGTATAACAGTGATGTGTTTATACAACACGCTGCTATCAAGCAGCGTGTTGTATCTGGCGTGTTTTGAAGCAAACTCTCCTGAGTTTGCTAACTCGCAGCTTCATACATTTGAGAGCTGTATAGCTGCAGTGGCAAACAGTCGGGAGTTTGATCACTGGCGATTTTGCAAACAGCGATTTTGACAGAAGCATAACTCTGGCGATTTTGCATGAAATCTCAGCTTCATACATCGGCGAGTTTCAACTCTCCTGAGAAAATCGCTGGAGTTGCAAACTCGCAGCTTGATACATTTACCCCTAGGTGTCATTTTGTAGAAGGTACTAAATAAATGAAAACTAGAATCTGATTGGTTGCTAAGTGCAACATCCCCACTTTTTCAAACCTGCAGCTTAGTAAATCTAGCCCTTAGAGTGTAAAGTAGACCTGAGATGGGTGGTAGAGACCCTTTTGGGAGGGCTTACCTAGGACGTCTGCGCTTTGTTTTTTTGTTGTTGTTGTGAGGGTGGGTGCTGTAAAGTAGACCTATCTGCACTCAGTGTGCTCCTCATGCTTGTCAGCATGGAATACTGCCAGGGTTCCATGAAAATGAACCTCTGTGATCGCAACCACCGCTGTGCTCGGTTGTAGGAGCCTGGTGACATCAGTTCCAGTATACATGAGTGGATTCCCTGCTGTATGTTCATCCCTACATATTTCGAAGAGTAGACTTCGGCAGGGGGTACCTCTTCCTTTTTTACCATAACATTGACTCATCCTGAGCTGAAATTCACACAGCTTTCTCTAACAGCCACCACCTATCCCATTGCACCTATATCCTATGTGAAAATATGAATCTGGTAGGCACAGTCATACTTACCTAAGTATATTTTCTCTATATATTCCACTTCCAATATCTGTACTTCAGTTTCACCATTTGCAACATCTTCTTATAAAAGGGGATCATGTTAACTAATCATTTCTAAGCAATACTTACCATTGGTAGGAACAATCTGCATCTCTACATACTGAATTAGATTTATTATATAACACCACCTACGTGATCGGTCATATCTGGTAAGGGACCAACACATTAAAAGTGAACAACACATTAAAATGTTATATTTGAGTCATATTACTGAGGTTCACTGCTCAGTTGACATTTCACATAAACTGTCACTTAAATTTATTTTATTTGATCAGATTCAGGAGGCGAACTAAAGATTAGTGGACATATGTTATGTATTATACCTGTGTCTTTTTGCTATCATTCACATCATGTTCATGACTCTAACTAAGATCACTAGCAATTTTTTATTTTCATATTGATGTATTTTGTATTTAAGTTGAAAACGATGTTACACATGTTACACACAATCCGTTATGTCTTGATTACTATGTTTAATCAGTGCTATAAAGACTAATGAAACCAAAAGGAAACGGCACAGACGGTGCCTAATACGTTGTTACACTAACTGGATCTTTAAATGGAATGCTTAATGGTAACCATGGAAACAAGCCCCACTCATACATCAATCAGAACATCTATATACAGTTTATAGTGATATAAGATGTGTCAGACCTTCACACACACGTCCCTGATTAAGTCACATGACAAGTGACAAAACACATTGGACCTTGCCCCCCAACCACGAGCAAACAGCCAGACTCAGAGTAAATTAAACTAAATTTTCCAAATCATCATCATCATCACTTATTTATATAGCTCCACTAATTCCGCAGCGCTGTACAGAGAACTCACTCACATCAGTCCCTGCCCCACTGGAGCTTACAGTCTAAATTCCCTAATATAGACACATACTCACACACAGACAGACTAGGGTCAATTTTGATAGCAGCCAATTAACCTACTACTATGTTTTTGGAGTGTGGTAGGAAACCGGAGCACCCGGAGGAAACCCACACAAACACAGGGAGAACATACAAACTCCACACCGATAAGGCCATAGTAGGGAATCGAACTCATGACCCCAGCGCTGTGAGGCAGAAGTGCTAACCACTAGGCCACTGCGCTGCCCGAATCTTCTAACTGTTGCTGCCAGATTTGACTTCCACGTATCTCTCACACTTGGATCACACTGCCACTCAGGATATACCTTTTTTTTTTCCTGTTAAGAAGATTTGCGTTTTGACTACTATAGAAATTGAACTATTATGAACTAATTTACCATGTGCTTATAGACGTTTATTCCTTGATATACCACAGTGTATATATTTTCAATCATGTGGTGTGTTTAATATTTTTAAAGTTGTTTATTTTATCTTATCTCCATTCTGCTACATATTTCTTTTTCTTTTTCTTACTTAAACAAATCTCTGGAGTCCAGAGAAACAATTTGGACCAGACAGAGACACAAATGTATTTCCTAATTTTAATACAAAGGAATGGTTATACCTATTGTAAGCCTAAGCCAGTGGATCCCAAACTTTCTCAGTTCGAGGCACCCTTAGGGTCTCCATAATTTTTTCAAGGCACCCCTAAGCCAAAATAATTACCAAGTAGTCCCCCACTTTGCTTACCAACGGCCCTGGCCACGGCACCCCTGTGAGATCGCCATGGCACCCCAGGGAGCCGCGGCGCACAGTTTGGGAACCACTGGCCTGAGCAAAAGAAAAGATTAAGAGACTGTATTATCATTAACCAGTATTGACTGTTTTAATGTGGATTTAAGGATACATCTGATTAGACCACAGGACTCTTGTAATCATTACTGTGATCATTACCATGCTATTCTATATGTTTGAGTTGCCTTATAATCAGAGCTCACTGTTTCTATTGGAAACATAAACTGAGTTTCATGAGTGTTTCCATTTAGTACATGATATCGTATTCTCCTCAGGTTAGCTCACAATCTGTTTGTTTGTTCAATATACATGACTAAGCTATACTGAATATTCTGATACTCTGTTTATGTTACCCTCTGTGAAAAATATTCACATCTTAAGGTGCCAATAATAAGAAGTGAGATCTGCATAGGAGCGAAGGGTAATAAAAGCTGTGCTGTATTCTTAACTGAGTTATTCTCTGGAGGTAAGGATTAACTATTGGTGGTACACCCATCCGGTGTCATAGGGGAGGGGTTCAGAGGTTATAAGTTAGATGGGCGGAGTATTATTCAGCCTTGCAGATCTGGACGTTGCCCGCCTACCCTCCCTGATTCGTTTGGTTCCTGAGAACACGAGGGGTCGGCTGGATATTGTTCAGGATGGGTATCAGTCTATGGTGGAAGACATGGCTGTCCGCGAAGATGGATGGAGTTTCGGCCGGAAAACGCAGTCAGTCGACGGCCAGTGGTTGTTTGGGCGCACATTTACAGTATTGGGCATGGTGAACCCATCTCTCTTTGAGTGAATCGGCTATTAGTCTCAGTTTAAGTTACCGCCCCTGTGGGTTGCCCTGTAGTTGCTTTCCGTATAGCCCAGAGGTTGGGTGGGCTCTGTAGAATCAGGACGTGGTGCCCCGTCCAGGTAGATATGTGCGCCCGGGGTTGTTTTGGTTTGTCCCCCGCTTGAACCCAGGGGTTGATGGTGCCCCAGATGGAAAATCCTAAGGATATGCTAGGACAGTTGGGTTTTGCCTGGCACGCGTCGGATTGACTGCTTTATTCTCCTCCACCATAGTAAATAAATCATTTAATTTTTCCACACTCAAGTTTTGTGTCGTTAATCTAAGGTAATAGTTGAATAAAAGGAAGAAGGTGTAAGAGGTTAAGATATCAGACATAAGCCTTTTATAAATATTATCATAGCACCTTCTGACACTATTGTTACCAGATTGTTAATATTCATCACTTCATGTTGGTTGTTAGTTATCGCTTGAAAATATGTTTTTTTCTCTACATTTAACTAAGGATTGGTGCTGCATTCCTGATTCTGTTCCCACCTCTGCTAGGAGCGTTATTCGATTTATATTTTTCTGTTACTGTCCAGGAACTAATATTTAGACCATCAGCGACTTATAACCCTTATATAAAACCTATGGCGCAGGATGTTTTCACCATTAGCAGCCACTTTTCCCAGAAACACACTGTTCACTGGTACACAGATGCCCCCTGGACCCGATCCCAGTAGTGTATAGTTGTTAACAGCTGTGAGTTTGGTAGAGTCAGGGAAACTCACAGCTATGGAGCAACACATAGACAAAAGAAGACAGATGTTACACAAAAGAGGATATTTAACTGGCAAGCCGAGTCAGAGGACAAGAGAGGTACAATAAACATGCAGATAGTTCAAGGGCAGGCAGAGATCCAAAAGCAAAGTCCAATAAACATAGCCAAGGTCAAACACACTGAATCCAACAGCAGGAGATATACCAATGCATATAGAACAAAGATACAGAAACTAGCCTAGTTAAACCTAACACCAGCAAGACAAGTATCGCAATGAATGTATTTATGTAAGTCCTGGCCAATCAGCTGCTGGGTAGATATCATGTGACCAGAAAGTGTTGACTGATCAGCTGCTAGGTAGTGAGCAGTGATGAGGCTTGCAAGAGCAGATAAATCAGCTGTAATGGGGAATCCCTGTTAGCAGCTCAAAAAGCAGAGTGCTTAGCAACCTCCAGCTCTATAGACAACAGAGCAGCAAAAACATATCCACAGAGCACCAGTAAGTAGTTTTTCTGAATTTATTTTACCTCATCTTAATCAACACAAAACTAGCAAGACTCTGCAAACATTACCGGCAGCGGTGACCTTTTGATGTATAGGGTGAAAATGCCAGTTTTTCAACAGAGATAGGACTTTTTATCTTTAAATTAATAGATCCCTATGCTTGATTTGGATAAGACTCAGCAGCTATTAACTTCCCCTGTAGAACAATTTTAATGTAGGCATATAGCATCAAAAATGTCCTGGTGTTCTTTAATATATTGCCAAAAATAACAATTTCTTCTTGTTTGTAATATGGTTAAACCTGTATTGCATCCCTCTGTTCGTCCTATATCTCTTTTTCACTTTAATAAGTAGCACGTAAAAGCAGTTCTAATTATTTTAATGTGCTTTATTTTAATTGTGACACAACATTGTCTGTTCTTATGAATGTCCTTTCTTAATTCTAATAGCTCACATTGTGTGGTTCAAATTCTTTAAATATTATTATTTTAATTGCATGGCTAAATTACTCTATAAACACCTTTTTCACTCAAATAAATATATTGTAGCTGCAGTTCAAATTCTTTTGATAGCTTTATAATAATTGCAACACTATATTGTCTGTTCTTTACATGCCTCTTTTTCACTTAAATGCATAGCATAATAGATGTGGCAAAAATAAATTATAATAAATTATAATATAATTAATACACTCAATTTTATTAAATAAAATATGTTAAATATGTAAAGTAGGTAGGTCACTAATAAGGATAATCTGTAAAACGTGTGTAAAACCAAAAGAAGCTGGAAAAAATCCTTTCCTATGTCCCATTCACATTAGTTATATTAGAGAAAGAAGGATGGTTCTGGTGGTGAAGAAATCTAGATGGACAGAATTTCATATGAAATGTTGTTTTAACTACTGGATAAACTAATCAGTTCACATTTTTCAAAACGATGTGTTTGAATTACCAAATCAATAGCATAGTACTTTAATAGAGTCATTCATCTTTAATACCAATGCATGCAGATGTGGCTTTTGTAGCGAATAATTTCACCATTTAGTTGGGCCTTACATGAATATAATAAGCAAGATTAATTTTGGCTAGTATGAATAAAAGATGAGACTTTTGAATGTAAATTTGAAATGAAGTGGTGGTTATTAAGACAATATTCACATGATATGATTCCATGAATAACAGTATCATGCATTCCCCATGATTGTCTAGCAGTATAATTAAAATATAATTAAACATCTAGTTACTTGAATCAAAATCATTTGTATGGAGGTGTTACCTACATTGAAGTTCTTACTGTAAATACACTTGGGGGAAGGGGGTATTTAAGAAGACGGTAAAAGAAAAAAGTTGGTGTTGTCCATAGTATCTAATTAGATACTCTATTTTTTTATATAGACAGTGTATAAAATAAAAACAAACACCTGATTTGTTGCTATTGGTAATATTACATTTTTATTTGCGCCAGTTTTCATAAATGTTCCTCTTCATGATCATCTTTGATTTTTATTATTATTAATTTTTATTTATAGGGCGCCACAAGGTGTCTGTGGCGCCGTACAGGGACAAAAACGAATTACAATACAAGGTGAGACAGCACAGTACAGTAAACATAAAGCACAGTAACTCAGTAAGCTCATTGCACAGCTAGTGAGGGCGGGGGCAGTATCCGCAAATGACGGGGCCCAAAAGGAGGGCGCGGAAGACAGGGAGACCCCCAGAGGGGGGAGGAGGGCCCTCGAGTAGGTAGCTGGAGAGTAGAGTTAGAAGTGGTGGAAACAGGAGGAGAGATGGCCCTGCTCAGAGGAGCGTACAATCTAAGGGGAGGGGTGGACAGACGGAGAAACGCAGGGGAGAGAGGGAGAGTAGAGGGACAGAGGCAAGGAAGGGGAAAGAAGGGGGAGAGGCAGAGGATAAGGTAGGTAGTTAAGTGGGAGACTGGAAGGCTTTAAGAAAAAGGTAAGTTAATCATGGTGATCATCTATTATAGTCAGACCAATGAGAAATATAATTAAATTGGTTGCTACTGATTCACACTCTGCCATGCCGCATTGGCCCCCCTTCATCACCCTGTGCCATGCTGCTTTGGCTCCCCTTCATCTCCCTGTGCCATGCTGCTTTGGCCCCCTCTCACACTCTGCCATGCTGCCTTTGCTTCCCCTTCACACTCTGCCATGCTGCCTTTGCTCCCCCTTACTTCCGTTCGCTCACTTACCTTTTCTATCGGCTTCTTTCTTCTCTTTTCTTCTCATCTTGTCTTCTGTCTTCTTGCCGACTCCTTTCTGCGCCACTCCTCACTGAACGTCGGATGTGATGATGTCATGCCCGACATTCAGTGCAAACGGAGCAGAAAGGAGGGAGGAGGGGTGCCGGTGCCACGATCACGTGAGTATTTTTTTATTATTATTTATTTATTTATTTATAAGGTACCCGCTCCCCCCACCAACGAAGAGGGGAGCCATCAGGATCCGGACTTACCGGGGGATACCCCGGCTTCCCGGAGGGCCAGTCTTCTCTGCTCTACTAGACAGGACAGTGCAGTCTCCCTACTTCTCTCTACTTCTATTGTTACTAGGTTAATCCTCTGGTGGGAAATCACATTATCCCTTATGACCAATTTAGATTAGCCCTACTATTAGGACAGCAGAGAAGTCATACAACAATAGTTGTATTTTTAAATCACTTATGCACTACATTTTATCATCCCCATTTGTTTGTATTCTCCTTTTTTTGTTATTTCGCTCAATCAATTGTCCTCATCTATTTATTTTTTTTAAGATACTAATAAAAGTGATATTTTAATTTATACTTTGAGGAGTGCCTCAACTATACACTCACTTTTTCTCAGCCCATGTTACTACTGTTTATTAGTGTAGGGTGCACCCTCTGAATAACAATATTATTAACTACTTATGTCATTAATGACTGTTTAAATTCTTATACCTAGTGCGGTTTGTTTTTCTCCCCCTCTCAGTATAAAAGGTATGGCTGATTGAAATATTATTGTTACAATGGTATAGCTGATGCATTATAAATAACACTAATAAGAACGAATACAACTGGATTTTGTAATAAACTATTATGCTACATTAAAAGGCAGCAAAATATAATTTAACATACACTTATTGGGCCTGATTCATCAAGAAAAGTAAATAAAAAATGAGCAACTTTGAACCTCGGCAAAGCTATGATGTGTTGGAGGGGGAGGAAAATTTAATATGTGAGGACAGATTTATAATTGGGGTAGAGCATGTCCAAAATCAGCTTTTAATGTCAGTGTAAAAATAAAGCTATCAAGTATTTGCATCCTGCATGAAAAAACAGCCAGTATTTTCCTTATGTGCAAAATAATAAACTCATTTGCACCCCTTGCATTGCAACATGGTTTTGCCAAGGTTCACAGTTACTCATTTTTTTGCTTTAATTTCCTTAATGAATCAGGCACATTGCCTTTACACTGTAGAGAAAGCTTTTTTGTGAGCTTAACCAATATGTATGAAAACACAACCTTTTAGTAGACCAGGAACAAGCCAGCGAAGCACTTAGTATTTCATGCCTCACTAATGTCCTGGGTTCCTGTGAATTTATATCCTGTAGGCCATGAATATGGGTTTATCTCACATAATGGCTGCCTTCAATGCATGTAGGGTTCTGGTACACTAGGTCCATCCTTCATAATTGGACTGGTTCACCCAGAAATAAATATTTCAAAAAATTAATTTGCTATAAACAAAATTTAAAAGATATTAATAATAATTAAGACTTTCCTTAAATTAAAAGCTCAGAAAGTTATTTTAAGCTTTTCTTTATGCAGCACAACATACAATAGTCTGATGGAGGAAGCATCCAAGATGGAGAAGATAAAATTCAGATACATTGTACAAATTTATGGAATTTGTATTAATCCTCTTGGAATTGTGATGGAATTTATGGAAAATGGGTCTCTGGAGAAACTGATTCCCACACACACCCTAAGCTGGCAGTTAAAGTTCCGTTTCATTCATGAGATAGCTCTGGGAATGAACTTTCTCCATATTATGAAGCCTCCACTTCTACATTTGGATCTAAAGCCTGGGAATATTCTACTGGATGAGCATTTACATGTGAAGGTAGGTAATGGCAACCTACATTTAAAATACAAATTTTAATGTCTTTCAGATATGGAAAAAGAACTGTACTGACTACCCTGACAGAGAAGACAATCACATGAGAAGTCCGATTCAATAGTACACTGAAAAAACTTCCATAAAAAGCTACTTACCGGTAGGCAGATTACTTCATATCACAAGTCGCTGTCTTGGCGACTGTAGAAAATGACGTCATCAGCAACCACTACTTGGCTTAAAGCGGCGATAGACTGACCCGTCTGTCATTTATATCATGAAAGTATTATTTTAGAGGTTAGAGGTGTTAGGGGTATTAGGGTTACGAGTTAGGGTCAACCATAATCCTAACCCTAACCCCTAAAATAATACTTACATGACTTACAGTCGGCAAGAGAGAGAATCGTGATATGAAGTAAAATCTGCATTCTGGTAAGTAGTTTTTTTTGCAAGTCAGTGTACTATTGAATCGGACTCCTTATGTTGTTGTCTTCTCTGTTGGGGTAGTCAGTACCGTGAAACTGACTACCATCGACATTTACACTGTCTAGTCAGTGATTATTTAGGTCTACATTGGGTTGTTTAATAAAGATGTGCTAACAAATGAAATGAAAAAAGCATTTTCTGCTTAGCAATAAAGTGCCACAGACTGCAACAACATTTAGATGGCTTCCTAAGGCCATTGTCACATGAATAACAAAATGTTAGTTGTGTAGCTTAAGAAATGAAGCATGTGACAGGAACCCAAACTCTACATAGACCATTATGTCCTGGAAAATACACAGCTCATTATAGCTCATGTGACAATAGCCTAAATTGCTGAGGTGCAGCTGTTTTTATAGCCCACGTGACAATAGCCTAAATTACTAAAGTACAGCTGTTTTATAGCTCATGTGACAGTAGCCTAAATTGCTAAAGTGCACCTGGTACTTCTGTAGATATTTAAATATTCTTCGTTTCACATTTCCAAAACTCTGATTTAATTATCTATTTTTAGGAAGTGGAAGATCACATGATGTTTTTAACTCATATTTTTAGCTATTGTAGTTTTTTATTCTTCTATTTAAGACTACTGAATCCGAGCCACCCTTTAATACCTACAAGAAAACATGTTGTTTTAAATCTATAGAATGTGTGCCACAATGAGTACCTCAGCCGGATTAAAGGTGTACCATAGTATGCCAAATATAAATAAAAAAATATAAATCATTAGTAAAAAATAAAACATACAAAATTAATCGTAAGAGAGAGAGAAATGAGGTTTGGGGTTCCAGGTCTAGATAGACATGCCGAGGAGGGAAGTCAGTTATCATGGAAAATATATGCAAATATAGCGAGTACATTAAATCAGATCCATGACAGACAGCTATAGCGTAGGTGCAAGCGACATGAGGTTTAAGTGAGCAACAGAAACTATAGATACTAGCTTAGTGGTTGTAGTTTAACTTCACCTATATGAAAATGGATGAGAGCTAAAAGAGAGAAGTAAGATTCAGGAGAGAAAACACTAGTATACTATTAACAGAGCAGGAGGAGATGAGCAAAGTGGGTAATACTCCTGGTGCAGTAGGGAAGTGTCAGCTCTTAGGACTAGCAAACAGAATATTGTCTGTTAAGCCTGAGAGTGGGTGAGATGATACATTAATATTGTGCTATGACCTTTGAGTATGATTCATCCAGAGAATGTCGTAAATATTATACTACAAAAAGTAAGTATGATTCATCCATAGTCTATGTATAATCACTGTAAAATAATTCCAAATCATTTATTCACTGAAGATGACCTTGCACCTAACATTTTCATGAGTTATGTCTATGCACCATTTCACATGCCCCATTTGCTGCACCTTCACCAAACTTGCACGTACAAGTTTGCTCACATTAACCCAAACACTCTGGACTGAGAACAGTGAGAGGCAACTTAAGGGCAACACCAGATAGGTTTCATGAAGTGCATGCTACTGGATCGTATCCATGCCAATAGGGGTTATATAAACATTACTATCAAAATGGTACATGTTAAAGTATCAATGTCCATCCACACTTAGCTACTATTATTATTATTATTATTATTATTATTATCGTTTATTTGTAAGGCACCACAAGGTTTCCGCAGCGCTGTACACGGTACGAACAGTAGACTATACAGTACAGAACAAAAAACACAAAGTATCAGTACTTCAGAAACTCTGGGCAGGCAAATACAGTAGAGACGGAGTGGAAGAACAGGTATGGAGACAGGAGGGAAGAGGGTCCCTGCTCATAAGAGCTTACATCCTAAGGGAGGGTAAACAAATCAAGCACAGAAGGTAGCCAGTGAAGCAAAGGGGAGAGAAAAAAGGGGCCAGGGGAGAAACAGAAGAGATGAGAGGTTAAGTGGATGGTTGGTAGGCCTTAAGGAACAGGTGAGTTTTAAGTGTCCGCTTGAAGGAGCACAGATTGGGTGAGAGACGGATGGAGCGAGGGAGGTCGTTCGAGTGAAGGGGGGCAGCGCGGGAGAAGTCTTGGATTCTAGAGTGGGAAGAGGTGATCAGAGTGGTGGAGAGGCGGCCATCATTGGCCGAGCGCAGGGAGCGGGCGGGAGTGTGAATGGAGAAGAGGTTAGAGATATAAGGGGCAGTAGATTGGGAGAGAGCCTTGTAAGTGGTGGTAAGGAGTTTGAAAAGGATTCTGTAGGGGAAGGGGAGCCAGTATAAGGCAAGACAGAGAGGGGAGGCAGAGGAGGAGCGGCGTGAGAGGAAGATGAGTCTCGCAGCCGCATTGAGTATAGAGCGGAGGGGGGCAAGGTGGGAGCAGGGGAGGCCAGTGAGGAGGAGGTTGCAGTAGTCGAGGCGGGAGATAATGAGAGCATGGTTGATAGTAACTAACAGGAAATTCAGACAGGACAGACATATCCTGCCCCATTGTGGCTCTATCAGGATGCAGTTACTTTAGGTCAGGGCTGTGGAGTCGGTACGCCGAACCATCGACTCCGACTCCTCTATTTTACCACTGACCAACTCTGAATCTGACTCATTCATAAATGGCAAATGTATATTAATTTGTAGTAACAAATTTATGTTAGTAGAATGGTAGCACAAGGCATTTTCATCACACACTGTAAATCATGGCTTATTTCACTGCTAGTTTTGATAAACAAACAAATCTTTCTATTTCTTTTACTGCAAGTGAGAAATTTTGCTGATATGTATTTAAATTGTCCTCTGTGACCTGTGATGAGGTATCAATTTCTAAGTGGCAACACTTTGTATGCTCTTTGTGATCCAAATACTAGTCAAAATCAAATTCATCCTCAGTCGATGAGTGTGAAGACATAGCGGCAACACTAGCTTCTTCTTCCGCCTGACATACCTGTAGCCTATTCATCCTAATTGCTACCTCAATCAGAGCATCTTTCCCTTTTGTCAGCTGTTGATCATCCAGCAGATTCAGGTGCATTTAGTCTGCATAAATAGCTGTCAAAAGAGTCTTGGCAGCTACAGATTTACTCCCTCTTGTTTTCGATCAACAGAACAACCTTCCCCTGCTGTGCTTGTCTATGTTTTTTTGTTTATTTTCTTGGCTTTCTCCTCCTGCCGTTTTGCATTTTTATTTTGTTACTTGAGTCAGAGTGGGTACATTTTTTCAACACCAACTCCCCCCAAAATTACCTTAGACTCCGACTCCACGACTCCAACTCCACAGCCCTGCTTTAGACATCTCTATTGGTCTACGTATGTCATGGTTGGCTGATGATTGTATATGAGTTTTTTATATGTGTCCCTGATTTATCATTTGGACAGCCTAGTTTTTAATCTGCATGCAGTAATATCAGTTCCACGGAATACTTCCCACAGTGTTGATGATTTAACTCTTTGGTAGTGATATTCTAAATATGTTTTATAACAAAAGATGTATGCCCTAGGCATGACTTTAAAGTTGATAATACTGACGGATGACAAATAATACATTTTTAAATGTATATGCTGCCAGAACACATCAATGTCAGAATTTCAAATATGCTGATATCTGTAATTCAAGGTGCATGCATATATATTATTTACTATAAGAGAAAGGATGATCTATAAATCTTTGTTCTGCATTACACAATGACTATTTCAATTTCCACATGTGCATGACTGCATAATAATGCTTTATCTGATTCTCCATACACAATATAGTTATAACACTTGTATGGCTACAATAAAATACAGCAGAATTCTATGCTATTAATTCGCTCACAGATGTGTTTACTGGATTTTATATATTTAAGTATCCTATATTGTCCTATCATCTCTTGATCATCAAACCTGTTGAACTCAACATAGATATACATGTGGTAGTGTTAAGTAGAGAGCCCTCTCAATAACCCTTCTAGAATTAAAATAACGACATACATATTCACATTATTAAACAAATCATCTGCTCAAATGTCAACTCAATGATCTGTGGCATGTAGCTATTTAATACAATTTCTTTACATAGACTATAATCTCTCGAGGGCTTGTCCTTGAATGAGATATTCTAAGAATGCTCTGTGTTACCAGTTGTCATTGTTTGATTGTCATTTGCTTGAGCATTTTAGTAAGAAAACCACAGTGTCCCCAAACGTAAACTATTGAGGAACTAGAAAACCACAATAAGTGCCAGAGCTTTGGGTGTGACTGGTTTTGGGGGCTGGATCAAAAGATTTGTTTTTAAAAATCTGACATAAGACTTAGCCTAGGGTGCTGGAATTGTAGCCGCCCGCTTCTTGTTTTATAATTTTAAGCCAATATTATATTATATATTCTTGATGGCATAAAAAATTACCATGTAAGATTACTGCTAGATTACACATATTTCATGCTGAGTAGAATGGGGACTTTTAACGACACCCCCGTGGGATAGTGGGTGCAGTGGTAATGGTAATTAAAAAAATAGGGGCTACTTGGGTGGCAAATAAGCCATTTAAATTGTCTCAGCTATGCTGACACTGCATGTCCCAGTAAGCCCTAGCGGTCATCGCCTGTGCATGCTGGAGCTGTGGAACTAAAATCACCAGCATGCCAATAGCTGCCAGGGCCTGCCAAGAAACATGTAGTTCCCCAAAAGCTGAAATAGCAAATGTATTTAAATACAATTGCAATTAACCCTTTGTGTGCATCATTATGCTTTAAGCTATTGTGCATGTTTCTAAGGAAGTGATAACAGTCATGGGTATGCTGGTGCTTGTAGTTTCCCAAACTCGAGCACTAACAGACAGTCAATGGCTGCCAGGTCCTGCTGGAACATGTCACAATATTCAGTGGGGTGGCATATGTGCCAGTAAAGTGGCCCCTTCTTTTTTTACAGTTACCATAATACTGGCATTCACCATCCTGGATGTGACAGGAAAAGTGTGAGGACTATACAGCACAGGGTTGGATGTATTTAGATGAGGGGCCTACTTGCTCGGCTTTTGCAGGTTTCCCCTAAAGGCCTATGTGCCTTGTGCTGAACAGACTGATGCTGGTTCACATCAAAACAGGGGGACTCCACATTCATTGTCCCCCATCCCCACCAAAAAATGTATTTATTTTGTAACACTTTACTGATACGTGCTGGTGCTATCATCATCAGCAACACATCTATCTACCCCAGCTTTAGGGCAAGGGGTTGCAGGTGCTGGAAATGTGTAAAACTAAATTTGGGTGTATGCTTTGGCATATGTGCAGTATGTTACAGTGCATTTTTATTTTTATGTTGTGCTAATGTACTTATATCCAACTCTATTTCTCCCTATGAGTGTAAGGGTTAGACTGGATGGGAAGGAGCATGGAAGCAACAGAGAGCAGGGGCTGGAAGTTTTCACTTGGTTGAAAAACCCATTTGCTGGTCATGAGCAGTCCACTAGTAGTAGGAACATAGCACATCAAACCTTGAAGTGGATGATGGGCTACAGCAGCAGCTGAGCACTGGAAAAATGCTGTCTGGTCTGATGATAATTGATTTCTGCTGCAACATGCAGATGGTAGAGTCAGAATTTAAATCCATATATCCACCCAGCCTTTTGTCAACAGTGCAAGCTTATGGTGCTGGTGTAATGGTGGGGAATGTTTTTTTTGACACACATTAGGCCCCTTAATACCAATTAAACATTGTTTAAATGCCACAGCCTGTCTATTGTTGTTGACTATGTGCATCCCTATAAGGACACAGGATTCTTAGATCACTTAGACAAACAGTTAGGTTAAAAACATAATTATATTTTATTACTTAGTAACACTAAGACTGTCAGAGCCAGTCTCCCAATAGTCACAAAAGCTTTCCAGTTCCAATAGTCCGGGTGGTAAAGGTCAACGACTTAAAATGCAATGTTCTGTGGTGCATACTTTCTTCACACCTCTGCCAGCTTTGTAGGGACAAGGTTATCTGTCACCCTGCTTCCTAGGTGGACACACAGCTTCACAAAGTCTCTGATGGCTTTCTCGCTGGTAAATGAGCATGACAGTCCCAGGAAAATGGAAGAGTTTACAGCAACTATCCAATCCCATTTAGATGGCCAAGTTCTTCCCTGGAGCAGGGTTAAAACCACAGGACCTGGCAAAGTCAAAACTCCTAGCCAGTCCCAAATACACTCCTACAACTGATCTGGTCTTATATGCCAATTTGGTCCCTCTCCTCCAGGGTGATGTCATTCACTCACTGTAGACTAAATTAGCCCAAAGCATTGTCCCCGGACCCCAAAGCTAATCATTGGTGATGGCATTATCCATCATATTAGCCTTGAATGTGTTTATCCAGCAGACAGATATTTATCTGACAATAATAAACATTCAATAGAAACACATACAATATTTCCCTGATTATAGAAAATATACACTCTTTCTAAAGATTACAGATTATGCATGAATGACATATTCAGTTGCTGTAGTCTACAAAGCATTCTCTGTATAGTTAGATCAAAGAACAGAGAATTCCCCACTCTGCAGGAGTGGTAATACAATTACTCTGATCAGTCTGAACAATGATCTTAACTGTATAGCCTGTGTGTCAGAAATACATCTAAGATATATAAAATAGACAGCTTTAAAAGCTATCAACAAACTGGGAAATTAAAAACTACAAAGTACATATTTTTACAATCAATATTAATGTGAGGAAAATGAGGTACTGCAATGATGGTTTCAAAACTAACCCTTAGTTTCCTCACAATCCCCTTATAGCCACAGTCTACTCATCTTCAAATGGCTATTTCCAGCTGAATAACGCTTCATGTCACAAAGCACACATCATCTTATGTTGACTTTACGAACATGACAATTAAATCAATGCGCTCCCATGTCCTCCATGGTCACCAGATCTCAATCCAATAGAGCACCTTTGGGATGTGGTGTAAAAGAAGATTAGCAGCATGAATGTGCAGCTGATACATCTGCAGCAACTGTGTGATGCTATCATGTCAACATGGAACAGAATCTTTAAGCAATGATTCCAGTACCTTGTTGAATCCATGCTATGAATAATTCAGACTGTTCTGGGGGAAACAATGTGGGGGGGGGGGTGATCCTACCCAGTACTAAAAAGCTGTTTCTAATAAAGTTTGCACTGTGTGTATAAGAATACAATAGATATAACCAGTGGTCTAAGTAGGCTAGAACATGGTTCCATGCCGCCACCTCTCCTGCTGCCCTCATTGTAAAACTATCAAATTCTATTCACTGACATATTCCCTTATACCAGTTCTAAATTTCCATATTGCTACTTCTAAAGTTCCACTTCCACAACTAGATATAACATTATTTGATGACAATTGAAATAAGCACCCTTATAACTGGTAAATAAGTAATATTAGCCAGTGCAAAATTGCAGGTTCACTGTTAGAAAACCTTTCAGTAACTCTTAAGCAGAGTTTACCAGAAAAATTAACAGTTACACTATTGTTTAAGATCATGGGCTAATGTAGCTTTAAAAAAGGTTTCACTCTTGCTTATACCTAAGGGCACACACCCTGACAATACAGGCGACATAGATGATATGATGAAAAGTTAAGTCCTTCAAAGTTTACTTTCAGGACCAGAACTGGAACCCTGAATCTAAAGAAGATGAGATAGCAAAATTGTTTATTGGCAATCATTGCATTAATAATAAATAAGTCAATGACTAGGAAGAATTGCAATAAGAAGATAACAGTGTTCAATAAAATATTTCTCATTCTGTAGATGATAATGAGGATGGGAGTAGTAATCCCAATAACAACTGGAAAAATACTGTCTCTTGAAAAAGACTAAGGGAAAATAAGTGCAATGGAACGGGCGAGTAGTTGCTTGGACAGTAAGCACTATTAAATGTTAAGAATGACTGGAGAAGTAGTCCTAGCAGGGTAATGCATTTTAAAGTTAGGCTTCTGGCTGTACCTAGACTCTCTCTGTTAATCTGACAGCTAGCTTTAGAAATCTGACAGCCAGAGCTGGCAGAACACAGCAAACCTGGAAAGCAGGGCAAAATGCTTCTAGGGTGCCCTGTCTGCCAGTCTGGGAGCAAATATTTTTGTTTTCATGCTTGGGCAGGTCAGTGAGCAGAGCATGTCTGAGAGTTGAGTGACAGGGGAGGCCGTGAAGCGTCTACTGCGCATACACAATGATGTGCTGAATGGGACATGGCGCATTCACCAAACTCAGGCAGAGGGACGCTGAACAATCCAGCAATGATCCTTTTGACAGATCCTTTTCCTTATAGATTGGAAGCTGTATGGACCAAACTGGAAGCTCTCTGTAAGACTGACAGCTTTCCCTGTTAAGTGTGCTTCTTTCACTGTGAGAATAGCAGCTCTGTATAATTGATGTGTTGCCATGGCCCTTCTCATCTCCAATAGTCTTTATTTGCAGTGATTACCCCTTGCTATTCTATGAGTCTCTACAGTACTTTCTTCCACTGTACTAATTCTCAAAGTGGTATGTTTGTCCTCTGGCAGGCTCAATAGCTGCAGTTACACTGCATCTCAAGATTTTTCAGCTCCTCAGAATATGGTGCCAGTCCCAGGAATGACGGTGACAGTCCCAGGATTTACCATTAGTCAACCTAGGCAATTGCCTAGGGCCCAGTTGTTCCCAGAGGGCCCTCCCAGGGCTAGTGGTGAGACCGACCTTTAAAAATGGGCCGCTACTTATGGGCCAGTGCTATATGCTTGCACCCCCGGGCTAAAGTCTTCCAGCCAGCCCCTGAATAGGGGTATATGTTATGCTAAAAAACTATAGTGCTATGGATTTTTTCAGGGAGGGGGCCCCAAACCAGTATCTTGCCTAGGGCCCCATGTGGTCTAAATCCGGCTCTGGTGCCTACCTACTCTCCTGCGCTTTTCCTCCTATTTCTCTCACTTCGGTGCCAAGCTCCTATTTTTTTATAAGGGGACTCTGACATAATTTCCTTTGTCTTAGCTCCTCATGCATGCTGAAAAGTGTTGTTTTGGGCACCCGAGGCAGCATTGTACAGCCCAAAATGATCTCTCCTCTCCTTTCACTCAACCTCCAGACCCAGCCATCCTGTACAGGTGAGTGCTGGGTCCAAGGATTATTAATATTATTATTATTATTATTATTATTATTATTATTATTATTATTATTATTATTATCCTATATTTATAAAGAACCACAAGGTTTCTGCAGAACCACACATATTACAAACAATAGACCTTGCAGAGTAAACAGAACAATAAACAAGCACTAATAAGACTCCAAAGTCTCTAATCAAGATCATAATGAGTGAAGATGGAGCAGAAGTAATAAGTAGTGGAGTGTGAGTAGGCCTTGTAGGTGAGTGTGAGAAGTGTGAAAAGGATTCTGTACAGGAAAGGGAGCCAGTGTAAGGCATGACAGAAAGGGGAGGCAGAGTAAGACTGGCGTGAAAGGAAAATAAATCTCGCATCTGCGTTGAGTGTAAAACAAAGGGAGGTGAGGTGGGAGTGGGGAAATGATGAGTGCGTGGATAATGGTTTTGATGGCATCCTGAGAAAAGAAGGGTCAGATGCAGGTGATGTTATGCAGTTGGAAGCGACAGGATTGCGCAAGGGATTGAATGTGGGGGGCAAAAGAGAGGGAGCAGTCGAGGGTGACACCCAGGCAGTGGAGTTGGAACACAGAAGAGTTTGCGTTGTTGTTAATAGTGATAGAGAGATTAAGGTAGCATGAAGATTTAGAAGGAAAACTATGAGTTCATTTTTTTCAAAGTTGATTTTAAGAAAACGTGAGGACATCCAAGAGGAGATGGTGGAAAATTTGAATGTCATCAGCATAAAAGCGATACTAGAGACCGAAGAGATGAGATCACCCAGGGAGGTAATGTACAGTGAAAGGAGTAAAGGACCAATAACAGAGCCCTGGGAAACTCCTATGGGGACAGCAGAGGGAGATGAGGATGAGTCAGGAGTGGAAACAGAAAAGGAGCAGTTGGCAAGGTATCAAGTGAGCCATGCGAGAACAAAGTCAGAAAGGCAGAGAGAAAGAAGGGTCTGCAACAGTAGAGGGATTACACTATATATTAAAGATACTGTAAAAAATGAACATAAAGCAACAAGATATGTAAATTATCCTTCAAGACACTGTTCTATCCTGATTTCCCTCCTACCTAACTAATTGCTCTTTCAGTGTCAAATTCTCTAGATCTACCTCTGCTCCACTTCCTTTATCAGTAGGAGTCCCACAAGGCTCAGTCCTAGGACCTCTGCTGCTCTCTATCTATACCACTTCTCTTGGAAATCTAATAAGCTCCTTTGGATTTCAGTATCATCTCTATGCAGATGATACCCAAATTTATCTATCCTCTCCTGAACCTCGCCATCTGTGTTGTCCCGTGTAACTGATTGTCTTTCTGCCATTTCATCTTGAATGTCCTCTCACCAACTCAAGCTCAATCTTTCTAAAACAAAGTTAATAATATTCCCACCCAACAAACAAGAACATACCTGACATTTCTATCTCTGTTAATAACCCCACCTCTCAACCTCGCTGCCTAGGTGTAATCTTTGACTCAGAACTATCCTTTGTTTCTCAAATCGACTCTATATCTAAATCATGTTATGTACATCTGAAAAACATTTGCAGAATATGAACAAATCTTACACAAGACACTGTAAAACCTTAATTCATGCATTTATCATCTCCCGCATTGACTATTGGAATTCTCTCCTTACTGGTCTTCCCCAAAACAGACTCAAACCCCTACAATCTATTTTGCATGCAGCGGCAAGATTGATTTTCCATGCAAATCGTTATTCCTCTGCTGTATCACTCTGTATGTCTCTACACTGCTTTCCTGTTTTCTACCGAATCCAATATAAAATACTTTTACTAACCTACAAGGCCATCAACAAAGCTGCACCAACATACATCTCCTCTGTTGTCTCAAAATATCTCCCAGCTCGGCAACTCCGTTCTGCACAAGATCTGCGTCTCTCATCCACCCTCATTACATCCTCCGGTTCTTGGTTGCAGGACTTTTTTCTGGCTGCACCCACTCTATGGAATTCACTCCTTCGCACAATAAGACTCTCCTCTGGTCTACAAACTTTCAAGTGTTCTCTGAAAACCCACCTCTTCAGACAAGCTTATAATATTCCTCAACCACCCTCTTAACCTCACTAGATTACCCTATTACCACCCGTTACACAATTTCACACAAGACAACTACCCTCTGACCAACATTGTTGTGTGACGGGATCATTTAGCTTTCAAATCACTTTTACCTTTGCAGTCTGGCTGGACCGAAATGCAAAATGTAGACTTAACCTCATGTATCAAACTCCCATTGTCCCATAGACTGTAAGCTTGCGAGCAGGGCCTTCTCACCTCTTTGTCTGTTTTACCCAGTTTGTTTCTTACTGTCTTTACCCCCAATTGTAAAGCGCTACAAAATATGTTGGTGCTATGTAAATAAATGATGATGATAATCAATATTTTTTTACTTACACATGTGGGCAGCAGAGAAACACAATGCTTAGCATTTCTGTGTCACAACGCTGGGACGTTTAATGTGGAGTCGATATGTTCTCCCAATTTTTGTGTTTCTCCAGGTGCTCTGGTTTCCAATTCACTCACTAATTTACTGGTGGATTAATTGGCTCCTAACAAGTATTCTCTGTACAGCACTGTGAAAATTATAAATTAACAGTATGAAATAAAAAACACATTATCACAGCACTGGGGTCATGAGTTCGATTCCCGACCATGGCCTTATCTGTGTGGAGTTTGTATGTTCTCCCTGTGTTTGCGTGGGTTTTCTTCGGGTGCTCCGGTTTCCTCCCACACTCCAAAAACATACTAGGTTAATTGGCTGCTATCAAAATTGACCCTAGTCTCTCCCTCCCTCTCTGTCTGTCTCCCTCTCTGTCTGTGTGTGTGTGTGTGTGTGTGTGTCTATATTAGGGAATTTAGACTGTAAGCTCCAATGGGGCAGGGACTGATGTGAATGAGTTCTCTGTACAGCGCTGCAGAATTAGCGGCGCTATATAAATAAATGATGATGATGATGATGATTTGATTTCAAAATCAAAAGGCTTTGAAAACAACAAGAAATAATAGATTAGTGTTGGAATTCTAATAGTTAAACTTATGACAATATTTTGCCATTTGTCAGTAGATTTACTGATGACTGGCAATCTGGCTCAGATGGTGATTGGATTAAGGATGAGGGAAATACTGAGTGCATACACTGATCAACCACAATATTAAAATCACCTGCCTAATATTGTGTATGTACACGACGTGCCACCAAAACAGCTCTGATTCTTTGAGGCATGAAATCCACAAGACCTCTGAAAGTGCCCTGTGGTCGAAGATGTTAGCAGCATCTCCTTTAAGTCCTGCGAGGTGATGCTTCCGAAGCTCACACTTATTTTTCCAGCACATCCCATAGATCCTTGATCGAAATGAGATCTAGGGAATTTTGAGGACAAGTCACCTTGAACTTTTTTGGCATGATCCTCAAACCATTCTAGAACAATTTTTCCAATGTTGCATGGTGCATTAACCTGCTGAAAGAAGTCACTGCCATCAGGGCATAAGATTGCAATGAAGGGGTGTACTTATTCTGCAACAATGTTTAAGTGGTACATGTCAAAATAACATTCACATGACTGCCAGGATCCAAGGTTTTCCAGCAAAACATTGCCCAGAGCATCACACTGCCTCTGCCTGCTTACCTTCTTCCCATTGTGCATTCTGGTGCTATCTCTTTCCTAGGTAAATGACGCACACGCACCCGGCCGTCCACATGATGTAAAAGAAAACGTGATTCATCAGACCAGGCCACCTTCCTCCATTGCTCCATGGTCCAGTTCTGGAGCTCACATGCCCATTGTAGGCGCTTTCTGTGGGAGACAGGAGATTAGCATGGGCACTCTTACCGGTCTAGGGCTATGCAGCCCCATACGCAGCAAGCTTTGATGCACTGTGTGTTCTGTCACCTTTTATTAGAAAACCAGCTTTAACTTTTTAAGCAATTCGTGCTACAGTAGATCTTCTGTGGGATTGGACTGAATGACTGAATGGATTAGCCTTAGCTCCTCCTGCACATCAATGAGCCTTGGTTGTCCATGACCCTGGCACCAGTTCAGCGGTTGTCCTTCCTTGAACAACTTTTGGTTGGTACTGTCCACTGTATTCCAGGAACACCTTCCATTTTGGAGATGCTCTGACCTAGTCATTTAGCCATCACAATTTGGTCCTTGTCCAAATCAACCAGATCCTTACACTTTCCCAGTTTTCCTGCCTCCAACAAACTAACTTCAAGAACTGACTAATCACGTACTGCCTAATATATCCCATCCCTTGACAGGTGCCATTGTAACAACATATTCAATGTTATTCACTCCACTTGCCAGTGGTTTTATTGCTTACAGTATAGCATTATACACCTTCAATGTTGTCTGAAGCAAACTTACATTTTCTTGTTATGTTGCTTTTAATTCTATCTGAATGGTTACTAGATTTAGCATAGTTTTAGAAACACGAAGTACAGATCAAAGTGTGTTAGGGTGGTTTATTAAATCATGTTTCTGTGATGCTGATTATTGATAAATGAAGTTGAAATTTATCAAGTAACTTGATCAAGTTGCAGTGTCAAGTTAAAATTTGCACCTTTGCTTTACATCCTAAGCTCTGGGCCCTAGTTAATGAAATACCAGATAAATGATAGATAGAGTTTCAGATGAAAATATTAATTTGAAGAAATCGTATTAAAGTGCACAGTCACTTCCACTCAACTGTAAATACTGTTAATTTATTGTTTACCTTTGGATTCAATTTGACACTATACTCCCTTACCCCATCATCCACTTCCTTTTTATATCCCTCTCCCCCTATCCCATATAGTCTCTTGCAAAAACACTACTTATTTTTTTATTAAAAAAAAATAAGTAGGGGAAATGACAATGTCCCCTGCATCTCAAGATACATCCGTTTCTGCATCAGCAGCATATGCACCTGATTTACCATATGTCATTATCATCATCAGTGTGTATTTGCAACTACCCTATACAGATGCAAAACATATGCCTTTTAACAGGCATATATATGTGTTTATGCAGGTCTGCCTAAGTCACATTTGTGTGAACACACTTTTGGTGTATTAGGCCTGCATTTCCAATGGTCATGATGCTAGAGGAAACACCATTGATTGCTTTAACAGCCAGTGTAGATATAGCCTTAAGCACTCTAATTTGTGACTGGTGCTAGAATTATTCATCAATAAGAATGCTAGGGATGTCTTTCTACAATTGCTCTAGAGCAGAGTTGGCCAAGTTCAGTCCTCAAGGGATACCAGCAGTTCATGTTTTCAGGATTTCTTAAATCATGCACAGGTGAGTTTATCTATTTGGATGGGCTAGTAATTATCCTACCTGCTTCTACAGATAGACATCCTGAAAACATGACCTGTTGGTAGCCCTTTAGGATTGAACTTGGACTGCTGTGCTCTAGAGTTGAGAGTCTAGGAGCACTGAGTGACAAGCATAGTGTAGAGTGCCCCAATTCTCTTGAGGAGCTAAAGTTTTTGGTGATCTGCATTCTAGCTGCTATCAGAGATTTTAGGTTTTCCTTGTGGTTGCCACCAGAGATTTATAATCTGCATTATGGTAAAGCGCACATTGTGCATTGTGGTAAGCTGCATTGTGTGTTGTAAAGTGCTACGGAATCTGCTTGCCCTATATAAATAAATGTTGTTGATGATGATGATGATTGTGGTAACCACCAAAAGTTTAGGGTCTGCATTTTTATGGTCACCGGAATATGGTTCGAATGGTATACTGTTCTCTGAAATGCATAACGATCACTGGATTGCACAGTATTGATATCATTGCAATGTTCTCTATATCATATATTATCAA
Organism: Mixophyes fleayi; assembly: GCF_038048845.1. NCBI lineage: Eukaryota > Metazoa > Chordata > Amphibia > Anura > Limnodynastidae > Mixophyes > Mixophyes fleayi. Next base: position 67,512,747 of record NC_134412.1, on the reverse strand, counting down.
GCAAATGCTCTATTTATTGTATATTGCTGCTTTCTATATTTTATATTGGTCAGCAAAATGCACTCTGAATTGTAATGCATTGTCTACTATTTTGCAGCCGAAAACTTTCTTCACTGTTAGAGTTTCCCTAATATTTATTTTTCTAAACTGATGTCCCTGTTGACAGTATAAAAAGTGTACAAAATGTAAACAGTGTCCAATTTTCTCATTCCACTGTGTAAATGTATTTGAATGTGCCAGTACGATGTTCATTATTTATATTATATTGTTATTTTGTATCCTGTTGTGATTTCACTGTATTGTTTGTCCTACTGGAAGATTTGCCACCTAGCAACAGCTATTGAAGAGGCAGCACCTTACCAGTTATTTTAAAGTGTTCAAAAAGAGGAGGTTTGGAATTTGTATGTTCTCTGTGTTTGCGTAGGTTTCCTCCGAATACTCCGTTTTTTCCCACACTCCAAAAACATACTAGTAGGTTAATTGGCTGCTATCAAAATTGACCCTAGTCTCTCTGTGTGTATGTTAGGGAATTTAGACTGTAAGCTCCAATGGGGCAGGGACTGATGTGAATGAGTTCTCTGTACAATGCTGCGGAATCAGTGGCGCTATATAAATAAATGGTGATGATGATAAGGTGGGTGTAATAGATTATTTTGTTTTCACAAGAAAAAACAATTTTCATCACTTGCATTTAAACATCAAGTCAACTGGTTCTCTCCATAATATAATTAAAAATGCTGTTGCTTTCAATTTAAATTAAGCAGGAAACAACCCTTTCAAAAATAAACTTTTATTTTCTGTATGAAATACGTACATTTAAAACTGCACATAAAAAGGCCTGTGTTGGTGGTTCACCTTTATGTTTAGATAAGACATTGAAAATGGTGAGACAGAGCGCTAAGCAAGCAATTAGTGTTGAGATGTCATATCAGAAGGATGCTATGAGAGGATAGGACCACCAAACATGTAGGTAGATGCCTCTCTGTCCACACCTCCTCCAGCACACATTTCATGTTTGGGGGTAGATAGATTGAAGTCCTTGTGGTACCTTATACCATGGAGTGTATATCCTGTAAGAGTGCTCTTTAATTGCTACGCTGATAGAGCAGTTTGCTATCCTCCTACAAATCTCCTCCAACTCCTCAGTTTCTTGGGGGGATCCTATATCAGTCTCCCAGGCAGCTTTGTGGGTGTCTAAAGCTTGTTCTGGGGCAAGATCTGATTGGTGTAGGAAGGAGATTGCACCTCTATTGTTGAGAGTAGTTACAGGTATGCTCAAATTGGGATAGTTTCCTGGAAGGAACTGCTTTCCGATTAGAGTGAACAAAATGTCGTACTTGCAGATATTGATGAAATTTAGTTTTGGGGAAAGAGTGTCTCTCTTGGATTTCCGTGATTGACTTTGGTGCGAATTCCCCAATTATGTAGTGAAAATGAGTGATACCAGCAGCCTTTTTGTCATCTGCTATATCATGGTTTTGTCCTGGGGGAATGAGAGGATGGTTCCAGGCATATTGGAGAGTGGTGGACTGACAAGCAGAAATTTCTATTGAATCTTTCCCAGGTGTCTAGTGTTAGTTTCACAGTTGGAATAGAGGGAACTGTTTTTGGTCTAAATCATGATGTGAGCCATGGGATGTACTCCAAAGTGTGTACACGTACCAAGTCATAGATGTCTCTCCTTTTATGTGTTATATGTGATATTCTATTCCTAATTGGATTCAAGTACTCATATCATTTGCTAACCAATACAACTTGCTGCATGAATTTTAAGGGTAAATTCCCTATATTATTAAACAGTAGCTCACATTTTTGGTCAGTTTATATAAGGATTTCAAGTTTAAATTAATATGTTCTTGATGCAATTTGACAGTGAATATTTGATTATTTAAATTATTATTTCAATAAATTTGTATTTTATGTATGCCCATGGACACAGTTTATTTATGATGTGGTGTTAATATATCCATCAAATTTTCTGTTCAGCGCTGTTCTATATTTCATTTATTTAATCACTCTATGAAAACATTCAGTTATATTATGGAGAGAAGACCACACCTGATAAAGTATTCAGGGCCTCTGATCTAGCATTCATTTATTGACACACGAACTGCGTGTTTCCATAAACTCCTCAAACCTCCATTACACAAGGTCTCTTCTGCATGGGGTTTTCTTCTCAAACATGGAGGGCCTGATTTATTGAGGGTCTGACTGGCGTTACTTTGCGTATAATACATATAATTACTCTGCACATGCCCAGGACCATACGCCATAGAACGCAGCAACGTTCAATTAATCTTCGAGTGCAAAGGGCCCTTACTACAGTTTACATTTGCAGGTACGGAACAGGGAGGGGAATGAGCGGATGCGTGTAGTCAATGTGCAGTAAGAGTATGCCAAGGACGAGCTTTGGCCTTCTCTTTGGTACGTGATTTTCAGTCGTATTACTTGCACCAGCTAGAAGTCTAGTCTAAGTGCCGATTACTAGATGATGGCTGAGCATGCATGCTGGAACATGTATATGCTATCAGGAGTAACTGTAAAATATATATTATATACAGTAGACATTAATTACATCCTAATAAATGTGGTTCATGGAAAAAGAAAGATCATTCTTTTATTTTTTAATATTTAGTCATTAATGACTATATTATTAACAGGTGACATTATGTGAATAGTTAATATTTTTACTGTGTGTTCTCTTTATATTCCACATATGTATTGGATGTATATTGCAGTGCCCTGTCTATTAGAGCAGAGCGGACCTAGTCCCTTATTCATCACCAGACGTATCTTCAGATTCGCTCCATATTGAATACGGATGTGCATATACCCGATGCACGTGCGTTTAAAAAACACCCGCACATTCAATTCGTTTTGCGTTCGGCAATGAATCAGGCCCAGAGTGTATAAAGATTTACTCATTCTGGACACACTGGTACAGTGGTCACAAAAAAACTACAGGTCAATGAGTGATAAAAAATCAAAAGTCACCTATGTTGAACTCTTGCAGTTAAGTTTCAGATGAAATGCCTTTGAAAAAAATAGAAGTCTGTTCTTGTGGAGTTAACAAAAAAAAGCATAATCTATGTTTCTCTGTTCAAAATTCTGATAGAACACATTATAGTATCTCAAGTGTTTTTGAATGATACAGAAGGTCTCAGACTATTCTTCATTAAATGTTTTTAGCAATCAAAATAAACCTACAGTAAAGGACACATTTTATAGTATACCCATTTTACCCTCCTTCCCAAAATCTTATCAAGTTCTGCTGTAGCCTGCACACTAATGGTCTTCAGTCTTAGGTTTTGATCTTGTTACCAACATCCTTTATTGAGGATACCAACAAGGAAGGTTCACCTGATACAAACAACAATTGGAGGTCTTTAAAAGGAAAATAATAGTCCTTAGCATGGAGTTCAATTAGCTGCGATGTACTGAGGAACATTGTGGTTGTGCATTTTTACTGTTAATATTGTCACACCCCATTCTTTCCCTAGTGCTGAGTGGGTATTTTTAATATTAAATGTGCCTTGATATGTGGTATCCCCTTTACCTTCAATCATTCATTGCTCTTTCTATGGCGATACACTACGATTCCTTTTAAACTGGATCTGACTCGATAAAAATGTGATAGAGAAAATGTTTATTTTAAGTGTTTTGAATACAACTATTAATATAGAGTCAAATAGCAATTTAATACAAATCAGTAGATAATAAGAAAACAAAACCAGGTACGTGAAGGAACAATAACTCCAGATATGCTGGAACGCACATCAAGATAAATGCTACAGAAAGGAACGCATAAACTCTGTATTAAAATTAAACAATAATTATTTGTACATATGAACTTTTCATTCATATGAAGATGGAGCACACTTTATTTGGACAAAAGGCTCAAATAAATGTCTATAGTTCTGAGTGACAATTATACTCATTTGCGGTAAATAAATAACTGCCCCTTATTAAAAAAAGAAGTTGGTGAGAAAACAATACAAATGGGAATAGAGGGGATTGCCTAGTTGTACCATATGTCCCAAAGAAGTTTGCTTTGCTCTTCAGAGGTGCACTTACAGGTGCAAAATTCACCTATGTACCTTGCTTGTGTGGAGCATTGTCTCACGTATGCTACATTCTAGTGGCAAGGTGACATTTTATTGTTGCCATGGAGCACTAGGTGAGTAATTATGGATTCTGTTGTGTTTTTCTTCAGTTGGATATCTTATGTAGTTGGTGTTCTTACGCTGGTGCAGGTCTGGTAGGACATCCTAAGCAGTATAGAATGTTATTTTGTTCTGAAACTTTTGCTTCTTAGAAATTTTATAGATGTAATATGTGAGAAACATATATTTTAGGAGGGCTCTTTGCCACAAGTTAAAAGTAGATAGCTCTTAGTTTAGTTAATCAGTTAATAACAGGTAGTTCATAGGAATAAGTATACCCATGTTTTTTAATATGTATACGGGATGGGGGAGGGTGGGGATAGGGTTTAGAGTATTAGATATAAATCCAATATCATTGTTTACCATTACAATGTATTCAATCTTTACTTTGGTCAGGTTGTTGATGTGCTGCTATTTGTTCATATATTGTATTACTCCTCTTGAATTTGGTTGTTTCAAATATACCTCTTTTTACTACATTATTCCTAATAATTGTCTTTCCTCTACTATGCCTTGCCCCTATCCTTGTTGTTGGGTGTCATCTTTAATAGAAGTTATCATGTATACTCTTATTAATACTATGTTAATATATTAATATCTATTCTTTTCTGTAAGAAACTGGAATCAATCAGATTTAAATCCTTAATGTCAAATTCACATATATTGTTATTATTATATAATCAACTTAAAAATTTATGAAAGATATGTTATATTACATTGAATGTTATATACATTATATATATTGAGATAGTAATATATTTTATTAAAATGTAAAGTTATATTTTATGTAATGATTAAACTTGAATACAAATATTTGATTAAAAATAAAAGAAGCCATGTACGGAGACTTATGCAGTGCCTCTGGCTAGTAAATAACTATTACTTTGGCAAATTTCCGAATTTCTTTGGTGACAATTATATTTTACTGGTGCCTCACATGTGACATTTGCAAAATACAAAATGTCCAATTATACTTGCAAATATGTGTATTTGAGTTTATTATACTAGAACACCAGGGCAATGTGTTTACACTGCTGGAACCATAATCTCATGATTAATCTGCCCATTACAATAGTTTCAATAGAATGTATTTGCACTTTCTCTCTTTCAGATTTCTGACTTTGGACTCTCTAAATGGAAAGAAAATTCCACTCACAAAGATTATATAGAAAGGTCGCACATCAGAGGAACCCTCAATTACATCCCTCCAGAAATGTTCTTACAGAGCTGTCGAGTAGCGGGGACTAAATATGATGTGTACAGGTAAGATGAATAAAACCTATAACTGGAAAATGGGGGGTACAAAGAGATCAGCAATTTTTCCCCATCACAGTTACGGTCTATACATTTTTTTGTCTTATCTCTTATATTGTAAGTGACTCTGGGGTTTATTTGTTATTGGGACCATTTGGGTGCCGGTACTATTATTATGTATTGCGGAAAATAGCAGCAATACATAATGAAGTACTGCCGCTGTTCCCCATGCCGGCTGTTCTGGGATCCCGGATGAAGAGGCCCTCCTCTGCGATAGTTATTTCCTATTCACCTGCAGCTTAAAGCTGCCTGCAAAACGTGGAAGCGATATGTGCTTGTGGGGCTAAAGTTGGTGCATGCGCACATGTGCACAGCACTGTAACCCCTGAGGGATCCAGTGAAGCCATAGAGGCTTCAGCTGGATCCCATATTAAGTCAAGTAATGCCTTCCTAAGATGTTTGCAATCTAATAAATTGCCTAATAGCATTGTTCCACTAGGGGTGTATGGGGACCGCTGTAAGCACCGGTACATAGTTTAAGAATGGAGAAATCTGATTTATCTGGCGTGAACACTTTTTAAAAATAAGAAATAGTGGTACAAGAGCATTTTGCCATAGTGTTCATCAGCATTTTGGCTTTTCACCACTTTTTAAATAGATTCCTGTACCACAAAAATATACAACTTAACATGACTTATGTTTAAAGTGTGCAATATCTGTGATATTATGCTTGTGCTCATCAATAGATTCTATTTTAGTATCTCATCATCCCTACAGGAACATATGTCCTGACAGAGATTTTGCTTAATGCATCAGTGTTTGTAATCTGTCAAACTTAAAGGCACCACAAATTCATAGGGCTGTCTTTTAAAATCAGCCTTGGTGTTTTAAAGCTGCATGTTATTAAAGTAGTTCTGCTTTAACATGTTTTGCTTCATGAAAATCAGTGTTTCCCAAACCCAGTCCTCTGGGAGCCCTAACGGTGCAGGTTTTCCAGATCACAAGTGAAATAATTAGTACAGTGGATCTTTTAAAATGTGTCAGTCAGTAATGAATACACCTGTGCTACTGCAAAGAGATATGGTAAACATGCACTGTTAGGGTCCATAAGGACTGAGTTTGGGAAACATTGATGTAGATAGACTGTGCCGCATTGTCCTTTTCATAAGATTACTGGCACCTCCTAGTTGCTATTTGATTACAGTATGTATATAAAAAGTGCCATCACTAAGAGATTCCAAGATTGCTAAATTCACTTTATCTAACAATAGGGGAGACCCATATGGGGTTCATGTGTCTCAGTAGGGTTTTCTATGATAAAATAAGATAAAAACAATGCAAATAGAAAATAAAAATAACACTAGCACATTTTGAATGAGACTCATGCTGTCATTCAGAATTAATGGGGTCCCAAGCCTAAAAAACCTTTAAGTAGCACCACTAGTTGCAAATTCATTACTTTATTAAGAGACGCTATGATTTACAAAGGTTCTGAGGATGCCTACTTAGGACCTAATGATATGGAAAGATATGGACTTCTGGTAGTCAAATCAGCTAGTTCTAACCAACCATCAATAGTGTCTGAGGAAATCCTATTTATCCCTTACTAAAGAGATAGGTTGGCAAACCTACCACCAACAATTTTGGATAACCCATGACCTTCTTGCAGTCAACACAATCTATATCAGTGTTGGCTAACCTGTGACACTCCAGGTGTTCTAAAACTACAAGTCCCAGCATGCTTTGCCAATATATAGCAACTTATTGCTGGAAGGGTATGCTGGGACTTATAGTTTCACAACACCTGGAGTATCACAGGTTAGCCAACACTGATCTATATCATCAAAGAAAAAGTAATTTAAGCATAATGTGTAACTTTGCTCCAACACCATTGTCCAGATACTCAGGGGAGAGAACAATCTCGTACTCTGTTGCGACTGGTAACATCCTAAGATTTGTCAGGGAGGCACTTGTAGCTTCAACAGACTAATATTTGGCCTATTATAGCCAGGTTCATTAAAATGACCACAACTTACATATTGGATAACCTTAGATCACTAGATCACACTAATATTGGAGAAACCTATATATTCAAATTACAAAGCAATATTACTAGCTTTATTTATGCTCTTCCTGGGGATTAGTCTGGGCCCTTGATATGGGACTTTTTAATAATTGTATATCCAATGGCCCAATGTTCCCTCTTCTGCCACTAAACTCAGATAAGCAACAGGTGACAGAGTCTCCCTGATTTTAGTGATCCCATCCCAGTTATCTGGATCTTTATATGTTTACCTGTTTATACATGTGTGAAAGATCTCATAGATTCAAAACATGGAGTCAATATTGCCTGGTTTTACTGTCTTTCAGTTACTCAATTGTTATCTGGGAGCTCCTGAGTGAGAAGAAACCATTTGCAGGTAAATATTCTTTTTATGTTTTTTTATGTCAAATACAGATTTCTACAATGTCTTTTTAAAATGTAAACCTAGAGTGCATATAAATATACAGTGAATGCCATTTCTGCAGTGTGTTTAGACTCTCTCCTTATTCTGTATTAGGCCTGCAGTACCTCTGCTTCCCTGATTATTTTTTCCTGCCTCTCCCCATGCACCTTGCTGGTCATTGTTTGTTGTTTGCCTTATCCTGTGCCCTGGACATTCTGCTCACCATTGTTTTTTCCTATGTAACTTTGGCTCTACCTTTAACCATCATTCCAGCTCACAGTTTACCTGGATTCCTTTAGAATCTTGTTCGAAGCATGTGCCTATGCCTAATAATCTATTGCAATGTAACTTTCCTTCTTTGTTCCTGTATATTAAGGAAGACCCCTTTAAATGTGAAATTGATGTTGTACCACAAGAGCCTCAAGGGTTCCAATAATTAATAATAAATGATTTCCTTCCTTTCAAATCAAGCGGGTAACGTTGGCGTATCTAAATATATTTGGGGGTAAAGGGTAAAAAAGTTCCCTGACCCCTGATGTATGGGGACTGCTTTATTGCAGACAACATTTGTGTATATGAAGGGGCTAACATTACTTGTAGAAATGAAAACAAGTCCTGATCTCTGCAAACTTTCAAGAAAGAACTGCTTTTGTAGGAGCGCTCCAAGCAGTGTAATGAAAACCTTTACATGCACAGAAGTGACAAATAATGAAAAACAGTTTGTCTCTCAACCTCATGATTTATTTAAGACATAAATTAGGCTAAACCAAGCAATATTTTTGGAAAAAAACAGAAAGTTGATGTAATTGAAAGTGGTGGTATTAAAAAGAGTGGTGGTAGGAAGCAGACTTTTGCTTCCTGAAGATAACTCATGTGTATTTTTAGGAAGTTACTTATTTGATTTATCTAGAATAATCATAGATTATTTGCTACTATATTAGAATTACTTATTCCAGTTTAGAGGGTCATATAATACATATAACATAAAAAAAATCACTACAACGATCCATGCATCCTATGCATCCTATGCAATGAGTCCAGCCTTCTGTGCTTCCACACTGGGGTTTCCTGAGAGCCTAATATGCAGAGGATGTTAAGTCGATGGAATGCACCATGACGAAATAGAAAAAAAAGGAGTATTTGCTATAGAGACCGTTTGATATGAGGGTACAAATTATAGTTTTAGACTTTTAGAGCAGGTTGATGTATAAATGTTTTCACTCCTGGCAGGTTGATGGCAGTGTTAATCCAGTATAAGATGGAGTTTGCCATAAGTAAATAATATAAGGCATGTACATAGAGCCTTTGAATATCCCAGCTAGAAAATATTTTCAGCAAATTATCAGTCAATATGTTTTTGCTTAGTCACTTACTATGCAACACAGCAAGTAAAGTCTAGTAATAATACATACTAATCTCCATGTCTCCAGGTAACAGCATGATGTCTGTCATAGTTAAAGTAGCAGCTGGCCAGCGGCCTCCGATAGAGGACATTTCTGAAGATGGTCCTGTGGAATGTCAACAGATGATTGACTTAATGAAGAGATGTTGGGATCAAAGTCCCACTGCAAGACCATGTTTCTCTGGTTGGTATATTTTGTCTTTGCAGACATGTTTTTCATATATATCAAATATTGTGAAGAAAATTGAATGAAACATATCTAGAGGGTGACTAAAGCATTGTAATGGTAATGGCTCATGCATTGAATTTCCCATTAATCTCCGTTTAGTTCATGATGACCATGTGATATTGGTATGCAATGTTAAAACTATAATACATAAAGACATACATTAATTTGACAAATATGATTCTCTTTTTAAATGGTTTGTACAATAAATTCTCAAAAAATTGTTAGGAGTTTGCAGTACCTCTATGCTACCAGAGGTACTATGTGTTTTGCATTTGGACATTTCCACCTCATCTGCAAGCATTATCCTCCTTCCCTGATGATCACCTACACCTGTTCCACTAACTTATATACCCACTCCAAACATTGCTCATTATAGTTCATCAATTGTTTGCTGTTTCTGGTCCTTGTTAGTACTCCTGTGTTATTGTGCCTGTTATTCTCCTGACTATCTGACTTCTGCCAGTTCCATCGTTTGCAACTGTGTTTGTAACCCAAGACCCCGGCTTCGTTTGACCTTGCTCCTGCTTACTTCCTGGTATCATTGTGGATCTTCAGGCACTTGACCCTGTCACATGGCTAAACCTGGTAACCTGCATATGCACTTCCCCATTTGTGTCTGACATCCAGTGCCTTGTGCCTCCTGACTAACAGGCATTCAATTTCCTTGTGCCTGTACCTCATCTGTACACCTGGACACCTTGCTAATCCTGATAACCTGAATCTGTATTTTGCCATTTGTACCTGATATGAATGTCTCCTTGTACCTGTACTCACTCTGTTATACCCAGATACCAGCATTACCAAGTCGTTAGTTCCTGTTTGATTCAGTGTGTCTTTGTATCGTGACCTGATTCTGCCAAATACATTCTAGTTGCTCACTTCCTGCTACAGTGAGCTGCCCTCTCCATCAGACTAGTGCCATACTAATCTGCATTAACCCCCTACCTGCCTGACTCTGAGTTCTGCAATACATCTCATCAGCATTACCTGTTGTGCCTATGGACTTGTGATACCTATTTTGACATTACCTGTGTGACCGATGTTCAAAATAAAGACACTCCATTTGCAATATCTACTAATACTTTCTGTTGCATTCATACTGGGAGCCTTAACAGAAATTAAACATAAGGTTGAAAGTATCTGTGTATAGGATGATCTGTGTGACATATCCAAGATGATCCATAATGGTATGTCCTGGTTTACACAAGACACACCTGTTTATGAGGAGTACTTGATGAAAGTTGCTTGGTCATTATGTATCTCATCATTACAGGGCAGCCAACAACAATCTTCTCCAAAATCACTGGTGTTGTCATAAATGCATTTTTTTTGCAATACACCCTTTGTGGAAGTAGTTTGTGTCTATCTATAGGCAGTCTACGCCTGTTTGTACCAACTGGGGTTTTGTTTCTGAACATAGCCAGGCACTTAAGGATCTTGGGCCTGATTCATTAGTGATATTATATTGTGCAAAAGTTAAGATGCTTATTTTTAAGAAGAAACTGGGAGATACGAGTGAAGTTAAGATGGATTTTCATCTTAACTTAAGAAATTCTTCACTTGTGCAGTAGATTTTGCTTCTTATCTCCCTTTTCTGAGCATGTACAGAGTGGATTTGCTTAAGATTAGCAAAAAACGGCAGATAAGATCACTAATGAATCTGACCCCTTGTCATAATTTGATTGACTTTGCATATGGTTTAGGTGATTGTGCAGCCATCATAAGTCATCTTTTTGACATTAAAGTTTATTGAACTTATAGACCTTTCTCAAGATTTAACTTTACACATAATGGGCCCTAGTCATTAAGGAAAGTAAGGCAAAAAAGTGGTAAATGTTCTCCGGAACAAACCATGTTACAATGCAAGGGGTGCAAATTAGTTTAATATTTTGCACATAAGTTAAATACTGGCTGTATCTTCATGTAGCACACAAATACTTGATAGCTTTATTTTTACATTGAAATTTAAAGTTAATCTAGGACATGCCCTACCCCAACTTTAAATCTGTCCCAACATTTTAAATGCCCCCCCCCCTCCAATGCAACATGGTTTTGCCCAGGTGCAAAGTTACTCCTTTTTTATGCTTTGCTTTCCTTAATGCCTCAGGCCCAATATTGTTAATATATCCCATGCCTTAGTTCAGATCCAAAATGCAACCATAAAATAAGCACAAGCTTTGAATAAATTGTTAACCCTAAAAAAAAAACTTGATGAAAGTTTTAAACACAAAAATGTGAGAAATGCCATATGCAGCATCATTTTTACTAATGAAAACCAAATAAAATATGCATGTTTGCTAATTTGTGAGTGTGGGTAACAGTAAGATTTCCCCTTGAGTTTTGCAATGTAGCTAATCAGATTTTTGCTAATGTCTGCTAGTATATATATATTTTTTTTTTAAAAAAACATTCTTGAGTTTTTATTTGGTAGGTTTCCTTTAGGGAAATTTTCTTCTAAATTTATTGGTTTCAAAATAGTATGGTTCCCAAATATCTCAATACCTTCTTGAGGAGCCTTTTTTTGGTTACATTATGTTTTTTAGGAGATGTCCCTGCGATACAGTGTACACTGCAATCTATTGATTTATAGTATCATCATTATTTTAAAGACATTGTTTTAAATGTCCACATTTTTTAAAAGGGTAACATATTGGATGGTGAATCATCATTATTTAACCCTATATCATTTTAAAGATGAAAAAAATATTTTTACTAATTTCTATCTTATCCACATTATGATGTTTACAATCAGGAAAACATGTTTTTAAACGTAAATGCAGAAAACAGAAAATAGATTTCAGAATTTAATGCAAAAATGTATTTTGAAATATAAATATATTTTTTTTATTAAAGTGTTTATTTAGTAACTGTATTTTTTACTGGTTTTCACTATAAATTACTTTGTATACCCTTAACACATATTATCAATTTTTTCAGTTTGAACCAGTAATAAAGGATTATACAGATTTTTTTAAACATTTTCATTTACAGTTCCATTTACTGATGTTTGATTTCCATCCTTAGATATCATCATTGAGTCCCACATGCTACTCTGTTTATTACAAAGTCCTTTGCCGGAACACGAGGTTGCATGGTCCAAAGCTGAACAAGATCTCAAGTCTTCAGCTGCGATATTCCTTAATGGAAACATTGATGTAAGTGCAATTAAAAGAGATGGCATTGCAGATGTAGTTACAATATGCTATTATATTACAATACCATTTCCTATTTTGCTTTTAAATGGGAGTTATATCTTATTAGAAGTGCAAACATATTAAACAGCTATGTACAATTACAGAAATTTGTATAGACATAACATATAAGTACATATAAGTACAAACCCATAGAGAGGGTAAGGATGACCCTGCTTGTTAAAGCTTATGATCTATTTGAGGAGCAGTTTGACTGTAAATGTGTTGGCAGGTAAATATACTGGTTAAGTAGAACAGTGGTGCTTAACTTTTTACTTAGCTGGTAACCCAGGTGGGGTTGTATCTGGTACCTCAAAATAAGCATGTTTATAATAGAATACATTGCATATCTAGCAATAATAGGATCCCATGGCAGATTCTAGGTCCACATCACAGCACCTCTGATGTAGAGGATAGCCAATAGTAGCCAGGGTAAACTTATCTGAAGAAAACAATTTTTCAATGACCTCTTAATGGTTTTGGAACAATAAAAATCTTGGGCTTGATTCATTAAGGATCTTAACTTAAGAAACTCCTTGACAAAACCATGTTACAATGCAATGGGTGCAAATTAGTATTGTATTTTGCACATAAGTTAAATACTGACTGTTTTTTCATGTAACACACAAATGCTTATAGCTTATTTGTACACTGAAATTTAAAGTTGATATTTGTGTGCTACATGAAAAAACAGTCAGAATTTAACTTATGTGCAAAACAGAATACTAATTTGCACCCCTTGCATTGTAACATGGTTTTGTCCAAGAGACTGAAATAAGAAGTTTCTTAAGTTAAGATCCTTAATGAATCAGGCCCCTTATCTTTAAATGGTTACTATAATAAACTATCAAGAGATTAAAATTAAGATTAAACATGTCAGTAAATGACCTGAATGACATATCCAAGATGATCCATAATGGTATGAATAACCGGTGGTAAACTTACGTATGAGGAGCACTTCACTCAAGCTACTTGTTTAATATTTATCTCATCATTATAGGGCAGCCAACAACCATCTACACAAAACTCACTGAGCAGTGGTAAGTTTGTTTTCATCTTTCATTTCATTGATAATCTAAGTTACTGCATAGAACTTAATCTTCAGCAGATCATTCTGTAAATATGTCCAAAGGAAAGAAAAGAGGACACTCAGCAGTTCATAGAAAAGATATACAATTCATTAATTTATACACATCCGACAAGGCAGTAAACAATAAAGTGGAGTTGTGGATAAAACTCTGCCTACAGCTGTTTCCTGTGCTCTGCTCCCTTCTACTGGGCAAGGAAGTAATAACAAGACAAACCTCCATTAAAAACATATAAATAATGACATAAAACAAAGTTCACCACATTACGTCATCATTCATGTCACATAACAGACTAAACATGAACATCACACAATATAAACATTTCTGTACAATAAAACACTCAAGATATGTTGTATGAAATATAATACAAGATTTGTTGTATGAAATATAAGAATGCCATAAATTAATTGTTGTCCTTGAATGCCAGTGGACCAAGGGATTTAGCCAGTGATAACCCCATGCTGCATAAAGATCAAATTAATTCCCTAATTGAAGTTAATTTATTAACTGTAAAGAATGCAAGACTGTAATGTTTTTTTTCTTATTTCTGCAAATGTGCCCAATTTGGAATTAAACACAGTTCAAGGAGCACGTCCACTTACTGGGCTTTAGAAACCTTTGTAAAATCAGTCTGTGCCTACATTTACAGGTTTGCAGGTTGTGTATGGTAAAACAGAAAAAGTTCCAATCAAAGCCTTGCCTACTTCCCCTTTAGAGCCACCATTTTATTAATTTAAATACTGCTAGGTTTAGTTCCATTTATGTCTTAAATTAAGGATGTGAGTAAGTGAACATCATGACTATGTTTATTATAGTGTCACTTTTAAGTATTCTAAAGTTCATTACATTGCTCAAAGTTTGCCTAGAAATGCACTCTGCTGCAGACGTGCACCTGGGAGGTGCAAAATGAATCCCATTGAAAGTACAGGTACAAGGTTTGGTTTCTGGCACCACTAATCAGCTGGAAAATTAAAGTCCATTTATGAGGAGGAAAAGGTTGTGCACTAATGTGTAAACACCTCCCTCAATGCACCTTATTCACCCCAGACAAATGAAAACTTATTTTTCCTCTGCAAAACTAGGCCTCTTCTGTGCATAATTAACAGTTACCAAATCCCAGCTCTTGCCATTGGACAGTGCAAACTTTTGCAACACTGCAGATGCTGAGATCTTGGCCATGCGCTTACCCATCAAATTGGTGCACTCGTACAACTTTAGGCTCTTTTGTGGTGTTAAAGAAGAGCATTTGTACTGGGCACTTCTACATGAACCACTTAGGACTTGGCATTGACATCTTTTTAAGTCCCGTGAATGTAAGCAAAAATGGTTTTGTATTTCTCAATAAAAGGTCTCACCAGTTTCAATACCCTGACAACTCTTTCAATTTTCCTTCCATTTAGAATATGTTCAGGAACCCTCTCTCTTAAACATTGTAATTTATATGTAATACAATCTATAGGGACCAAATAAAAATGACACAACTTGAGTTGTACAAGTGATTGAATCATGTATTGCAAAAGATTGATCAACCAATAATAATTCCCTACTTGCCTCATTACGTCTAACCATGTTTCCTCGCAGGAGTTCAAAAATTTACTGTAAGCCAAATGGTCCCTCAAATGATTCCATTACTTTAAAGAGATTAAAGATTTTTTAAATCCTGCTTGCTAAAATTAGATCCGGTTCTAAGATGTCGACCTTAATCAACTTGGTTCTTGTTATGAGTTTTGGGAGAGAATTCAAATGTAAGACAAACCTATCTTCAATTGTTAATTATTCGTTCCTTTAATAGATTTTCTCTGGGTCCCCTATTCGTATTTAAAAAGCCTGCCACACCAAGAGAGAATTATAGTCTCTATCATGTAGTCGATTGGTCTGATCTGCTGATTGAGTAAGAAAAGAATTGTTTTGAGTAGTATTGCACTTAAGATGGATGAGTTCACCATATGAACTCACCATATGAACTCAACATATGAATTCACCATATGAAATGACATTCTTAACATGGGTGGGATGAAAGCTACAGTATTAGTTGCATTTACTTTACAAATTCCACAAGTTACGAAATTACCATCTTTGATCAGGACAAACAAATCTCAACATTTCACTTCCTTACATCTAAAATATGATGTGAATTTTCATATTACATACACTCCAATTCCAACACACAGTACAAGACGAATTCATTAAATGCTTCTTCATTTGATCAGTATATCCTCAATAAATCTATAAACTCCTTGTATATATCTTGTAAACTGATTGTCAAAACTGAAGACATAGGTAGCCTCTCAATTTCCAAAAATAAATTTATGTATGTGGTGATGACTTTCCTCCCCTTAGCCATCCGAGACTATTAGTGGCTAAGTGGGCAGCATGGTGGCTAAGTGGTTAGCACTTCTGCCTTACAGCACTGGGGTCATGAGTTTAATTCCTGGCCATGGTCTTATCTGTGTGGAGTTTGTATGTTCTCCCTGTGTTTGCGTGGGTTTCCTCCGAGTGCTCCGGTTTCCTCCTACACTCCAAAAACATACTGGTAGGTTAATTGGCTGCTAACAAATTGACCCTAATCTGTGTCTGTCTGTCTGTGTGTGTGTATATTAGGTCATTTAGACTGTAAGCCCCAATGGGGCTGGGAGTGATGTGAATGAGTTCTCTGTACAGCGCTGCAGAAATAGTGGCGCTATATAAATAAATGATGATGATAACATTTCTGCCTCTCTGTTATCTCCACATATATGTACCAATGATACTTAAAGCTCAACATGTCTAAAAAATGTTGTCTACCCAGCATGTCCCTGTTTTATGTATGTCCTGTTTTCCTCTTTGTGCTGTGGAGCACTGTGGTGCTTACAAATGAACAATAATAATAATAATACTGATAATAAGGTGCAGCATGGAACATAAGCAGGAACCGTAAACAGTGGGGGGAATATATCCTCCTCCAGAGTCATGAGCATTACTTTGAAGTGCAAGGCAAAACAGGCGAGCAGCAGATCAACTGAATGCAAATCAGTGATACGAGCTGACAGTTTTCTAAAAAATTGTAGAACTTCTTAGAACAGGATATTCTAGTCGGTTTGCAGAGTTCATGCACATACAACAAAAGATGACTTTTGGACACATGATAAAAGTACATTTCTTAGAACATGCTCCTAGCGCCTACCTCTGCGGAACTAAAAATTAGACCACGTATATTACACTTAAATATGTTCTTGACTCATTGGCGAGTTATGGGACCAACCTAAAAAACTCTATAGCACTGAGTGCTTCTTTACACCATTGAAAGTTTTAGTTGTTGTGTAATGTTGTGGATAACTTTGTCCTGGAATGGTTGAGTGCAATAATCTCTTAGAAGACAAGATTCACACTAATCATTACTTAATGGTACTTTTTTTTTTAAGGACGCAGTAAGCGGCGATAAATTAGCGGCGAAAAATCTAAGATATAAAGTGTTGGAAAAAATACAGAACAAGTGAAACCTTTAAATACCATCTCAGGATGGCATTAATAAAACAAACACATTAAAACATGCTTTATTCTAAGAGTAAGGCAGTTTTTAATGCTGTGATGTTTTAATACTTTGAATAATTAAAATAAAACCTGTAAAATCTTTAATACTTTTTTTTTATGTTTAACAATTTTTTTTTTAATTACTGAAACTGAAAGTCCAAGAAGAGGCTTATAGTTCAATTGTGCACGTGTGAGCATGTAAGCCGCCTCGTGATTTGCCCAACTACAGGGATTGTCCTGTTAAAGTGGTTAGTTAAGTCTTACAGCTCCGGGTCAGTATATCACTGGGCCATCTTAGTAACACTCAGTTGCTTTGACAAATTGTTTTGATAGATGAGTAATGCTCTGCTGCCCTGGTGATATTTCTTTTATAAATGCAGGTGATAGGTGATTTTTTTATCACTGTGGTCGAGGGCGATATTAATATATATGTCTGTTACTTCTGCCTGACATGAAAGCTCTTAATTCCTGTCATAGTTAGAGGAGAATAATTAAATGGTTCCATTATCTAAATTCATACTTTACTATTTTTAAGAAGTAAGCAAAGGCAAGTGTAGTTTAATGAAAACATAGGAGACTTGTCATACATATGTGCATCAATTAAATTCACTCATTTGAGCAGCAGACTCAATACCAGTAGGGTCCACAGCAGTTATTTGGGGCGGTTCAGAATGTATTGCCAAGAACTAAGCTTTATTTTGCTCCCCTCACCACTTTGGATCCTCTGCCGTTATGGATCCTATTATGATAATTTTTTTCCCATTAATCTAATTGTTTTAGTGCTACCTAAGTCTCCGCTTTCATTTGTATCAGATATGGGGGTGTATTTACTAAACTGCAGGTTTGAAAAAGGGGTAATGTTGCCTATAGCAACCACAGATTCTAGTTATCATCTATTTAGTGCATTCTACAAACTGACAGCTAGAATCTGATTGGTTGCTATAGGCCACATCTCCACTTTTTCAAACCCACAGTTTATTACCCCCATGGGATCTGTTGTCCAGCACACGCTATTGGCTTTTTTTTATGTTGTTTACTTTTATTGTTGAATTTACAAGATTTTTCTCTGTTTGTACTGGGAATTCCTATCTTTATTTTTATTCCAGGTTAACACATCGTCCAGTTCATAATCCGCTTTTTCTCAGAGGAGATGTTCTTTCTTTAATACTTTGATCATATTTTGCCAAAATATAAGATA
This sequence comes from Mixophyes fleayi, assembly GCF_038048845.1. Lineage (NCBI taxonomy): Eukaryota > Metazoa > Chordata > Amphibia > Anura > Limnodynastidae > Mixophyes > Mixophyes fleayi. The sequence continues at coordinate 67,494,265 of NC_134412.1, read as the reverse complement.
TGTCTCCACCTTTTTCACACATATTGCAGTATAGGATTTTGAAGTTAAGCCAGACAAATCCTCTTTAAACACATTGAGTCTATTAAAAATCAAACCGTTTTCCTGTTCAGTGTGGGACAGAATAATTAAATGTCCTGCAAATATAGCAGAATGCTATCTGAGCAGACATTGTTTTTCTCAGTACATTTTTGTGATTTAAAAAAAAAAAATCAATAATCATTGATTAAAGGAAAAATAAATCTGAGTTCACAACAATGCAGTGTGAGCTGAATCATAAACAATAGTGTTCCAGGTTATGTGAAAGTGCTACCCTTCATTAATAAATTATTTATGCAGCATGCAAACAGTTTTATAAGTTTATTTGACAGACAGCGAAGCTGCTGCCTCTTCTAATGGGACATTTGTATATCTAATGAAGTACAAAGAGTAGCAATAATTGTCTCTTACAGAAATTCAGTATATTTAAAAGCTAGTTTTAAAGGATTGTGCTAAGGCCTTGATCTCCTTAATAAGCTGTCACAGAGGATTGCAGAGTTTAAACATTGATTGTGACTCTTGTGCAAATAAAGGACAACACTGCAATTACAGATGTGCATGTAATGATCCAATTTCTTGTTATTTGGAAAAAGTGCAAAAGGTCTTGTGTTAAAACAAACAAACATGACATTGCTTTAATGGGTCTAGATAGATATACAAGTGAAATCAATGCTCTTACTAAAGCTGATGTGTATTTTTTCCTAGGAACGGGAAGCATGATTCATACTATGTTAGAAGACAACAACAAAGACATTTCCTGGGTAGATGAAAATAATTTCACTCTGCTTCACTTTGCGGTTGCTCAAGGAAACTTTGAGAGAGTAAACCACTTTCTCAATCTGAATGCCAATGTCAATAGCCGTACCATGAGTGGATACACACCTCTCATCTTGGCAGTGCAAAGAAAACTACCAGACATATGTGCTTGTTTAATAGAGAATGGAGCAGATGTGAATATAACTGATGAAGACAAATGGTCACCACTACATTTTGCAGCCCAAGGAGGTGATGATCGTATAGCTCGGTTGCTTTTAGATCATGGAGCACTTGTTGATGCCAAGGAACGGGACGACTGGACACCACTTCACCTGGCCTCCCAAAATGGATTTGAGAATGTTGTCCGTGTCCTTTTCACCCGACAGTCCAACCCAAATTGTCAAGAAATAGATGGGAAAACAGCTCTTCATGTAGCGTCATATTTTGGCCACTATAAAATCGTCAAGCTTCTGATCAGCCAAGGAGCTGACCCCAACTGCAAGCAGAAGAATCACAGGACTCCCCTTCACATTGCTGCCGACAGAAGTTACTTTCGAGTGGTGCAACATTTGATCCAAATAGGAGCAAATGTAAACTGTACCGATAAGAGCCTTTATAGCCCTTTGCATATGGCAGTAGTGAAAGGTAACAGTTTGATATGCAAACACCTCATAAAGCATAGTGCCCAAGTCAACCTGAAGACAAATCAGGGCTGGACACCTTTGCACCTAGCAGTATTTAAAGGACACACTGACATAATACATTTACTCAAGGACAACGATGTCAACTTAGATGCTGCTGGGCACATGACATGGACACCACTCCATTTAGCCGTACGCTATAATGAAGATTCAATTATTTCCCTTCTCCTGGATATGGGAGCTGACCCAAATGTTGCCGAGATGTCTGGCTGGACGCCGTTGCATCTTGCAGTGCAACGAGGTTCTTTTTGCAGTGCTATAAAGCTCATTGAAAAGAAAGCTCATGTGGATGCTCAGAACATATTTGGCTGGACTCCGTTACACGTGGCGGTTCTAAATGCTAATGCAGCTATCATAAAGACTTTACTCCGGGTTAGTGCCAAAAAGAATATAGAAGACAACAGTGGCTGTACCCCCATTCAGCTAGCAATAAGAAATCAAAAACAAAACATTGTTTCTCTGTTAGAAAACGGCACAGATACAAGTAGTTCGTTCAGCAGCTCTGCAGAAGAAAGTGAGGACCTAGGCCCTTACCTGAATTTCCAGAAAGAATGAGACTGAGGCCTTTACATGAACACTGTATATTTAACCTTGGAGACTTACGCCCATATCTGAATTTACATTTCACCCCGTTTATAAAAAAAAAAACACACTTATGAATTGTCATCTGTTCATGTGATGGATGTTGTCAGTGGCAGATTATAATAAGGGTATGTCAGGCTTTAGCCTCAGTTCAAGAGTGAGGGAAAACAGATTTTTCCCATGTAAACATTTTAGTGCAAGTATGAACCTGCAAAGAGATAAACTGATCTTGGGTGAGGGGCTTGATGCATATACTAATGGATACAATGTTGCTGTTTATTGCACTTGGAGTAGGAGGCTTGGTGAGTGTAACTAATACATGATGCAGAGTGGATATTTAAGAATTAGTATTGTTTTCATGGGTGGTTAGGCACAGATAAATGTTGTGGGATAGTGGGGAGAGATGTTTAGCACCGTCCAGGAACTATGGTAGATTTTAATCAACATTAAAAACTGTAGATATATTTATAATGTGGATATTGTGACTGCCCATACAAAACTGAACAATTCAGAGATATCTATTTAAGTCTGAGTTTAGATAGCATATCCTGTGTGCAGAAACCAGTGGCGGAACTACCAGTGGTTCGGCAGATGACGTGCACTGGGGCCCTTGGAGATAATAGGCCCCACTGCATGGCAGATATAATTCGCTTGTCCTCACCGGGGCCCACAGCTCACTAGTTCTGCCTCTGTGCAGAAACACAAAATACCATGAGAAACAAAAATGGAGAATATTCTCACTACAGAAGATATTTCAGAGGGTAAATGTATCAAGCTGCGAGTTTCTAGCGGATTTGAATAGTGGAGATGTTGCCTATAGCAACCAACCTGATTGCAAACACAAAGTTTAAAATATTCAAATATGAAAGTAAAAATAAATTACTCTGTCTTAGCTTGACTTTCCACCACACATTTGTTGAAGCGTAATGTTTAATACATATTATCTATCTCCTTTACAAACAGCTATAGCTCCCAGCTTTATGACAATGTAAAAAGGTAATCTGATAAAGGAATAAAGTCATATTATAAAACATAGAATGTCAGTGATACACGCTATGTTATCACTGAGAGTGCAAAATACTAATACAAAGAGCAACACCCTCCTTGTTTTTTTAAATTATTTTGCTAAAACACAAAAAAGATTGTACCCTTAACATATTTAGTAAAACAATACATCAGTCTTAGATCATTTAGCTCCGTAATACACCGTGGTGTATATGTATATAGTGAGAAAAATGGATTTATTTGTTTTTGGATGTGTGTTACCTTGATATAGTTTTTATTCTTTCTCTCAATATTCATAACAACTAATCTTAATGTTATGTTTCTTTCCTTGCCAGAATTCAAGATGCATCTCAATTGTTTTGTTGTTTGCAAAACAGAAAAATTAAAATATTTCCCCTAAATATTGTACCTGGTGATGGCTGTGCTGCTGTTAAAATCTGTGGGAACAACACAGATTCAGTTCAATGTTATACAGCTCATCAGTCATTCTGTGGACAGGGGAAGTGCACGTTATTTACTTGTGACATTTTCTTGGATATCACCATACTGTTCCATTTAGCCAATCACTTGATACTAATATACGTTAAATGGGACATTTAAACATAGGTGATAAACATGGCATTTGTACATACTGTAGGTATAAATGTAAATATGTTGACTGTTCTCTCTGTACAATAAACAATGTGTAAGTTCTAAAACATCTATAACTGTGAATTGATTCATTTTTATTTAGCCATATGTTTTGTCAGAAGTAATGTGAAAAGTTGCATTTAATAATATGTAATATGTGTTATGTTTAGCACTCACCAACCAATGTTCATTACATGTATGTGTATATATATATATATATATATATATATATATATATATATATATATATAAAAACAAAAACAGACATAGATCCTCTGCACTCACCATGTACAAACTGGGGTGCAAGAGGGGGTTGCCCACATTTTATAGACAAGAAAACAGGGATACTCTGCACTCTCCAAACACATAATTGAAGCTATACCAAGTACTGTTCTATATTAAAAACAGAGAATGTTAGTTCCACATATTGCAATATATGTTAAGTTGACCAACTGACGCCAAAGTCTTCCCATTCTGGCCAGTCCTAACATGATCAAATGCTATGCTATTTTATCTGGGCTTAAGGCTTACCTGCACACAGATTTTGAAGGCAAGACTTTCCCAAGCACTAGCAGCCATGAGACACCTGGGACTCACCTGACTCAAGTTGGAATTAATAAATGTAAAGAATGTAGAAAATGGGGTGCAAAAGTTATGGGACTTACATTATATAAACAAAAACAGACATAGATCCTCTGCACTCACCGGGGCTGAGTCATTAAGGAGAGTAAAGCAAAAAAAAAGGAGTAACTTTGCATCTTGGCAAAACCATGTTGCATTGGAGGGGGGGTTAAAGTAAAATGTGGGGACAGATTTATAGTTGGGGTAGGGCATGTCCTAGATCAGCTTTACATTTCAGAGTAAAAATAAAGCTATCAAGTATGTGTGTGCTAGCTGACAAAACAGCAAGTATTTATTTTATGTGCAACATAATAAACTAATTTTCCCCCCTAGCATTGTAACATGGTTTGTCCCGGTGAACATTTACTCCTTTTTTTGCCATACTCTCCTTAATGACTCAGGCCCACCATGTACAAACTGGGGTGCAAGAGCGGGTTGCCCACATTTTATAGACAAGAAAACAGGGATACTCTGCACTCTCCAAACACATAATTAATGCTATACCAAGTACTGTTCTATATTAAAAACAGGGAATGTTAGTTCCATATATATATATATATATATATATATATATATATATATATATATATATATATATATATATATATATATATATTAATCTATATATGGATTTCATGCTCTCACTTTCCCAAAAGTTACTGTAGTAACCACTGTCAGAATTTTCCACCAGTTTAATATTGTGGGAAGTTGTGCTGGTCACACATGGGCGGACCCTGCATCACTATTTGCAGCTGCCCTGGTTAATATCTGATAAGCAGATAGAAGTATGAGAGATGCAAGCTTCACTCTTTGCTCAGTTACTGATGGCCAAATCCTATGGCAGAGTTTAACATTGTAACACTTTATGAGATCTCTATTGGCACAAATTAAGATCAAGGTAAGCAGACTTATAAATATTCTTCACAAAGTTTTCAATAGTCTTTAACTTACTGCTAATTTACTTACATTGTAGCCTTGCTTATTTTTTTTTATAAATACCCCACTGTGGCAAGATGATTCTACACCGATTATACCACTTAAGATGAAAATATAGATATATTAAAAGATATGTACTCCTTTGGATGACAGCTGCTCATTGGGGACATATCTCCCCCATGTACCCTCACCATGACAATATAGCAGCAATACAGTTTTGAGAACACTGGCTGGTAAAACTGTGGGGGAGAATTAAAGTTGTGCTAAGTGCATGTATGGTAAATATGATTTCAGACTGAACAAAAGTTCTACCAAATTTAATCCAAATCCTTGTTTAATACACATACCAATCCTACCTGCATGTACAGCTAGTAAAGTTCAGATGTTGGTGGTCCTGGGGGGACTCTTGCAGAAGAAATACTTGTTGGCATGGGGTGTCATTAATTAGTAGGTGATGGGACTGGCTAAAATGTCTGCTCTTATCTGTGCAAAAATGCACAAACAACTCATATACTCATTTTCACTAACATACAATTTAGTAAAAATGAGTTTATGGCTGATACACTGAAAATATTAATCATTGAGGCAAAAGTCAAAGGCATTTGACAGGTATATTTAACAACATTACTGAAGTTTTTAAAATTACACCTATTTAGTTAACTACATATTTTTCCTCGTTAAGTGTGAGGTAATGCCCCCACATATACCTCCTAGTTCAGGTTGGAGAGGAACAACTAGAAGCCAGTAATAGATGAATCTATATCTATGTGACCACTAATTAGTGAATAAATCAATTAAATTGTCTATACATGTCTCATAATACTTCTTTATTTGTAGACAATTTAGAAAACTTAAAAAATGATAAAACTTTAGAGAGAGGGGGTAGTGTACGTAATTTTGATTGAGGTAATGACATGAAAATTAAGAAATTATTAAAAAATATAAATTGCATTTTTAATGATATCAAAAATTTATTTTTTTGTGTTTTAGTACTGTCTTAGGGCTAGATTTACTAAGCTGCGGGTTTGAAAAAGTGGGGATGTTGCCTATAGCAACCAATCAGATTCTAGCTTTCATTTATTTAGTGCCTTCTACAAAATGACAGTTAGAATCTGATTGGTTGCTATAGGCAACACCCCCACTTTTTCAAACCCGCAGCTTAGTAAATCTAGCCCTTAGTGTCTTAATATATACAATGCACCTCTGATATTAGAGCTTTTCTTTCTCTTTTTTATTTATATATTATAACTGTTCTAGGAGAGCACCCCAAGAAGAAAATAATATTGGCATATATCACCAGCAGAAAGTAACTAAAATAAAGACCATTCTGGTGTGGCTAATTTCCTTATATATACCATATAATTATATGTTGAAGTGTATCTCAATTTCTTTATTATCCAGCACAAAAATAATTTGGGAAATTAATTACAAATATAATGACTATTTAATATTAATAGAAACATTAATACAGTACAAGCCATCATCCTCTTTGATACAAATATATTGTATTAATGTAACAAGGAATATAGAACAACAAGTCACAGACTTTTTGATTAAAAGAATGGCCAATTTCATTCTATCTGCAGAGATAAGCAATAGACATAATCAAAGGAAAGATGATACTCGGTCAAACTTTTCTGAGGACCTAGAAGTAGGAAAAGAGATATCAAATAATTGAAAAGATATTCTCTCAATGTCAATAGCCTACCATGCCAATTTGTTGGTTGTGCATTTATAACCTGCCTGTGTTATTAAAAAAATAAATAATAATTTTAAAAAAAATAATTGGAAAGATGATTTGGGTAATGTGAAATTCATTATTTCAAAAACAATGAATAAGAGGTGGAATAAGAGGACATTGGAGGGATAATTAAAACAATCCACAACTCCTTGAGGTCTCAAAGTGTTTTTCCAGCATATGAGTTGCAAACTGAAGAGTTAAAATCCAAATGGGAAAAGTCCCTTCTGAAAGGCTCTAAAGAATGAATAGAAATATTGATTAGAAATGACAACCTGCTCTTGGATCAATATAGTAAGAAAATAGAAAAGATTAGTTCTAAATTAAAAGAGTTTAAACCTCATTGGATTTTCAAAGTAATTTTCAAATTCAGAAAAAACAGCCTTTGAAAAAATAATATTTGAACATAAGAAAAATAAATTTTCTAGAAATAAAAAAGCTTTTAAATGAATGTGAGATCACACAATAAAATATTTGATAATAAAGAAGGTGCTTCTCTAAATAATTTTGAAACATTGGAAGCAGAATCTTCCAAAAGTGTCAATAATAGTTCAAGGAAATATAGTAAAAAACACAGAGAAATAGGATTTTTAAGAGCATTCATAGGGAGAGTAAAAAAAAAAAGATTTGAAGGGGCAGAAAGAAATCTAAGAAATAGGAATCAAATAATAAGGAAAGTTGAATAGAAACATCAGAGAAGATTTCACAAATACAAGTAGGTAGGGAATCGTCCATGTGAATAATTAATGTCTATAATAAAACACTTACTCCCATCCATATTGAGACATTACCAGATTTGGATAATTTTTTCTGGGAAAAGAATTTCTAAATGAAATAAATTGTCCGCAAATTAAAACCTTTATAACAATGGTATCAAAACATTTAGGTCAATTGCAAATCATCTTAAAAAAAAAGAGATGAAATGGAACCTTTCTCCAATGGAAGTTAAAGCTATAAAAGAAATCCAAAATCCAAACTTGAAATGATGTACAGGTCAAACCATCGGACAAAGGTGGAAACTTGGTGATCTGGCTGAGGCTTTTAATAAACTTTTAAATGCCAATTGTTATAAGCAGTTGATTTTTAATCCCACGAAAAAATATTCAAGAACAATGAGAGAATAATTACAGGAGCCTTTAGAAGTGGAATGATAGTACAATCAGAACTAAATTTTCTAAAAGTGGATGATCCTAAGGTAACAACCTGTTCATAAGAACATAGAACAATAAGATCCCTCGTGGTAGGCCAATGATATCTGGCATTAGAAGCTTATTAGAACAGGGAAGTGTAATATATAAATAAATATATATTGAGAGAATATGTTACCAGTTTGCCTCCATACATACAGGATGCATCTGATGTTTTGAAAAGACTTAATGACTTCCATCTAGAAAAAAACATGTGGCGTGGAGTCGCTATACATGAGTATACAACAAATGAAGGGAACCCCTGCAATACCAACTTTTTAAAAAATGGAGTAAAATGTGGAAATGAATATATTTCTAATAGAACTTCTGGAGTTTATACTAAGCAAGAATTACTTTGTTATAATAACTTCTATCTCCAGTGAGCACCAACGTATCCCAAGCTGTATGGAAAATTATGAACTCCTGCGGGTACTATCAAATATTCTCAATCAGATAATATAGAATAAGGGAATACTTAAATTGTATGATGATAATCCTTCAATTCTTACTTTTCATAAAATGTTCTTGTAACCATAGAACAGAGAGAAGAACAAAATTGTGTAATACAGTAGATACATATACATAGAACAGTTCCACTGTGTCCTTAATAATAAAAGAGGAAAAAGAAAATCTTCTTTTAAATGCAGACGTCCCATTTGGTGGGGTACTCACAAGAAGTAGAAGAAATGCAGGCGCATCAAATGTTTTGCTTTTTCTTCTCTCTTTATGAAGTCCCCATCCATGGAACAACTCTATTTCCATATATCATATATATATCACCAGCAGATGGATAAAGTATTCAGGCAGTTGGTATAATTCCACAAGGTTCCAAAATGGTCACAGTGTAGAAAAGCCAGGAAATAAACATCCATTAGAAGATGTAATAAGATCATCAGTTAACATGCTCCAACATGTTTCGACCGTTACTGGTCTTTCTCAAGGTGCATAGTAAACTGATCCCTCCTGTATCCCAAGCTGTACTTCGGGTGCTGGGAAAGGGAAATAGTCTTCTCAAAAATAAATTAGGAATTTCCAAAACACATAGTTTTATGGACACGCTATATTAATGATATATTTATAATTTGGAATGGTACAAAAGATAATTTTACCAAATTCATCAATCATTTAAATCTCAAGGACCTTGTGAACTGATAGATATAAGGAGAATTTTTTAGACCTACAAATCAGAACTGGAAGTGAAGTAAAAGTGGAGACGGATTTATTTCGCACAGACGCGGCAACAAATAGTCTGTTACCTCACAGCAGTTCACATTTCCGGCCTATACTAAAAGGAACACCTAAAAGTGAATTATTACGTCTTTAAAGAAACTGCTCATATAAAGAAGATTTTAATGCCAGAGCAGATGAACTTTCCAGCAGGATTAAAGAAAAGGGATACAGTAACTGCTTGATCAAAAAAACCATGGAAAGAAACTAAAGAAGTCAATTGTAATATTCTTCTTTATCCAAATAAAATATGGATGAAAAAGAATGTTCTTATATGTATAGGAGATTTTTCTACGGAATAGAATGCCATAACGGGCACATTATTATTATTAACATATCCAGATTTAAAGGCAGATTTAGAACCGTTTAAACCGACTTTAACCATTTAAAGTCGCAATAAGTTGGTGAGAGCCTACTAATATGAGAGATAGGCTAGTTTACAGCCACTTCCATGGGGAAAATGGAAGACTGTAAGTACATGAAGAAGACTCTGACTGTAGAAGATAGATATCAGAAGAACCATGAGATACAAGATTTTATAAATTGTTATACAGAATGAGTCATTTACGGGGGTTGGGTACGTCTTTGCGATTATGACAATCCCGACAAGTGTTATGCCTACAAAATAAACCTGATGGCAGAAAAACACAAAGTAAATAGAAGCAGACTTACCTGATGTGCCAGAGAGCTGTCCAGTCAGAATCACTGCCTGTCAGCCTGCGGTGCCATCGGACATCTGTCTCTTAGTCTTTCAGGTAAGTCTGCTTCTATTTACTTTGTGTTCTTCTGCCATCTGTTTTTTTTTGCAGGTATAACAATTGTCGGAATCATCGGAATCAGTAATGCGATTACCACCGATTTATGGTGTCAGGTGTATTTGCAATAAACACTGTACAGAAATGACTACAAGATCATTGAAAAGAAGAATATTAGAACACATGGACAACATTCCAAATATAGAGAAGGATATGAAAAATATGAAGATGCTAACTTCTGTTGCGAGACACTTCAAAAATGAACATGGTAAACATCTGAGTGATCTAAGTGCATTTGGTCTGGAAAAAATCTCCTTGGGAATCAAAGGTGGAGACCCCACAGTGGAAATTCTCAATAGAAAGTGCAGATAGATTTTCACAATGGATAGTGTAACTCCTAAAGACATAAATGAGTTCATTAATTATGTGTACTTTTTGTAAAAAAATTCTCATTTCAGTTCACATTGATATTAAAGAGTGATGAGATACAACCAAAATGTTCAAAACAAATTTTTTAATCACAAGATAAAAATATAAGAACCATTAACATGTGGATATAGAACTTATTAGAAACAAAAATATATTAATTTTTACACCAATAATAATATATTTACCCATGTGGTTGTTGGTGATGGTGCATTGTGGGAAGCCTGTAAGGAAGGAGGTAGTAAATTTGACGATTAAAGGGCGATTGTCCTGAATGTTTCCCTACAATATTAAAACAGTAGAAAGAATATGAAAAATTTAAAAGTATGAATTTAATAACAGTCAAAAAGAGACAACAGAGATAAAAAAAAGTTTGTGACAAAAATATAGGAGAATACATATAAAAAATATAGATTTAAAAGATTATAATGAGAGACATATGTAATGAGGAATTATGAATTAAGGATACATTAGCACTTAGAAAAAAAATGTTATTCTAAATGTTGTGTGTTTTGTGCCTTAATAATTATTCATCTTTATTTACTATTATAAATAAAAGGGAATCATTTTGTTAAAATTCACAATAATAATTTACAGTCATAGGGCCTAAGTCATTAGGAAAAGTAAGGTAAAAAAAAATGAGTAAATATTCTTTGGGACAAGCCATGTTACAGTGATAGGGCTGCAAATGAGTTTATTATTTTGCACATTAAGAAAAAAACTGGCTATTTTTTCATCTAGCACACAAATACTTGATAGCTTTATTTTTACACTGAAATTTAAAGTTGATCTAGGACATGCCCATTGCCAACTATAAATCTGTCCCCATATTTTAAATTTGCCTCCCCCTCCAATAGAGGGGGAGGTATGTGCACTTCCGGTGATATTGCAACGTATTTAAACAATCATTTTGATAGTTTGTTATATGTATAGTATAATGACTTGCTAAAGCCTCTGAAAAGATATTACTATTGTTTGGGAAATTTATTTTCTGCGCAGAAAACAAAAGGTTGTATGTGTAAGTGAATGGTATACATAAAGACAAAAGTTTATCTACTGTTGAAAAGAGACAGATAAGAGAAGAGTTTGTATACTGTTGAAAAGAGACAGATAAGATTTGAACTACTGTTGAAATGATACAGGGCTGTTGTTCAGGTGTGTTTGACGAGACACGGTAAAAAGGTGACCTGAAAACAAAGGTTCTGTTTGAAGGGCGAACAGGATATAAAGAAACATTTGTGTGAGTGGCATTCTGTTCTAACAAAGAACAGTGGAAAAAGAGATGCCACAGAGTATACATGGCAGGTATACTCGAAGCGAAACTAACAGGTTTTTGCGGAATTCCCAATAGTAATTGCAGAGCTTACTGATAGTTAGTATCTGTAAGCCGTGCGATTGGACCGCATGGTTGATTGTGCAGCCGTGATTGTGACTTGGGAGATGTGGGAGGAAATACACTGCACCCACTGATATTCATAATAAGTATCGTGTGCTAACAGTTGTAAAGTACTCAAACTAGGAATGGCAGGGTATTGCGAAGTTGGTACTTGTCTGATCCCAGTTGTGTTAGGTTGTTTCTCAATTGAGTACATTGACAATCGCGTGTTATTGTTCAGTGGTACTAAGTAACGTGGAGTTGAGGGGGCGTACCTGTTGAAATCGTCCACGGCCAAGAAGAGATGGCCAATTTTGTGCTGCCTAAGGAATGGCCGGTTGGTTCGGTAAAGTATGTTATGAATTATAAATATGGTGAGTACGCAACGGCGTACTGCGACAAATGGGTCAAGATGACCCGGGAGTGTGTGAAACCTTTCCCAAACATCGGTAGTTTCAAGTCAGAGGTGTTAAATAATGTTAGAGATAAAGTGCTGTTGATTAAGTCAACAAAAATGAGAATTGACTGTTTAAAATTGTGGCAACGAGAAGGGTACACGTGGAAAGGGAGCGCATGCTCAACGGAAGTAGGCTTGGCGCAAAGCGCGCACACAACGGAAGTGAGCGTTGCAAAGCGTGGAGAATTGAGCGCAGGCGCACCCTCGCCGCCAAATGCGGTTGGGGTGGTAATTACAGCTGATACCAAAGATGCTAAAAATGTAATGAGTAATTTGCATGATGTATTAAGTTATGATGAGAGTAATGTAGAGGTTACCAGAGGGGGAGACATCCTTTATACTGCAACAGCAATTCCAGCAACTAGTTCAGAATGTAGTGATTTGGTAGGTTTGCATCCTGTCCGCATCTCTGTCCGCCCAATGGGGAGGCAGACAGAGATGGTGTAGTTCCCATAAAACATGTAGCAATGCATTTTCCATGGACTAACTGAACTGTTTTCAATTATGTCTGATTTCCCTGATCCTAGAAAAGATTTGGTCAAGTGTCAGAAATGTATTAGACATTTAGGTAATGCACATGAGCCTACTAATAAAGATTGGCGAGTGGTGTTTAGAGCCTGTCTTCCTCTCAATACTGATATACAAAAGTTCATTAAGGATTGTATGTTGGAGGAGGATAAATCCTTAACCGAGGATGATAATCAGGAAAATATTAAACGTATAATTTCCCAGTTGGCCATATATTTTCCAGTGATAGTGGCCTGGAGAAACATTTTCACTATCAAGCAAAAAGGTAGTGAGATTGCAGCTGAGTATTTTGCTAGGGCTCTGGCAGCTATGACTAAGTACACAGATATACCAGATATAAAGGATAATGTGGAACACAGGGAAGTAGCTGTTGCAGTACTAATGGATGGTCTCAGGGAGGATTTAAAGACCAGGGTACAAACCCCTTTTCCTAATTGGAGAGGTCTCACAGTAAATCAAATTAGAGAGTCTGCTGTGGAACATGATAAAAACATATGTAAAAGGGAAAAAGCGCAGAGTGATGGTGAGTATCTAGGCTTTAGAAAGATTGCATTCACAACCTCAGATTTATAAAAACCACCATAAGGGACGAAAGAAACAGAAATCTTTGAAGTGTTTTAACTGCCTTAAGAAGGGACACTTGAGGAAAGATTGCAAAGAAAATATTGGAGCGAAAGCTAGAAAATTAGGACCAGGCAAGGCAAATGCTAATCAATGGTAAGTGTCAGTGTGCAGGTCTAGAAAAAAATTGAGTAAGAAAATATACTTTGCTGTTATTGCTTGTTTATTTTATGTTGCCTTGTGTTTACTTTCCTGATCGCTGGCTGATGGTACGGAATGAAAATGTTTGTTTCATTTGTTGTTTAAAAATAACCATCTTGTCTTTTCTTTTTCATAGATAAGGATAAACAAAAGAAATATAGGCTTAGTGATTAAGGGGTGGAATAGAGAAGTGGAAAAATTACTCTTGAAAGACAAATTAGCAATGGATCATTGTAACACTCTTTGTTTTAGGCTGCAGTGGCTCATGATAATTTATTTGACTAAGAGTCATTAATCAAAAATTAAGTATGTACATACTCTGCTCTAAATGTTGTTTTATGTATTTCAGATAGAAACACATGTGAGATACTAAGTATGAGTCACTAAGGGTTAATTTTGCACTTCTCTATTATAAGTCAGGAAGTCTGTCACAAAGGTATACAATTATGGTGATACCGAGTTCCACATGAGCTAACAACGGACAACACTGGATTGCACGGTTGACGTAAGACCCCCTAGTTAAGTATGGGGAGGGGTCATAGTTTAGCAAATAGCTAAAGGGATTAGTGGAATAAATAGAGCCATTTTCCCATAGTGTACAATTCAGCTGTCATGTTTGCTGTAAAATCTCCTTTTCTGCTTTTCTATTTGTTTTTAAATCCTTGTATTCTTATTATTCATTGCTCTCCTATTTCTCATTCTTTACATCTCTGTTAGTATCTCACTCTTTTCTTGTATAGAGATACAAAAAGACGTAGACATTGTCTCATTCATGGGGCTAAGTCATTTGTGACATCTGACGGAGTCAGGGATACACACACTAGATTGACAGAAGTCACAGAAGCAGCTAGGGGTTTGTTTTTATGTGTACAGAAGCTGCAGATTTAAAGCAGAAAGGTTTTTGTTGTGGGAATATGATTCATGTTTTATAGATTGCATATCTGCCTTTTTGTCTCCTGTGCAAAGTGTGCCTTTATATATATGCACAAAGGGTGGATCGCTGGAGGTTAGACATACAGATATGCATCTCTGTGTAGAACATTGGAGTAGGATTTTTGCCACAAGACCTGACATAATGTGAAACCCTAGAAAATGTAAAATTGTAATGGATGCTGTTATATTTGAAGAAAGTGTTATAGAGATAGACCCCTTTGCCCTTCTCACTTAGCCAAGTAGCTGAACGTGTGGGATTGAAAATGGCATGTGAGTTGGCAGAGGGAAAATCAATTGATTTACATTGGTCTTCAGCATTTTTCTAGTCTAGGGGGCAACGTTGAGGTGACTGAAGAACTTTTTATAGCAATAGCAGTACATGAGTAGGACATTACATAGAGGACTTGAGACAGCGACACAGTTACCAACTGAAGTAGCTGCTAGTAAAGGCCACACTTACACACACGACTGTACATGGCTGTCACACCAGGTCGGACCTGGCTGTCAAATAAACAGCAGGGTTTGATGTGACAGCTGACAAATCTATGATGTGTTTTGTTTTTCATTGTATTGTTTTAAATTGTGTACACACACACACACACACACACACACACACACTCGCATGCACGCACACACAAATTAGTTAATATATGAGATTTGTGTTACCTGAAGAATAAACAGTCTGGAAGGTGAAGGGATGTGGTCAGGAGTCTGGCGGACCCTGGAGAGATGGACAAGGTAGACCAATAGCTCCCAGACTGTATCTTCCAGACCTAGTGGAGGCAGGACATGGTCTGGCTCAGCTGGGTACAGAAGGTATGTGCAAGCTGGTAAGAGTATATTGAGGTGCACTAGACGTTTCTTCTCAAGCTAGTAGGAAGGCAATCACCTGTCTTGATTGAGAGAGTGTCAGGAAGATGATACCAACAGAGCCATCCCATATCCCTGTTACAGATGGGCTTTCTCCAGGCAAAACAAATCCACGTCATCCAATTACCACCTTGCTGGATCCTCAAGTATGCACTGGTGTACCAATGAAATATATCTGGGCAAAGATGTATTGAAATGTTTCTAATGTATTGCTGTGTCATACTCAGGGCTTTTGTTATTCAATGTTATAGCCCTAGAGTTATAAAAGGTGATAAGGGTATTCCTGTTATTGGTAATAACTGTATAATGTATGAGCAGTAATAATGAGTTACATACTTTTGATTAGCCACAAACCAGTGGGAAAATAAAGTAACGGTACTAGTTAGGATGGATTGAATATAATGAGGGTTGAAACTTGATTGAAGTGGCTGGTAGCTTTGGCCACTAGTCCTCCCCACTATCAAAAATCACTCCTAAACTGCCTCTTAACCTGTTGTCTTTTGAAATGTTTTTGACTTTTTCTTGTGATGAGTTTGTAGCGGAGAGACTATTCTAGACTTTGAGAGGAAAAGTAAATAGTGAGACAGCAACCGAGAACGCTCAAAACACTGTCTCCTGAGGTGTTACACTAACTGTCAAGATGTTGGAGTGGGAGAGTATGCTGTGGAACTGTAATTTCCTATGCTCAGGTTGTTTGACAGACAGGTACCAACTGTTGACGACCAGCATCACATCTTTAGGGGTAGCAGAGAGACACTGGTACTCATTCCATCCACTGCAGAGGCGCCAACACCCAGAGAAGGTTCCAATTACACTTGTGAATCTGTTCTGGGAGGCCCCGATTGCAGTTAGCAACACCCGAGCCAAGGACTTTGCAAAAACAGTTGTCCAGCATGAAGTAGTAGTTTTTCCTGTTCTGTGTTTCTCTCATCTCATTCTCTTTTCAGGGCAGTCAATTCTTTCAATTGTGAACAGGTGACAGAGACTGGTTCAGGTAGTGATATTGAGAAGTTGGGGATGAAGGAGAAGATGGTAGTACAATCGGTCTAACCAATTACTCTATTTAATTCAGGGGTAAAGGAAAATTTGGAAACCTTGGAGCTTGGAGAAAGTGTGAGGGGCTATTGTCTGAGGAGCACTGTGTCCGTAAGTACGGTGATCCCATAGTTGAAGAGAGGTACATCCAGTGATGCCAGTCCAGTAATATTCGGACTTGAGCAGGCATCCTTGAGAATGATTATCATTCTTAGGTGAGTAAGATTGTAGACCAAACAGTGCTGGGTGTGCTCTCAAGTGCTTCAGAGACTATATCAAGAAGGACTAGTTCTCTTTCCACTAAATATTCCTGAGTTGCCCGAATTATGGGGTGGGAGGTCTCTAGGGGATAGGTAAGACAGCTAGGTCCCTTAGTTTGAAGTCTCCCAATATTTGGCAAACCGATCACGGTTTCACGTACAAAGAAACTTGAATATTGGAAGACTGGGAAGAACGAACAGACAATAGCCCGCCCCACAAGTATTGAAGAAAAGAAATGTTGATATTATTGGAATGTATTTTTAACTCAGGTTGATGATGCTATTGGTGAACATGCAGTGTTTAAATGTTGTCTGAGCTTAAAGACATGCTTTGGATGGATGAACCTGTTAGACATGAAGAACTATAGTAGAATATTCTATATTGTTGATACGTGTTCTATCGTACCCTGTACCCTTCCAAATAATACATTACATGTTTTATTGCACCCTTGAAGGGCATACAAAAGGTTATCTCCAAGCTCCAGAGGTATACAGTCTACAGTAAAAAAAAAAAATTGTTTCTAGGATTAAGACTCTCTCTTATGGTAACCTGTCAGAGAGCTACAGACAGCATGGTCATACACCAAGGGGGACTTACATTACAGAGCAATGAAACGTGGTACTGAGATCCTGCATATAAAATCTTTAAGGTGATAGTTTATTATACTATCAAAGGGTGGAACTGTCAAAGTCGTATAATTGGATGAACGAAAGTATACTGGTTAATATTTTTTCATCGTGCAATTGCGATCAGTACGCCATGTAACACGTGGCATGACGCAATCGCATGACACAATATGCACGCATACACTCGCGCTCTCACATTCATTTATTTGTATATTTCATTTTCATAATGGTTCCATTCCACAGTCGTTTATGAGCAGATGGTATTAGGTTTCTAGATATATAATAAGGTTATATGTACACTTTAGTGATATTTAAGGTTCAGATTACAGGAAATATGTCATGTTTAGTATCATTATAATCCCCTATTTATCCGCAGTTGTCCGGTTCTTTCACAGAAGGAATCGCACATTGCATACTCTAGTTAGCGATGTTAGGGAGTAAATGTTTAAAATTATACTCACTGTGTATTGTAAATAGACTAGCTTAAACTGTTTTCTTGACAGGAGAATCAGAGTCATCATCTGGAGAGCAGACCCCCACCCTTGGAATGCTGACCCCCACCCTTGGAGGGGGTTGTTTGAACTGGCCTATGACCTGCATTTCACTGGACCCTCCTGAAACCTGGACCTATAGAAGCAAGACACATCATCTGTATTGTTTTCTCTGTAACACTAAGTGTATATATACAAGCTCTGCTGGGACCAGCTGGCAGTCATCTCTGACCACAGTCTTCTGGACTGAAGTACTGTTCTAGCTGGATCCAGCAGAGAGCGCAGCGGGTGCGGTGGTATGTATGTATTTCGTATCGGCTGTACTTTATTATAATTATGTATTGAACTGCTAAAACTTTTGCTTCTGCTAAATAAATTGTTTGTGCTTTGGAAACACAAGAAATCACTTAGACAATGCTTATTGGAAAACGATAAAATTACTTTAATACTTCTATGTATGTATATGGAGAAAACTTAGATTCTGGAAAGGCCTAAAATTTGCTCCAACCAGAAAAAATAAATGATTTCAAATGATTTCTGGGCTTACAGAGGTTTGTGTGAAAACTAAGTGTGAAAAATTCTTCTTAAGTCAACATAAGCAAAATGAGGTTAAAAACTTCAAATCATCGGTAAAAGAAATTAAGAAAAAAGAATATTTTTACACTTCACACAATAAGGCCCATTTTCTAATTTGTTTCTCCAAATTAATAAAGGATGAATTTGCATTTATCAGAAAAAAACCATAATAAAAATTACTTTAAAAATAACTAGGCTAGAAAAGAATGTGTGACCATTAAAAATCTGGCTGATATTAACAAGATAGTGATAAATCCTGCTGATAAGGAAGGGTAATTTGTGATTATGAACAAAGAACGATATAATAATGAAGTACAATGTCTTTTAATGGACAATAATTCAATAATACTAAATTCAAACTATTCAGGAAAAAGTGATTTAATTATTGAATGATTATAAAGACCAAAATGTAAACATTGAGGATGAATATGCCTATATTAACATTGATAAACCTTAAACTCACTCCCTATATATATTTCTCAAAATCCACAAAGGTGTGGTAAATCCATTGGGGAGGCCGAGAGTATCGTGGGTGAATTCTGTAACCTCCAATCTTTCTACCATTATGGATTACATTTTACAACCACTAGTTGTCCATACAAGATCCTATATAAAGGACACCACCGATGTCTTTAATAAGTTATCCCAAATTAAATTGAATAAGGATTTCATGTTAATTACAGCTGACGTGAAATTGCTTTATACTGCCATCGGACTTACAATAGGGTTGGAAACTATTGGTTACATTCTTGCTAAGAACAATATAGAAGAAAACTTCAGGATTTTTTAAGGATGCAATTTTATTCATCTAGGAAAATAATTACTCTTATTACAACAAGAAATTCTACCTCTAGAATGTCGGCACGGCGATAGGTACCAGGTTCACCCCAAACTATGCCAATTTATTTATGGCCTATTGGGAAGAGGGGACAGTGTGGTAAAGTGAGATCTTTGGAGGGTGAACCTGGTATCCTGGTTTCATTTTATAGCTGACATATTGTTTATCTGGAAGGGGAATAGTGAACAGTTAAATGTTTTTTGTAATCATTTGATTTGTAACCAATATAACACCGAACTTTCTTATGATATCAGCAAAACTACTGTAAACTTTCTAGATTTAATGATTTATATCAAAGATGATAGAATACATATTAAAATATACAGGAAACTAACAGTCTCAAACTCTCTAATACCCACTGCAAGGGAGCTTCACTGTAGGTGGATCAATAATATTCCGCATGGACAATTTTTTTGTTATCGGAAAACTTGTACAGAGAATTCTGAGTTTGTAGCTCATTTTGATGAACTATCAGAAAATGTTCTACAAAATGGATACTCTGAATCCATAGTTAGGAAAGCTAAAGATGAGGTCCTGAAGCTAGAAAGAAATGAATAAAAATAAGCTCCAAAAAAAGAGGTGAAATGTGATGATATCCAATGGTCTTTTATCACCAAGTTCGATTGCCAATATAAAGAAATTGAGAAAAATAATAAAGAATAATTGGGGAATTCTAAATAAGAACAATATTATTGGTCCTTGCCTCCCTGAATACCTAAAGTTTAATTATAGAAAGGCCAAAAAAAAATAGTTAAGGGTTCACAACCAGATACAAAGAAGGGTGTTCTTTTGGAGGGGTTTCACAGGCGCAGGATTTGTGCAATGTGTGGGAATACATTTACAGCAAATACAAAAAGTTAATACACGTATTTTGAAATACAAGGCAGGAAATATGTTATTGATCAATTCATGACCTGCAATACTAGGAATGTGATATATCTCTTAAAATGTAAGTGTAATAAATATTATGTAGATCACACCACACATTTTTATAACATTAAGAAGGGTTCTCCCACTCATCTATTATTCAAAC
Organism: Mixophyes fleayi; assembly: GCF_038048845.1. Classification (NCBI taxonomy): domain Eukaryota; kingdom Metazoa; phylum Chordata; class Amphibia; order Anura; family Limnodynastidae; genus Mixophyes; species Mixophyes fleayi. The sequence continues at coordinate 67,473,880 of NC_134412.1, read as the reverse complement.
ATTTTATGGGGGTTCATAAGTGTTCAGAGAATTGTGTGACAGAATTTAAAGGATTGTGAAACTAACACAGTGGCTAAGTGGTTAGCACTTCTGCCTCACAACACTGGTGTCATGAGTTTGATTCCCAACCATGACCTTTTCTGTGTGGAATTTGTATGTTCTCTAAGTGTTTGCGTGTGTTTCCTCCAGGTGCTCCGGTTTCCCCAAAAAGACATACTAGAAAGTTAATTGACTGCTATTAAATTGACCTTAGTCTCTCTCTGTGTGTGTTAGGAAATTTTGACTGAAAGCTCCAATGGAGCAGGGACTGATGGGACTGAGTTCTCTGTAAACCACAGTTGAATTAGTGGCGCTATATAAATAGCTGCTGATGATGATGATGATAGAACCTGATTGGAAGGACAAGGATATTGCCACATAGTTGGATTCATAGATTAAATTCTCTTGAACTAAATGGGCTTAATGTCGACTTTGAGTTACAATGAATTTTATAATCCATAAAGCTGATTGTTATTTTGAGTTTAAGGCTAATATATAATGTTTCAATACAAGATTACCCATTACTATAGACTCCCTTTCTTTAGGAATTTTATTGTTTACACTATTGGATCCATATCTGTATTCGAATGGAGACAGTGTAATACACTATTATTCTGTACTATTATTCAACAATAGAGATAACTTCAGAACTCTGTATCCATTAACAATAAAAAGAATAAAAAAGAGAAAGGTGTGTAGACTTATAAATATAATTTTAGTAGGTCATGACATTTACACACATGTTATTATTTTAATACCAACTTTGTGATCGGACTATTGTTTGTTGATTTCAATTTAATTTGTCCAAGGAGGTCATGTGATCAGACCTCGTATATTTTTTATACTTTTCGGCAGACACAAACCATGTCATCAAACTATCGTGTGTTTGCTAGTATTTAACAAGAGAGATAACATCCGAACCCTATATTTATTACCAGCTTGGAGAATAAGAACATTTGCGCAAACTCATTTTTCTTAATAGGTCACAACAAATATATAGTTTTTCATTTTAACACAAAACATGTGATCGGACTATTGTTTGTTTATTTCAGTTGGACCTCATATGTTTCACATTTCTTCGTATCAATTATGAAGTACCAAAATCATTGTTCTGCAATGGAAATTACAATTAATTCTGTCTCCATTTTACAATATGATCACAATATTTTTGTATTGTACCGGAGAGGTATACTTCTCGGCAGATACAAACCATGTGATTGGACTATCGTAGTTTTGCCTTAATTCCATTGGCTCAAGGAGGTCATGTGATTGAACCTCGTATGTTTAAATTTTTCTGTACATATTATGAAATTCCGGAAGTGTTATTCTGTATATATTACTTTTATTTATATGTAATTTTTAGATATAGTGGAATGCATATTTGCAGTTATTCTGATTATCAAATTGTTTTTAGTAAGATGTTATGTGATATATTCCTGATTGCTTACATTAGCAATTGTGACACTATAAAAAAGGGACAGTATTAGCAATATGACATGTCTTGAGGGTCAAAACGCGTTGTCATTCTTTCTCCATTCTGATGTATTTACTGTCACCTACCCTTGAAGTGTGCAGCACAGCTCACAGGCGTCCAGAGGAAAGGAGCTCTCTTAGAGCTTTGACCATCACCTATCTCTGGTAGGCAACCATTACTCATTATTGGAGGAGTCATATCTGAGATTTTGTATGAATGTGTGATTCTTTTTGCTTTTAACTAATAGATGTGGGTTGGATGAAATACACTATGGAATATTCCTTCTTTTTTGCACATGTGTATGCTCTATAAGAACAAGCATCCTCATTGGAGATTCCTTATGAAGTCACAGAAGCAAGACACCAACTGTATGTGAAATTTCTTCACTTAATGAAAGACTAATTACATCTTTATTGAACGCTTCTTGTGTGATATCTCTTCACTAAAGGATTTGCACTATTTTATAGAATAAATTTATTATTGTTGTATAACGCCTATAGATGTTTGTCACTGTTGCTATTTTTTGTAATTAGACTTTGGTGATAATCCAGACATACACCTGAGGTAGCCATACTAGGATCATTTTGAGCTTTGACCCGTTTATCTTTTATCAATGATGTGAAGAAAAAGTTACACGAGCTGGAGAAAAATTACCTGGACTTGTTTCATATGTACGAGAAAGTAATGTTTGAACCCTGTAGTCATATTAAAAGTTAAAATAATTACAATAACTACATAAAAGTTTAAAATATTTCATTTAGTTGATTAAGATGTTAAGATGCAATTTCTACAATATCTACATTCAGTCTGTGTAGATAAAGTTCACAAATAAAAGATAATGTAGACAACTTTCTGGTTCACTGGCTGCACTTGCTAGATGAGCTTAAAATAAAGGCAAAACCAGTTTGTAGAAACAGGGTGGCCGCAGGTGTACAATGAGAAAAGTAGACATATCAATACACACACACACACACACACACACACACACACACACACACATATATATATATCCTACTCTGCCATTACATTTAGAACAGTCAATACACATAGAGGTATTAATGGGCTTATTATTTACAATTATATATATATATATATATATATATATATATAAATATATTATTATCATTCACTTGTTAGGCGCCACAAGGTATCCGCAGCGCCGCACACAGTATTAACAGTAGACTATACAGGGTGACACCATACAGAACAATGAACAAAAAGAACATATAAATATATATATATATATATATATATATATATATACAGGGTGATGGCATCCAGGGGGCCCTTGAAAGTGCTCAGCAGCAGTATTGATTAATCGGGGCGGGGGCGCCCCCGGCGCGATCCGTGCTGCTGAGCACTTTCACTGCGGTCCTTTTCCGGCGCCCTGTAGTCTCCTTACTGAGGAGATCTCATGAGTCTCACTCTCACGAGATCTCCTCAGTAAAGAGCGCTCAGCGCACCGGGGAAGGAGGTAAGTGCGGGGGGGGGCGCGGGCAGCTCGGATCATGGGGGGCCGTGGACAGCTCGGATCATGGGGGGGCCCTCACGGGGGAATGGAGGCCCCCTTAGCCCAGGGGCCTCCATTCCCTTAATCCGGCCCTGAGTACACATTTTTGTTTCAAAAACTCTACAGGAATTGGGCCGATTGGCTGATTTCAAGATGGCGCCCATGTTTGGTACATACCGTAAAAGATAGACCTCGTCACCCATACCTTACTGGAGTATTCAGGTTTCCCAATTTCCTGTAGAGTTTTTGAAATAAAAGGGTGTACTGTGACTTTTGAATTACCCTGTTTATCTATTTTCACCAAGCACCCAGGATATTAATAGGAGCATGACAGGAGCAGCAGTTGTTAAGTTGCATCTGGACTGATGAGTTATGAGTATTTGATGGTTTATTGTACGTGCAGAAATAGCAATGAATATGTTAGGATTCAATAGCTACAAACAGATAAGCGATAAAGTTTTAGATTCTGGTACATATAAATACTACTGGAGAGGTTTGTTGCACTTGGGATATGCAGGAAAGCTTTTTCACTCTCTGTTTTAATGTGTTCACAATCACATTGTCTTTGTTATGAGATTTGAATATTTATATATATATATATATATACAAGTTAACCCGTGCATGATACTCATGCATTCTAGTCAAATCAAGCTACTTAAGGCCTCCTCAGGGGAAGAGCTTTACTTCCCGATGCAAGCGCCCTTTTTTAACGTAGTTTTGTCCATATGTCACCACCTCATCATTTTTCTCCATCACCTCATCCTTCATCTTCATTGCCACATCCTTCATCAAACTACTTAAGGTGTTAAAAACTCCCCACTGTCACCCCCGGAAACCACCAACCACTCCCAACTGTCACTTCTGCTTCAAGAAATATATAGGTCAGTGTATAACTCTGCCCTGCAGGTGGCGCTGCAGCTTTGTTTTTTTTTCCACACACGCCACTAGGCATTTTTATATATATATATATATATATATATATATATATATATAATATCTGTGAAACACTCTTCTATTGGTACATATATGTATGATTAGTATTGTTTGTTGGTATAACAGTACACTATTGTGGTGCCCTATCCCATCTGCCTTACTTTCTAGAATACTTCCAGATTCACTATCTGGTCCATTGGGAATTGGCAGCCGCCTGGACATTGGCAAGTGTATATAAAAGATGGACTATTGGAACATTATATCAGTATTGAGTTATGCGCCATTGTGTCTTTACCTGTATAATATGTAGGATATATATATATATATATATATATATATATATATATATATATTTATATACATACTATTTATTGGCTGATTGACCCAATAATCAGCTGAAAACACTGTAGTATGTACATAGTCTTAAAGAGAATGAAAATGTAAATATAAATGGACAAGAATATAATATAAATTAAGTGACTAAGTAGGGCATTATCTCTAGAGGTAAAAAAAATAGTTCACTACATACTTATTTCGCAGTGTATTCTTTACTCAAAACAAATAAGAAACATTATTGAAAGAAACTTTAGATTATTGAAGCTAGGTGAAAGTTTAACTCCTTACTTGACAGAAAAAAACTAAAAATAATCTTTAGAAAGTCTGATAATTTGAGGAATAAACTAGCACCTGCACATTTTCTAAGAAACGAAGAAAAATCTAATACCGCTAATAAACAGACATAAGCTGGTTACCAAATAAAACCAAAGGCTTCTATAAATGCGTGAAAAGCAGGTCTTTAGCATGTATTCAAATTGTTGATACTAACACACATTTTAGCTAATATGTAACCTAAAAAAATTATGAAATTAAAGATTTTCTAAATTAGCTGATTTATCTCATCAAATTTGGATGCGGTTTACAATACGTAGGTAGAATCACATGACAATTATGTGTTAGGTTCATAGAATATAAGTGTAATAAAAGATAAGAATATCGTACATAGATTGCGGCACATAGGTGCCGCCGGTGTAGCTGTCACGGTATTGGGTGGCCTCCATCATTGTGCTGGCTTGTTCTGCTGCCTGCTTCTGTGCTGGCCATGCTGGAGATGTTCTCTGTGGCTGTTTTCGTGAGTCTGTATTTTTTGAATGTCGTTATTGCACCATTCTGCATTTTCATGTCGCTATGGTTCTTGTCAGAATTTTCGTGGTTGTAATAATGACTACCACCGGCTACCAAAACTCTTGTATATTTTCTCATCATCTCCCGTCTTAACTATTGAAACGTCCTGCTATCTGGCATTCCTGACACTCATATATCCATACTTCAATCTATCCTAAATGCTGCTGCAAGACTGATCTTAATCTCTCACTGCTCCACATCTGCTGCACCACTTTTCAAATCACTACACTGGCTCCCTGTGTCCTCCAGAATCAAATTCAAACTACTCACTCTTACCTACAAAGCCCTCAACAACAGTACCTCTGTATACATCTCAAATCTCATATCATAATACTCTACCTTCTGCCCTTTTAGATCTACCTCTGACCTGCACCCTGTCTTGTCTCTGGTAGCCATCTCTTACTCCAGCCTACAAGACTTCTCTCAAGCTGATCCCAACTTATGGAATTCCCTACCATGCTCAATCAGACTTTCCCTAAGCCTTATATCTTTAGACGCTCTTTGAAAACCCATCTCTTTTTTGGAGGTAACCTTATCTCCCGATAACACTATACTCACTAATGCACCCTCGCAACTGTTCCAATCTCTATTCTGAACCACATGTGATCCTCTTGTTTCAGCTGTGTCCTCTTCCACTTAGAATGTAAGCACTCTAATGAGCAGGATTCTTCATACCCTTTGTTTTCATGTCTGCATTTATTTTGTCTACTTTGTATGTCCCTGTTTTATGTATGTACTGTTTTCCGTACTGTATGGCGCAGCAGAGTACTGTGATGCTTTACAAATCTATCATAATAATAATAAATAAGTTTGCCAAAGCATGTCACAGAGCGTGTTTTGGGGCATTTGAATACTTTGAAAATAGATAGATAATTGGAGAAGGAGGGATAACTGGAGATTTACCATTCCTGAGTGTAGCCCAAACACCCAAAATGAGTTAAGGTACCTTTGGAAGTCCCTGCTAGGTTTTTATTTTGAGGGCCTGACCTGTGATTCCCTCTTTCTGCCAAGGCTATCTACATCTGGACTTTGTTTGTCCTGACGTTCCATATTCTCATCGAGGTAAGAATTTGAGGTAATAATTTATGGTTTCTTATAATTTACTGTGCAGTTTTATTTCTGGTAGGCATAGTTATAATTGTAGTTGATTGTTTTGTTATATGTTAGTGTGTGATTGCAAAGAAATAGACTAGGTGGTACTTAGTATAATCACAAAAGACCATGGGTCTGAGTCATTAAGGAAAGTAAGGCAAAAAATGAGTCTACATCTACCTCACACCTCTTGGGCCCAAACCAGAGCCTGTTTCTGGAGCGGACGAGCGCCATCTTGCCTCCCCCTACACACATTGCGCACATATCAGTACATGCCCTCTAACTCTACCTGGCCTCTCATCACCAAGAGCGTCCCTGAGCAAGAGATGGGAGCTGTTGCTATACTGGGTTGCATATCCCCCTTGAGAGGTGGACGACCCTGACGCTCGCCACAGGCATATCGCTGGAGGACTGTCTACCCCGTCTACTGCAACACTCGGGGAACTTGGAGCCACTCCTGCCGACACAGAAACCAGCAAAGTTGTGGGCGGTGATTTTTGGGTCTGGCTGACACCGTTCTTCCAGCCATTATTATGCTGACCCTTTCATTAACAGAGGAAGACACAAACAACAACACTGCACACAAGGCATCCACCACAACTCAGTGTACCCACAATTGCCCCATCATACAATCTCCTCAAAGGTTTTCTGAAGTCTAGGCAAAACTATCTAACCAATTGGAATTTATCATCTAACTATAGCACCATAGTGAGAAGCTGAGAAATCTACCACTCCACATCAATATATAATCCTAAAGAGATAAAGGAACCACTGTATATATCTCGTCTTGCTTGTTTCTCACAAAACCAACTCAAGTTACAAGCAGCAGTAGCTGTAACAGTGTTCCATGAGGACATCTTGTGGTGGTCTTTGATAACTGCAACACAGGCAATATAAATCAACCGTCATTATCCTCTGAAAGCCCAATTTTCCAGCACCCTGCATACTTGTTGGTCTTGCACAGAAAATCTTTGAAAAGTATAAAGCGAACAGCTTCTATAAAGTTCACTGCACTCCAGAACTTCATATTAGTGTCCCTTAGGAAAGGGCCAACAATCTTCTCTTACTCCAGCTTTCTCTCTGACCATAGTCGGATATGTACCTGACCCTCATGTGGAGAGGTCTCATGTCAGCCTAATGTGACAACTGGCGAACCCTGCCTATCTAGAGCAAAGTCTCAACAGCAAGCAGTTCCCGGTACAAAATATTATGTTCATACAGCTATTACAATGCATAAAACATCTTCCTGCCAGAAGAAAGTAGTCACTGCTGAGATTACTCAACACTTTCATCATCAGGCTAAACGTCTAATTTCATTTCCCTCCCCTTCATCCCCACGAGATGCTTGTGACGAAGACTCAGACATGGAAGACGTTCCAGCAACCACACGAGATATATCAGACATTTGTAACCTCCTACTGGACCTCAAAACCTCCCTCACAACCAAAGTCAAACAAACAGTAGGGAAGCTGAAGAAAGATATTGTGGACCTTGACCAACGAAAAACTGTTCTCGAGAACCAAGCCTCACAATCTCAATCCTTCCAAACTGAGGCTAACAGAGACCTTGAGTACTTCAGCAGAGAACTCGACTTTTTAAAGGACAAAAATGAAGATCTCGAAAACCAAGAATGAAGAAACAATCTTCGCATTCGTAATGTCCCAAAAACAGTGGAGCCCGCAGACATCGAACCATATCTACTACGTCTCTTTATCCACTTGGTCCCCGCTTTGACAGATTCTCAGATAATCATTGAAAGGGCACACAGAGCTCTTCGGCCCAAGCCTAAAAACTTGGATCCTCTCAGAGACATTATCCTGAAATTTTTATCATATAGGATTAAAGATCAAATCACTCTGGCCTCAAGAAACACCAACTTCATCCACTTTGAAGGATCAAGATACAGATTTTCCAAGACTTGTCTTTAGTCATTGTCACAAAAAGAAGGGACCTTTGGGAAATTACGCTTGTTCTACGTGACCACAGATATAAGTACTGTTGGGACTTACCTTTTTTGGCTTGTAATGGACATAAACGGCCGGCAACATTCCATTCCTACACTTGAAGATGGGAGGAACCTCATAGGAAAATTGAACTTAAGCTCACTTCCTCACCCGGCTCATCTAAAAGCATCATCTGAAATCCATCCTACTTGAAGTTGGTCGTATTTCTCATTATATACTATATTTGATGTCATTTATGCTAAGTAACACACAAATGAATTCTATTATTTTTCACGCTAGATAATGAGTCTGGCCTCCCTTCCATGCCCCCTAATCTCTAGTCCTCAACTGTTGACGTTATATCTGTTACTTTTACATTTTCATGTTCACCAGTTTGTTAGGTTTTCTCTACATATTAGTGTACATGGTTGGGGCATATCGGTTCATTTCGAAGTGAGAGTTTGGACACTTCACTCTAGCTAAACTAGCCAACGACTATCAGACCCCCAAGTTTGGCGACCACCCGCACATGCGGGATTGTACTTTTGCTACCTTTGTCCTTTCTCAATTTATGTACTTCTTATATAGTCTTGGCTTGTTTCTGAACTAAAAGGGAAAATAGTTACATAAGGCTTTCTTGAGCATACTCCAAGACCTCAATCTGTACCATCTATTATACACTTGAATAAATCCCAATGCTTAACATATTTTTTATTGTTCTCTTTCATATCATCCTGGTTTCACAGTATTTACCTGAACTGTTATCTCTGTCATTACATCAATTGACTATACCTAACTCAAAGATACATTCTAAAGTTTGAACTTTATAATTTAGCCCCTTAGTTTTTGACACTTTTTGACACATTTTGATAGTCAGTATATGTGTGACACTTTAGAATCCATAAGTAGTATATGGATATACTCTGGTATAAGTTATCATCATAGTATACTGTCACTTTGGGTATAGGTATTGTAGGTATGTTTATATTGTCCTAATGCATCAATTGTATCCCTAATGTGCCCGATCTTTTAAAGTTTTGCTCTGTATTTGTTGGAGACTATCAGGTGTCTCTAAGAAAGGTCTGTGGCAACAACCAACTGCCTTTCCCATCTTGGGGAGCGCTGGATGACTGATTACTTCTTGTATTTATAGCATGAAGGCATGATTAGAAACAAATCTTCAACATATTGTACACGTGAAGTACATTACATATCTAGTTAAGGTCAATCCCTTAGGCAACTACCTCATTTATTACAGAAAGTACCAATGTTGACATTACACATACACATTCCTTTCTTCCCTGTGTTTTTCCATCTAGGACACTTTTTAACTCACATACAGAAATACAATTAACCCATGAAGATCTGGCTATTAATGCCTACTTTTACATTTGCTATTTATTGTTATAAATGTAACCCATGATGTGTAAAATAACCTGTAATTTTTTAATAAAACCACTTCAGTATATTTATTGAAGCACTCCTGTGCCTTCATGGCATCAACGAGTCTGACCTCTCCTCTGAGAAGAAGGTGTCATTATGCTATCAATTTCTGCAGTATAATATAGTAGCATAACGCATATGACACATTAGAAGGCCTAATTAAGAGCATGCTGTTGGTAGGAGTGTCATTTTGTGACCCTTCATTTCTAAGAGGTTAAAAGGCTGCCATGGTGATAGGTCCACTTAAACAGAAGGTTACCGGTACTATGTTCATATGTAATAATGATCAAAAGTACCTATGATATGGGAGTTAGTTTCTTTGAACCTAGATGTATAGTTTTTCTTTCCATCTATTGACACACACAGGCCAATTTTCATTATATGTTTAGTAAACACATACACTATTTACAGTAATTAAAATGTAACTAATATCATAAAATCTGATCAATTCCTTCTTCCATTAATTTGTTGCCTATACTTTCAAAGGAGATCCCAGAACCTGAAGTAATTTACTGAGTACTTTGTGGCTCTTACATACATAACACACCTATGCATTAAACTGCAATCAAAAACAAAAAATATTTACATGAGGACAATGGACCTATAGAAGAATATCTGTGATAATGAACTGCAATATTTCCTTCAGCCACTGGAGGCTAGCATTAAGTCGGTACTGAAATATTTCATATCTCTGTTACCTGGTTGTTGGATTATGAAATTAAGTGATATTTTATAGATCTTATATAATAAAATCCTTAATTGCTATGGAGAATTTTTTATTTTTTTTAAATTCTTTATTTGTTAGAAAGAGAAAATATAGCAATACATAATACCGATTATACAATGTACATATGCATAGAGTTACAAATGATACAATGACAAAATATCAATCCATCGGTAATTATAATAAAGCAGACAAACAAACTCATTGTTTCCTCTTTTTCTAAAAAAAAATCTGAATGAACAAAATTTTACATAGGTATGGGAGGGAAATAGGGGGCAAAACAAAGACCAAACAATGGATAAAACAAGAGGTAAGAAAGGTAAGGGACAGGGAGAGGGGGAAATTGTGCGAAGCTCTTTAGACTATCTTCAATTACTCCTGTAGGGAATACTAGTAGCTGTAGAAACATGTAACTAGTAATGCAAAAGATGTTCCTTATTGAATTACCTTATATGAAGTTTAAGAGAGTGATTTTAAATGTGTAATTCTCCATCAGTCAAAGAGGAAGTGTAAAAGAGAGTCTTAAATTCTTCTGTTACCTTAAACTCCAACCATCTAAACCATATGGCTGTGTAATCTGAATATTTGTCGTTCACAGAGAAAATAATATCATCCATTGATATAAAATTCCACTCTGGCGAACCAGTCCTTGACTGAAGGGGGGGAACGAGATCTGCTATGGAGAAATTTATAGCAAAACAAGTAGCTCCTCGTGGGGGACTTGCGACTAAAGCAAAAGAGTAAATAATACCTTCTCAAGAACACATAAGAACTCCATCCTCTCCTGAAAGGAAGGATTCCATGGGTATGGACTTAGAGTCATCAAAATATAGCTCCAATGCAGGATGATAAGCTAGAGGTCTTAAGGAATTTAGTGACTATTTTACAAATTTCGGATCATGCTAAATACATCACAGAGGCCGAACAATGGATTTTCACACAGAGGATGGCGTGATAGAGGCGCAAACTCTTTTACGTACACACAAATTAACCATTAGTGTTCTACAAGACAAGTTGGAGGATCTGGAGAATAGTCATAGAAGAACCAACCTCAGAATCCTTGGCCTGACAGAACATGTTAACACACAAGAGCTGTTAATATGCGAATATTGAATTATGCTCACAAGGATAAATGAATGGTCGTTTACCAAAAATGTCCTAATTTGCTTTATCAAGGAGATAAACTATTACTGTTTTGAGACTTTTCCTGTAAAGTGCTATGAAAAGGAGAACATTTTCCCAATTTATACTCAAGGGGGTCAAGTTTGCATTATTGTATCCAGCTAAATTAAGAATTCTTTTTATTTTGATTATGCAAGTTCAGGCAAAACTTATTTACAATCCTTTCAAAAAGACCAGCGGAAGAATGAAGAACAGGGAGTAGAAATGTAGACAGTTTAAGATTGTCCTAGGAAACATCAGATAATGTTTATTTCCCTTATATTGCCTATATGTTATATTGGTAAAGGTAGTGTGATAGTGATGTTTGTGATAGAGATGTTTCAGGATTTCATGGTAATGTTGAGGCACTATATCGATATGTTTGATGTTTCGAGGTCTTAATACCGTATATATCACAGCTATTGTTTATATTCTTTTATTATTTATTGCAGTCCTAATGGTGTTTTCTTATTCTGTTTTGTTCGTTACTTATTGCAGCCCAGTTGGTTGCAACAGTTGGTTCATAAAAAAATAAAAAAATACTTGCTGATCAGAATTTATGTAGCAGTTTATGCTATTTATGTATACAAGGAGATGTGTGTATTTTTACTATGGCTTGCTCGTTGGGACGAGCCAAGGAGTAATTATAATTTTATTATTAATTATAACATATAGGAAGGGTATAGGTTACATTTCAAAGTCTTCAAATTTAGAAATAATACAGGATAATCCATAAATTAAAAAAATATATAAAATTTATATTCTGGAATGTAGAGGGGTTAAATATGCAGGTGAAGAAGAAAAAGATTGTCTAACATCTTAAGCAGACTCAACCAGATGTTGTTCTACTCAAGGAGTCTCAGGGGCGTTGAGACAATCCTAATGTTTTAAAAGATAATTGAATTAGAGTATATAAGACAACCTTATATGTAACTAAACAGCAAAGGGGAATTGGGTTGGGCTCATAATATTATTTAGCAAATACATTCACTATACAATTCATGATAGTAAATTAGATCCAGAAGGTAGATTTCTTTTTTTTTAAGGTTACAGTTATATTATTATATAATATATATTATATTAAATATTTTATTATCACTGTTTATGTACCTATTGGTGCTAATCATTTTTACGTTTGAATCTGTACATTCAATTGCAGGGTTGGGTGGAAGGACATATTATAATGGGTCGTGATTTCAACATCATTTGTAACTCAACACTGAATAGGTCATTTCGGGATGGTAAGAGACACTGCAGTGTACTATCATCTCTGCAGTTGTAAAAGGTTCATTACAACTTATTGATCCATGGCGATTCCAACATCCTGTAGATAAACTTTATACAGTATACATTTTATTCACATCCACACAATACTTCAACAAGGATTAATTATTGGTTCATTTTGAATAGTTTACTTAATAGAGTGTTGAAGTCTGAAAGAGAAAATAAACTTATCACTGATTATACTCCAATTCGGTTCACTTTCGAATTGGATACACCAGTTTGCATCTCTTTTAATTTGCGTTTTCCTTCTTATTATTAACATTTAAATCTCACCTGAAACCCCATTTTTTAAATTATGGGGATGATAATCTTTAATATAAGACTTGGTTTTGGAAGCTTCCAAACCAGTTTTGAGAGGGCATATGATTGCCTATTTAGCCTACAGGAAAAAGACAATTACTCAACATCTCCTTACCTTAAATACAAAACTAAACCATACTTATGGAGATTTACAGAATCCCAATTGTGAATCAAATCGGATAAATGACAAGTACATAAAGGTTTTATATAATAGCTAATTTAATCAAAGCCCATTAAGCACCCAAATGTATATTGGTCATTATACCAAATCCACAGACTATAATTTTGGAATCTCAGCAAATTGCAGATACATTTTTAAATTATTATAAGCAGTCATATGATTCTACAGAAATTTGTCCTCAACAGGGCATTTTTAAAAGAAGCAGGATTGGGGAAACTAACAGAAATAGAAAGAGACATGTTATCAGCATTTCCTCCGCAAAATCGTTCTGCACATGTGCAGAACCTGATGATTTTTTTGTTAAAATACTACACTGTCAGTGAGATCGCCCCCTCGGTTACAAGTAGACTTCACATCTTTCATATTTCATTATGCAGTGGTTGTTCTGCATACAGGAACATAGTTCTCATCAGCTGTGATGGGTTGTTTATTTTTTCCATGCCAGTTCCAATGTTTGAGGTTCTTCAAGATTTAAGAAAAGAAGACTTTTTTTCCTTTACCAGTGGAATATTTTTTTGGGAGTTATAGTTTATGGATGATTCCAGGACCCTGGATGCAATTTTGTTTGGACATATACAGGACCGGGAATGTTTTGGGTTTTATTATGGACATAAGCCTATTGGATTAAAAGCTTACAAGATTGGATCCCTTACAGATGAAGAACACATATATTGGTAAGTATATCTGTTTTTTTGTGTTTTTCTAAAATCTCTTTATTTGTAAAAGCTTTAAAGTAACATAAGAATAAAAACACACATGGCATTGCAAAAGATTATGCAGTCAAGGTACATGTAACATATTTAACGCTAGCTGGAGTGACAAAATAGACCATTGTCTTGTTTTTTTGTTTTTTTTTTAATAAAATGATATTGATTGCATGAGGAGTGTAGTTTATTTAAATTTTATTTAGTGGTACTACATAGCTCATTGTTTCAGGGCATGCTGGCATTTGTAGTTCTCCAAGTGCCAGCATGCCCTTGCTGCCATGGGTATGCTGGTGCTTGTAGTTCTACAAGCACTAAAATGCCCAGACTGTTAATGGCAGCCCAAACTTGCTTGGACCTGTAGTTTAACAAAATAAAATAGTATTTACACTTAAAGTATTCACTTTATTACCCCACACCCAACACCCAGGGGTGTGGGAACAGCCCTATTGCTTTCAGAAAGAGGCTGCATATCCCTGGGAGGGTGGACCCCTAGCCCCTACTCGATAAGGAAACCAGCCCCGTGCTGACAAGCCTAGGCTCACTTGTATTTATGGCAGGGGGACCCTTTGCTGTGGGTTCTCCTGCTGTAGTGCCAACAGCCAAGGTTGGCTTGCCTAGTGCTGGTTGGAGTAAAATCGGGGCAAGCCCACACTTTTTTCCACTCGCTTTTGTCCCTACCAGCACTTGGCTGGCAGCAGAAGGGTTAATATTGTTGAGAGGGGGACACAATTTTTTTAATTATTATTTATTCTTACACTCTTTTGAGCCGGCTGGTCCGGCAGACTGCTGCAGGAGCTGACAGGGACGTACGTATCGAGCAGCATCCTGTGTAGTAGAGAAGAGAGGAGTATAAAAATAAGCTATACCCTTTATTTTAGAAAAACTGATGAGAATTTGAAAGCATAACAGGGTTCTTAGTTAATACCAGTAAAACAGAGGATTTTGTCCTGCATTTTTGTGCTTTGGTCTTTTGAGATTACTATAGTGACATTTCGTAAAAAATCCAAAGTGGCATTATAATTGCCAAATGCAAGTGGATTTCTATACTAAAGAGGCAGGTACATTCTTTAACATTTAGAAAGCAGTGCATAATGTAATCATGTGTGAATACTTGAAATTGTTTCACCCTTTCAAACCATTTTCATACATTTGCAATGTAGTAATTTCACACATTAGCAATGCTGTTGACTAATGTAAAATGTAATATGCGTGCTGGCCAGTTCCTGCATAGTTGAATACGTTTGCATTGAGGATGTGTGTTTTAAAAGCTTGTGAACATCTTGCCTATGTCGTCTTCTATGTATGCCTATATAGTAGCATCCATTTGTAATGTAATGTTTTAACTTTTTTTTTTGGTAATGAAATTGTATTTTTTTTTTACTATTTTCATGTCATGCTTATTCTTTACCTTTTAGGTTATTTTTCAGGAACTTGTGATGAAATTGAATTGAACCATGCTTGTTGTCCCATCCGAAACCAGTAACTTGTACAGTGTCACCGGCCCAGGAATCGTGTCTTCAGGTCACGTGTCAGCCTCTTTTGGGTGTCTGATGCTCAGGTGGTCCATCGCTATAGGCTTCCACCTCATAACATCATGGACACCCTGCGCATTGTAGAGAATGACCTAGAGCATTTGCGCAATATCCTGACAGCAATTCTGACACAGACCAAACTCTTACCAGTATTGTACTTTTGTGCAACTGGATCTTTCCAGACCACAGTGGGTATCATTGAAGGATTATTCCAAGCCACTTTCAGTCATGTGATGAAGGTTGAGCTGCAGGCTTTCCTGTCGTATATCCAGCACTTCATCCATTTTCCACTTAATGAGAAGTCCCTTTTACCCATAAAACATCAGTTTTCCACCATAGCCAGCTTTCCATACATTATAGGTCTACTTTCTAAGTTTATTTTATTGTATAATAAATAGTAGTTTATTTGAAAATAACAAAAATAAGTATCACAAGAATCGGGTCAGATTCAATCTAATGTTATTTTATTATAAACGCATAAGACAGTACAATTTGTTGAGATATATATATATATATATATATATATATATATATATATATATCTATATCGAGAGTGCAAGTGTAAGCACATATCATGCATGTGAACATTTTTATTGTCTATAACTATGATTCTATAATCTAGTTTTGCAGTGATTCTGTGTGTTTGGCAAATAAAGAATAACAAAAAAATAAGGGTGATATTTTATTTGTATGTATGATTGACGTCCCAATATAGTATAACATTATTTGTCAGAAAGAATTAAACAGTATAAAAATAATATCCTTACAAATATACAAAGGCCCTTTAATAGCAAAATTTGTGTCACATTAAGGTAATTGTAATCATTTTTTTACTTGACTCCACTTTGGCCTAGAGTTCTAGAACCAGAATGCAGACTGCACAGTCTGAGCTGGAATAACAGAGAAGACTGCAGACTGCTGGAAACCAGGTTGGCGCCTGAAGAATCAATGTTGCACTGGAAACAGGTTAAGCCTCCAGGAAGTCCTTTCATACTAACCGTTGTCACCTGATTGGAGACTGCGTTCAGCTGGTCTGAAGCAGCACTCTGACTGGCTAAGAGGAATCAGGTGACTATATCCAAGATTGCAGCGCCCAGGAAATGGTTATGGAGGGAACACTGTAATGGATACTACTATTCCCTGATTGAAAGCTGCAGTCAACTGAACTTTAGCAGTACTCTGATTGGTTGAGTGAGAGCAGGTGACTGAATCCAAATGTCATGGCCCACGACCACCAAGATGAGCATTTAGAACAGTTAGAGTAGAGATCTTCACCTTTAGCAGCCGCCTTTCCTGTGGAGCTTTATGTGCTCATAAGTACTCAGATGCCCCCAGGTGTTAAGCTCAGAGTAGTAAAAGCTCATCAAAGATGGCCATAGCTCAAATGGAACCGGGAGCGCTAGCCCGGACTGGAGCGGGTGGTTAGCGGCAGGCCGAGGTCAGGGGTACGAAGCAAACATGTAAATCATTATCCAAGCAAGGGTCAGGGTCAGAGTTGAAACAGCAAAGTCCAGAATAAAAGCCAAAAGGGTGGGGCAACAGGCAAACAGGCAAGGTCCGAAGTACAGGCCAGGGTCACAACAGTAGATCAGACAGACAGGAATCAAACAGCAGGTCAGGACAGCACAGGAATGGAAACGCTATAACGGGCAGGGAGGCCGAGCCCTCCCTGCCTTAAATACAGAAGGTAACCAATCAGGGCCCTGCCCTATAACTATCCCCAGGTGCTGCCTAACAAATTAATATCATATTAATTAGCCCGCAGGCTGTTACCCAATCTGCGCACGCGCCCGGCTGTCAGGGTTGCCTGGACACAGCGCTGTTTTAGAAAGTGTCCCGACCGTCATTATGGAGATGGCTGGGACGACGGAACACGGATGTGACGTCCTGGCTGTTGCCCTGATAGGAGGAGATGAGCCGCGGATCGCCGCAGCTCGTAACACCAAGATGGCTTCACCCATGTACTGTTTTGGAGTGATCTCTGGAGTGGAGACAGACTAGGCAGCAATCCTGCAGAGAGATCTGAAACCAGCAGAATTTAATCTAGGATTTGAGTGTAAATTTGAACGTCATTGCTGAGCAAGGATATTGGGCAGTGACTAGTACAGCTATGAGCATCCCTCCCATCTTTATTAATAAGACATCTCGAGATGAGAGCGCAAATACTGAAAAACCAATAGTTATAATATAATGATTTGTAATTTAATATATAAAATCAGATATGATTAAAAATGTTCACAAATTGTAATAACATTCTATACATATTCAATGGAGCATTAGTAGATATTCAATATATCAAAATGAGCATAACAACCAATACATCTTCTGGAAATTCATAGCATATTGAAAATATGAGTGCACAACTCTATATAATCAAAGCATATTAAGAATAAACTGAAGTGGTTCTCAGCAGGTAAACAATGGTATATTAGGAGGTTGAAGACTATAAATACCGCTCAATATACACACATAGTAAGCAAAAATTCAAGCTTAATCTGGAAAAATCAATCCATTAAGGCACCTGAGTGTAAAGTGCAACAAATCCTGAGTTCACATAGATTTTAAGAATCCGTCCGTTTAGTGAGAAATCACATGTATTTAATTGGACTGTTCATACGGGCACACCTTAGTGCACAAATCCTCCTTAGGCATAGAAAACACACCCTCTCTGTGAGAGGAAAAGCAATAGCCCTTGGACATAAGGTACTTATCGTTTAATCTCAGGCTGATGATCAAACCTCCACATGGATCGTTCTCCGGACAGTGATGAAAGAAAATAATGATTCTACAGTCCTGAACAGGCTCTACAACCCCGGGGTATAATAGTTCCTCCGCTGTAAGGACACCAATTGGAAATAAACAGCTGATGCGTTTCTCGGCACTCTGGCCGTTTCATCAGAGGTATATGATAAGAGTAATTCTTGCTTCCAGGGAATCCCTAGACCATGTACAACCTTTAAATATGGAATTGATGATGGTGCCGAGATGGGGAGACCAGAATTTCCGCAAACATTTTATAGTAGGCAGCTGAGAAAATGCCAGGGCCTGGAACCTTTTCAGCTTTCTGACCTTTCACCACTTGCTCAATCTCATCTGGTGTGATGTCGATGCCGAGCTGGGCTGCCTTTTGGGGGGACAATTTAGGTTGATACGCTGCAGACAGAATGTCTTCTATTTCTCAACTCTTCTTCTGCCGGGTAAGGTTGCCAAGGGGTTGATGGAGATTAAAGAGTTTCAGATAGATTTTTTAAACTCAGATCAGTTTGTGGCAGGGTTGAAAACAAGAACCCCAGAGGTCCCTAAAAACCCCAGGATATTGCGGGCCATGGTTCTGATGCAAAGCTAAGTGGCTAACACTCTGTTAGCCTTATTGCCTTTCTCATAGTATCACAGCCATTTCAGCTTATTGGCCACATGATGAGAGAATGCTAAGCTTTTTGGAGAGTGTCGGTGTCTGATTTCTGTAGCTGTTCTAGGTGTTGAAGAGGGTTAGCTAAGCAAATATTTTTGATGACTTAATCCTTTTTGGATTTGGAAGCTAGGGCTAGAAGGTGTCCTCTGATGACTGCCTTAAGGACATTCCACATAGACATCGAAGAAATATTGAGGTGTTATTAGTCGCAAAATATTCAGAAAGGATGGATTTGAGATGGGTGACTGTGTTATGATCATGGAGAAGAAATTCATTAAGTCTCCAGGTAAATTTGGAGGGTCAAAGTAGTATCAAGGAAAGGTCGAAGGAAATCAGAGCATTGTAAGACCATGTTATGGGGGGATTTTGGGAGTTGAGGAGTTTAAGGGTAAGATTGTGGCTGAGCAGTAGCATGTCGATTCTAGAATAAGTGTTATGTATAGGGGAATAGAAAGAGTTATCCATGGCAAGGGGGTCAGAGATTCACCATGAGTCATAGAGGTTGTGAAGTTTTAAAAAAGGCCTTAGAATTTCTGAAATCTCTACTGTCAGGTGAGAGCCCGGATGAATGGATCTATCTAGACTAGAGCTGAGGACAGCATTTAAGTCACCACCTACAATCAGCTCACCCTGTCTAATACAAGAAAATAAGGCACCCAATTTTCTAAATAACTTGAGCTGACCCTAGTTTGGGTCATAGATATTCACTAGAGCGCAGGGTAAATTGTTTTACTTGTTTAACTTTAAATTGTCTATCCTCATTACTCTTATGGGAATCAAGGCAGTAGAAGGTGAGGTAGAGAGTGAAGATATTTCCCACCCCATGTCTCTTTTGTTTGTAGTCACTGGCATGGAATCGTGAGGACCTAAGTTCGGAATGGAGGTGTTTAAGGAAGTTGGATTCTTGAAGGAAAATAAATTGATAGTCACAAGTTTTAAGCAAGGATAGAGTACATGCTTCTTTTACACAATTGTTATTCTGTTTTAATATGCTTATTAAGTGTTAAAGGCTTTTATTGACAGTTACATTACATTCATGCAAAGAGTCAATATTTGTTGTGTTGGCCTTCTTTTTGAAGACCTCTGCAATTCGCCTTGGCATGCTGTCAATCAATTTCTGGGCCACATACTGACTGATGGCCGCCCATTCTTGCCTAATCAATGCTTGGAGTTTGTCAGAATTTGTGGGTTTTTGTTTGTCCACCCGCCTCTTGAGGATTGACCAAAAGTTCTCAATGGTTCTTAAGGTCTGGGGAGTTTCCTGGCCATGGACCCAAAATTTCGATGTTTTGATCCTCGAGCCACTTAGTTATCACTTTTTTTTTATGGCAAGGTGCTCCATCATGCTGGAAAAGGCATTGTTTGTCATCAAACTGTTCTTGGATGGTTGGGAGAAGCTGCTCTTGGAGGATGTTTTGGTACCATTCTTTAATCATGGTGGTGCTCTTAGGCAAAATTGTTAGTGAGATGTTGCCTACAGCAACCAATCAGATTCAAGTTATAATTTATTTAGTACATTCTAAAAAATGACTGGTAGAATCTGATTGGTTGCTATAGGCAAAATCTCCACATTTTCAAAAACGCAGCTTGATAAATTTACCCCCAGATTTTTCAACTATCACATCTTGCCACTGATCACTGCTCTCAGCAGGCTATAGCAGGTGTCATTAACTAAACAACTGATAGCCCTTTAAAAATCAGGGGAGAGTAGCAAATCTGCACGATAATTTCAATTATTGGATTTAATGGACTTAAATACATTGATTAAAATTATTTTGAAAAAATAGATTAAATGCTTTGTGATCTGTTATTACATTTTTAGAATTTGGGAAGAAAATAAGTTTGAATTTATCATTAGATAGAGATAGGTTAGCTTTAGTTTTCTATATTGGGTGAGTTCATATATCATACTTCTCATACTGCTCAGATAACCAACACAAATAAGATATCAATTTTACTGGAACTATAGCACACAGAAAAAAACAAGGACTAGGAAACCACACATACCTAATGAATGGAAGTGTAAATAGATCTACACACTGTCAATGCATATATACCTAGATTGAAAAACTGTAAGTTGTCAAACAATTATACATTGCTGTTCAAATAAGACCAGTGTACAATTATGCCACCAGACTGCACTTGACAAGTCTACAAAAGTAGGCTGTTCTGGTCTGCATAATACATGCTACTTTGTAGTATATAAAGCAGAATATGCAAAGTTTGGACTATTATACAATTGAGCTATATGTGTAGTTGATCCCTATCTGTTGCCAACTATAAATAAAACACTCCATCCCCCTACTAACCTCTACTAAGGGACCCCTGTCCTCCTATCTCCTCTCTCATTTCCTTCAATTACCTACTTTTGCTCCTCATCTCTTAAGACCCTCACCCAAAGGACCTCATATCTCATCTGTACTATATTGTTTAAGATTTATATATATATACAAGTTAACCCATGCATGATACTCATGCATTCTAGTCAAATCAAGCTACTTAAGGTCTTAAAAAGGTTCTTGTCATGCATTTGGGCCTAGCCCAGGCCTCCTCAGGGGAAGAGCGTTACTTCCTGACGCAAGCAGCCTTTTTAATGTGTGTTCATGAGGTAAAATAACCTCACGAAAATGAGTTTGACCCCTCAACTCGTAAATTTAGCCTTTACTACCCCCTCCCACGGGGGGAAGGGGGGATGATGGAAGTTAACTGACTTGACTATTCTAATTTTTTTGTCAAATAATGTCAGTATACCAAATTTCAGGTCAATTGGATAAGCCCTTTCTGAGAAAATAGTTTTTTCCACACAAACACACACACACACACACACACACACACACTAACGCACGCCTCTACACATGTGTGTTCATGAGGTAAAATTACCTCACGAAAATGAGTTTGAGCCCTACTAAATTTCAGCCCTTTTTGAATTTTTTTCCCCACACACACTAAGAATTTAGTAGGTCAGTGTATAACTCCACCCAGCAGGTGTCGCTGCAACTTTCTTTTTTCCACACACACACAGACAGACAGACGCCACTAAGCATTTATATATTAGATATATATATATATATATGATTATTTGTAATAATGCTCAAATGATGTTTAAGTACAAACATATTTATGATCAGATTACCATTGGCCCCGATTGGACTGTGTACACCCCTTCCTTCCTTTTTAATTTTTGTATGCCTAAATTTTCCACCAAAAAATAAATATATAACACACTCAGTCATATCTGGAGCCAGCACTGTACTGCAGAGCTTAGCCTCGAAAATGAGAATCAACAAAGTCTTACCTTGTGCGTGAAGTTACGGCCTGGGAATCGCTTAATCGTCATAACAGGACAAGTAAGTAATGTGCAGAGGATATGTGCTTTGCAGTGGCTGAATAACAAAGAAAATCAATCTCCCGGAGTAGCCCAATATAACCTGAGACCTTATTCCCACTGAGAATCTGTAAAATTACAATTGTTCACCAATGATCCCTGTCCATCCTGATAGAACGCAGGCAGTATTGCCATGGAACTGGAATTTCTATTAAAAAAGGGCAATCATTTGCAATCTTTCAGTTCAGTTGGGCTTCAGTCATCTTTTTATTTCACATTACAGATTACTTTGTGTTGGTCAGTGCTAAGAATTTATAGAATAAATCTATTTTTTCTATGATATCACAAAATAAAATGTGCCAAATTAAGTTAATATTTTTAGAACCACTGTAAAAGGAACATATACATATTTTAGTATGTTTATTCAAAAGTTAAACATATGTCTAAACACACCTTAAATTACATAGTAATAAAAACAAACAACATATGATGGACCTAGAGACTGTAATTCCTAACATTTAAAGTAAACTAATGAAAAGTTGCATAAAATCTAATGAAGTAGGAACTTGGAGCTAATAAGATAATAATGAATGCAATAAACTCTTGTAGTATGTGGTTCATTACAATATTCTGTGGTACAATGTACCAAGCTCACGTTATCCACCTGAATTATAAATGAATAATATAAAGCTGTCTCTCTGACAATCATTCACAACAGGTTTACTAATAACATAGAAATAAAGCACAACAATATGTAACATTGCACATGGATGCTGGCCAGACTATACCAAAGGTACTACCTAAACCCAAAAACAATATATAAAAATAAAAGGTACAATGATGCTGTTGTTTACAAAAATTCACACAAAAACAATTTAAAAAATAGTCCATAAATATCTAAATGAGGCACAACGTGATTTCTTAACAAGACTTCAACTTGTATCCAAAGTGTTGTTCCTTTTTACTCAATAGTGAATATAATACAAAAAAACCCCCAAACAAACCAAGGAGACTATATACTATAGTATGTTGTTAGGATTTTCTTTATGTTTTGTTTTGTTTGCAAGCTGGTAAATAAACTACCGTATTTGCCGGCGTATAAGACGACTTTTTGGACCTGAAAAACATGCCTCCAAGTGGGGGGGTCGTCTTATACGCCGGGTGCCAAACTCAGGGGTCTCAGGGGTGCCGCGGGCCAGCCATAAAAAAAAAAACAGAAACACTTACCAATCGCGTGGTGCCGGGACCCAGCATCCTCCTCTCTCACGCAGCCTGTCATCAGTGACAGGCTGCGTGAGAGAGGAGGATGCTGGGTCCCGGCGCTGCGCGGATTGGTAAGTGTTTCTGTTTTTTTTTTTTTATGGCTGGGGCGCGGCAGAGGGGGCAAAGTGAGAGAGGGAGAGAGGGACAGATGAGAGTGACAGGAGGGGGACAGAGGAGAGTGACAGCAGAAGAAGGTAAGTGTTATTAGTATGTGTTATGTTATGTTTGTTTTATGTTATGTCATGTCAATGCAGAGTGTGTGATCAGCATATATGAGTGTGTGTGTGATCAGCATATATGAGTGTGTGTGTGTGGGGGGGCCAGTGACTTCATGCAGTGTGTGTGTGGGGGCCAGTAACTTAATGCAGTGTGTGTGGGGGCCAGTGACTTCATGCAGTGTGTGTGTGGGGGTCAGTGATTTAATACAGCGTGTGTGGGGGCCAGTGATTTAATACAGTGTGTGTGGGGGCCAGTGATTTAATACAGTGTGTGTGGGGGGCCAGTGATTTAATACAGCGTGTGTGGGGGCCAGTGATTTAATACAGTGTGTGTGGGGGCCAGTGATTTAATACAGTGTGTGTGTGGAAGGTGTGCGGAAGAGGGGGTAGTCTTATACGGCGAGTATATAACAAACTCTATAATTTTGAGTGGAAATGTTGGGGGTCGTCTTATACGCCCAGTCGTCTTATACGCCGGCAAATACGGTAGCTGTGGCTTTTAACCTGAAACCTCTGGAATTGTGTGGTTTATATATATGTATATATATTTTTATATATATATATATATATATATATATATGGACAAAAGTATTTGGCCACACCTGTTAATTATTTAATTGAGGTGTTTCAATCGGACCCATTGCCAGAGGTGTATAAAATCAAGCACCTGGCTATGCAGCCTCCATTTGCAATCATTTGTGATACAAAAGGGTTGTTCTGAAGAGTTCAGTGACTTCAAGAGTGGTAATGTGATAGGATGCCACCTATGCAATAAGACGGTTCATACCACTAGTAATATATATATATATATATATATATATATATATAATTATATATATACACATACACACACATATATATATATACACACATATATGTGTGTGTGTTGTATAAACATATGTAGTACGTTGCATACATTTTTTTGATGTAGGTTACGTTTTTGTACTGTAGGTTACGTTTTTGCAATTTACAATTATGTAATTTGTATTTCCTTTATTATTAAGCTTAAAGCACAAAGAATTATCCAGCTTTTTAGATTAAGAGGAATGGATAGTACAGTCATTTACTTTTGTAGCAGATCAAAACTGCTATATGCTTATTTTATTCTCAGATAAAATTCTACTTTGCACTTTTTGTCAGATCAATAATGCATAGAGATTGATCAGACAATCAGAATTATGTGCTTTACTGAGAGTTGAAGTACTAAAGAGCTTCTTAACGTAAGTTAAAAAAAACCTCTGTGACAGTCTACCAATAGATTACTGTGTTATCTAAGAGCCCATGATTAACTACTACTTTAAATCTACGGGTAAGCAATCCAGCAATATATTGCACATTTGTGCATTTTTATTTTTAAGATATACTTCCCTTTAATTACCCAAGTTCCCAATACACCATCATGCCCACTAAAGGAAGGAAAAATCAATATTTTAAAATGTGCCACATACAATAACAGGATGTTTTAAGTATGCTGACATTGCTAAAGCATGCAAGCCATCTTAAATTAAGACTTTCTTGAACTGGGTCTTCAGTAAAAGATGTTCAACTCTGGTGTGTTGTACATCTGAAAATGCCTGCAAAGAATATATCAGTGACCTCAAAGTGTCAGATTTGTACTATGCTCATATAGCTTTGAAACTGATTTAAAAAATGCATATATATTTTAGATTTCTAATTTTTATTGGTCGTACGGGCATTTGAAGTGACTTCAATATTATCCTATAAAAAATGTACTTTTGAACATGGGTGTTTTAAAAAATAAAATATTGTAAATGAACATAATTTCATTATGGGTTGAAGCACAGTCCATAGTGTACCTGGAATTATTGGATATATAGTAATGTATTATGTCATACAGGATAGCTGTAATTAAAGAGTTAACTTTTGCAACCTCTGCCCCCTGAAGCTGTATTGCACAGAAAAGATATTTTGAATTTAGAGTGTAAGCTCCAATGAGGCAGGGATTCATGTGAATGAGTTCTCTGTACAGCGCTGCGGAATTAGTGGCGCTATATACATAAATGATGATGATGATGACGATAAACAGAAATACAGCACCCAAATAAATTCTTTGGGACTCTGTCTCTGCTCTTCTCTAGAGCAGACTCTCCCCTCTCCCTGGCTCCCTGCTCTTTTCTGAGCTTCCTCTGATGTGTTTCATCTCAGAATGAGACTTTCTCAATGTTTTTCAAGTTTAAAATACTGTTTACACCAAAACACTCACTTTAGCGATAATGCAGTTCCAGCTACTACATAGTGTCCGATGATCCAAACCCCAAACATGGCACACCAAACAGACCCACTAACTGCAAAAGTGCTCCCGCGCTGCAGAGCGCCACTGGAGGAATCTCATTCCTATCCCGATTAACACCACTATAAATTCATCCTTTCATCTTATAGCACTGCTCTTTCAATTGCCAAACAAACATATTTCAAATCTATAATATCCACCCAGTCTTCTAACCCACTTCATCTCTTTGCCACCTTCATCTCACTTCTCTGCAGACCTGCACCTCCTCCCTCTTCCTTCCTCACAGCCTGTGATTTTGCCATAGACTTCAAAGAAAAAATCAACATAATTCAACAAGATATTTCTTCATGTCAAATTCCACACATTCCACCCACTTTACTCACCTTCACGTACACTCCCCAATCCACCCTTAATTCATTCTCTCCAGTAACTGAAGACGAAGTATCTACACTCATCTCATCATCTCGCCCTATAACCTGTCCCCTCGACTCTATTTCCACCCAACTTCTTCGCTCCCTCTCCTCCAGTGCATACCCACCTCTAGCTCACCTCTTCGACCTGTCTCTCTCCACTGGCACATTTCCATCCTCCTTCGAACAAGTGCTCTTCACACCAATTCTAAAGAAATTATCTCTCGATCAGGCCTCTCTCTCTAACTGCTGTCTTATTTCTTTCCTTCCTTTTACCTCCAAACTACTTGAGCTATTACTGTACAAATGCCTTTCTCTCTTTCTCTCCTCTCACTCCATTCTCGACTCTCTGCAATAAGGCTTCTGTCCCCAACGCTCTCACGTGAACGATGATCTACCTACTGCAAAGTCTAAGGGCTAGATTTACTAAAGCACAGTATGCTGAAACCTTAGGTTTTCAGCGATTTTTCCAGTGATTTACTAAAACCCAGACCGCCATTAAAACGGCCAGAATTGACATTTCACAAAACCACCACTTTACCAATCACTATCCCGACTGCCAAAATAAAAGAGGTGGTTGTGAGTGGGGAGATTGTTCAAACTGCATGCTGCTTGAGCTATTTTGCCATTCAGAACATAAGAGGAAGCACCATTGACATTTAAATGTTGGAACAACCAATCATTATTTTTTAATTAAGGGACACAATTATATTATAACTAACTTATGG
Source organism: Mixophyes fleayi (assembly GCF_038048845.1). Classification (NCBI taxonomy): domain Eukaryota; kingdom Metazoa; phylum Chordata; class Amphibia; order Anura; family Limnodynastidae; genus Mixophyes; species Mixophyes fleayi. Next base: position 67,446,768 of record NC_134412.1, on the reverse strand, counting down.
GACAATTCCTTTCAATTTACTTTAAAGGGGCACTATTGTTGTATTATATTATGGGGAAATGTGAATATATAATAATATTAACTGATTGTTAATGGTGGATATAATTATTTAGGTTACACAATTTGGCATTACATAGTGCCCGAATAATACAATAATTCAAAAATGTTGTCCCCATAATATATTGAAAATTAAAATTTGCCCCATAAGCTTATTTTAAAAAAATATTGCCCCTTGGTCAATAAATATTGATGGCACCAATAATTTAAATGTCAATGGTGCTTCCTTTTATGTTTCTAATGGCAAAATAGCTCAAACATTTTTTAACTATCAAGTCATTCAGAAGCAGGTATTAAAACTGTCCTGTCCTGTCATTTAGATGACGGTTTTAACCAAACCGCTGATGGTTTAGCTGTTTTCAATCTGCCACACATCACCAGCCATTTTACATTGCAGCCTCAAACTGCCCTATAGTAAATGTGGCGGTTTGAAGCACTAAACCACCAGCAATGTGTGGCTGTTGTAAACCACAAACTGACTCAAATCTTAGTAATTCTAGTCCTAAGGGTCATTTCTCCATACCCATTTTCCTGAACCTCTCTGCTGCTTTTGACACTACTGATCAACCTCTTCTCCTACATATCCTTCACTCCATTGGCCTTTGTTATACAGTTCTTTCCTGGTTCACTTCCTACCCATCGAACCTCTCCTTTAGTGTTTCTACCTCTGGCACATCCTACCCTCCACTCCCACTAGCAGTTGGTGTTCCACAAGGCTCTATTCTTGGCCTTTTTCTTTTTTCATTGTACACCTCTTCTCTTGGAGCACTAATTTTCTCATTCAGCCTCCAGAACCACCTCTGCGCTAATGACGCCCAAATGTATATCTCTTCCCCTGACCTCTCCTCTTCTCTACTATCTTGTGTAATTAACTGTCTTTAACTATCTCCACATGAATGTCTCAATGTTACCTAAGGCTCAACATATCCAAAACAGAGCCTGTCATTTGTACAAATAATCTGTCGTCCTGTATATTATTCGGCTATCTTATTCATATATAATCCCTGATCATAATATAGCTGATGGTACCAAAAATGCTTAAATTGGTGTGCGTTGCTCAATCGTTGTACACTTGACTGATTGATTTATCTTAATATCTTTATTCCGTGCCAATTAATCAGAGTAGTAAAGTGCTAAAAACCATACAGTAATAAAAACATTAATATAATTCATACATTCATAATCTTCTTATAAACTTGAGGAATTACATATTGCACAATATCCCAATTTGTTATAATCAAAAGTGGACCACATGCCAAAGTGATTCACACAGATTTATTTCAACCAGTCCAATATTTGCAATAGTTTGGAAAGGTGTAAATATCGCACAATGTTTTTATGGTGTCTTGCTGGAGTTATTAGGACAGGATGATTGGTAAAAGTCTCTACAAGTGTCAGTTTGCATATGGATAACAGACTCCTAAGCGGGGTATAGTGTGGATTCCAAACAATGTTCACAGTTTGTCAAGAGTTTCATTGGATGAGTACCTATACTTGCGGTTGGTAGATCTTAGCTGGGTACCCAGATGTCGGCTCCGGTGGAGTGGAACAGATGATGTTCACCATGTGCGTTCCACTGTGGAACGCATGGGCTACCCGCACTTCTAGTGGGCAGATACGTCACTGAGGGTGTGTCTCAACGCGTTTCGTCTGAGTATCAGACTTTTTCAAGAGAATGTGATTGTGTGCTTCAATTCGGTGTTATTTATGTATCCAGCTGGGATGGGATTGGTCCTTAGTTTGTCTGTTACCCAATTGGATTCATAATCCTCTATCTGTTATTGTGAATCGCTGGACAATCCTAAGTCAATTTAAGTTGCTATACATGAATCTTAAATCCCAATCCATAGGAGTCTAACATATTGTCTTGATGCATAACATTAAACACTAATATCAGTATTAATATTATCAGCAGTACATTAGTCAATTATTTGTATCAACAATCAATTGTCAGTGATTTTTATTTAATCATTAAATGGTCATTTCATAAGTAATGAGCATAATGTTTTCTCAATATCTTGTATTTTGTAATAACATAGTCATTCCTTGAATTATGTAAGCTATCATCAATTCGATGTCATCTATATGGGATAAGATTTAAATGCTCTAAAATTTCATGCCTAGCAACTTCAGTCCTTTGATTGGAAGTTGTTTCTCAAAAAGGAAGGGCAACCAGGCTGATTAGATGGAATTGGTAAATTAATATTATGTTCTAAGCCATACTGCAAGCATATTTCCTATGAAGTGACAATATTGGTTTTACTTTGTCTTTACAGTGTATACTTTTATATTTTCCACATATGTGGACCGATATCTTATTCTTCGAGGGGTTGAGGTCTATCAGGCACAGTCTTGTCGCTCAATTATTTTGCAACATACCTACCACACCACGGGGTAAATGTATGAATCTCCGGATTCTTCATCTCCGGCGTGTTCAGCCTCTTTAGCGCTCTAAATTTAAAGCGGCATTGCATTGTAAAGGGAAACTTCCCTTTACAATGCAGCGCTGCTTTAAATTTAAGCGCTGAAGAGGCTGAACACACCGGAGATGAAGAATCCGGAGATTCATACATTTACCCCCAGGTGTTCTTAGGTGGTCTCCCATCTTATTACTTACCTGGCTCCGCCCTCCTTGGCTTCCAAGATCGAATGTGGTTGGGCATCTCCACAGTGGTATGACCATAGCAACTGATGCTTCCATTGGCAACCGGGCCATATATGGATGTACCTTGCAGTCTCCATTTTATACTTCCTGTTCATGAAATGCATAAGAAAGTGGTCTGCTGTATGTAATTATACTGCCCTTCTTAAAGGACAATGCTAATTCCTCATCTACAACCCGTATAATGGATATATGCTGATGAAACCTGAAAGCAGTGTGAGTGCAATGGCTTTCTTTTAATAGAAATGTATTAATGATTCTACACTATTTTAGCAATTTATGTTTTAGAAATTAAAAACTTTTGAAATGGAAGACCTTTAAAAGATCTATTTAAGAAGCATTATAAAGGAATAACTGAGCACAGAAGAATTATCGCAGTTCTGATATTGATAGCAAAGCTTATTTGTCACTTAATAAAGATGATCATAATATATATTTTATTCACATGTTAAAGAAAATAATTTGTGCACTATAAATATTTTTTTTTCTTTTCACATGGTTGAGAATCCAAGAGATGTTAGTTCATTTAAGATCGCACGGACAATATTGGCTTCTACATGAATTTGTTGCACTTAAATAAGGTAAGGTCCACATTTATTGATTAGAATATCACTTGTTGAAAAACATTATACACTTTAATGCTCTGCTGTATTTGCTGTGGTCTATTCTACACTGAGGAATTACTTCTTGTTGTTTCAACATATGCGGAAGGATACTGGAAAACTTCTGATTCCCTGAGAGCTGTGAATTTGGACTATATCATATATTATTCATTGGTGATGTGGAACTTGTTCATTTCTACAAATTGTGATTGCTATGTAGCTGAGTGGATAAGATATGTTCACTGTGCAACTAGTTCTGTTCCATTGGACTTAATTAAACTTGCACCATGTGTAGTTCTAGAACATTTGTAGCATGACCATAAGACTAATAAATTAATAAAATATTATTAATCATTTGCTATATTATTAAACTATGGATAAACAACAAAGAAATGTATTTGTTTATATTTTATGTAATATGCAAATGAAAATGCAGCTGGTCATTTTTTTATTTAACAGCTCTGATGGCAGATTTTAAACAATGTTTTTCATACTGTTGGGTCACCTAGTGCCTGTGATAACTGTCTACACTGCTGCATGTTACATTATTGATGTTCTATATACCAAGAGAAATGAATATAAATCTCGGTATAAATGTCACCATGCAGTTTTAAGAGTGCCGAGTAATTCCAAAGGCATCAAAATATTGTGATGACAGATATCAAATATCATCCCCCTTAGTGAAAATGGTGATGGGTTCTGTAAAAAAAAAAAAAAGCCATTATTTCAAGCAATTACTGAGTTTCTTTTGTTTCACAAATGACTGTAAAGTGACTAGTATCATTATCATTTTCAGCAGAATCGATGGTTCACAATAAGTCTGTCTGGTGGGTTTTTTTCATTGCATCTTGTCAGCAGAGGTGTACATATGATTCATCACATACTTTAAACTATATCTCCTCAGTATAAACACCAGCAGAAAGCGAAGTTTCTTCCTGCTGTAAATCAAATTAAAGGAAAAAGGTGGCACATTGTGATGTTTCATATGAGCTTTGCATCATGATGTTGGCATATGTTCAATGTGTAGAGGATGTTTTCACAATCAATGTCAAGTTTGACATGGAGAAACTATAGTTGACTACAAAGTTTTGTATTGCAGAATCTCAGAGCAAAATGTGTTAAATTTGGCCAGTGGTAGCAATGCTCTTTAAGTAGAATGGTGTGCAGAGATAATTAATACCATAGCTGCCAACCTGACCTATTTTTACAGTGTTAGTTGAGAGTAAAAGAGTCTAATATGCAAAACATTTTAGCAAAATTCTATTTCGATATCCACATTGGGTGGTCACCAGATCAGTTTGTAAAAGTCATGCTAAAGTAACTGTTGGAACAAAATTGTCTTTAAAAAGACTTTTAAAAATGCTGTTTTCTTAGCAGGTAATTCTGTCAGAAAAAGCTGAAAGGTAACAACTAAAGATGTCCTTGGCATGCTTAAAATGTATTTCTAAATGACATTTTTGTTTGAACTATTAATAAAAGATTCATTGGGGGGTATTCAATTGTTAGTGAGTTCGCTAAAATACTCGTGCTCGAAAAATATTACCGTTAATACCTCGCTGGATTTCCCTGAGCTGCGAGCTGAAATCCAGCGAGTAAATTACCGTATTAACGGTATTTACGCACAGATTACCGTATTAACGGTAATATTTTTTGAGCGCGAGTATTTTAGCGAACTCGCTAACAATTGAATACCCCCCCATTGACTTACTGAAAACAAAACTCCTAAATCCAAATAACTGATGGTGCAGGGAAATGAACCTATGGGGCTATATTTGCTAAACTGCAGGTTTGAAAAGTGGAGATGTTGCCTATAGCAACCAATCAGATTCTAGCTGTCATTTTGTAGAATGTACTAAGTAAATGATAACTATAATCTGATTGGTTGCTAAATGATAACTAGAATCTGATTGGTTGCTATAGGCAACATCAATGCTGGAAAAATGCATTGTTCATCACCAAACCGCTCTTGGATGGTTGGGAGAAGTTGCTCTTGGAGAATGTTTTTGTACCATTCTTTATTCATGACTGTGTTCTTAGGCAAAATTGTGAGTGAGCCCACTCCCTTGGCTGAGAAGCAAACCCACACATGAATGGTCTCATGATGCTTTACTGTTGGCATGACACATGACTGATGGTAGTGCTGACCTTTCCTTCTCCGGACAAGCGTTTTTCCAGATGCCTTGAACAATCTGAAAGGGGATTCATCAGAGAAAATGACTTTACCCCAGTCCTCAGCAGTCCAATCCCTGTACCTTTTACAGAATATCAGTCTGTCCCTGATGTTTTTCCTGGAGAGAAGTGACTTTTTTGCTGGCCTTCGTGACACCAGGCAATACTCCAAAAGTCTTTGTCTGACTGTGCGTGCAGATGCACTCAGAGCTGCCTGCTGCCATTCCTGAGCAAGCTCTGCACTGGTGGTGCCCCGATCCCGCAGCTGAATTGTCACAGAGGTGACTTTAGTACCTGCAAGTATTGGCTCAGCTACACAAGGAGGCGCGGAGTCTAACACGCCGCCGGTATTCACCAGGGACCCTCGCAAGGGAGTTTGGACTTCGCGGCGAGCGACGTGCAGGTCGCGGCCCTCCCAGGTAGCTACTTGCGAGGTAAGGGCAAATCCGTAGATGTACAGGCCGAGTCAGAACCAAGCGGGCAGATAAGGTACCAAATCAGGAGGCAGAGGATAGTCAGCAGGCCGAGGTCAAACCGAAGTAACAAGGCAGGACACAGGTAGAATCCAAAGGCGAGGTCAGGAAGCCGGTCAGTAACAGTAATCAATAGATAGTATACAATAAGGTATAGCTGGAACGCTGGAGGCTAGATAACTAGTTGCTCTGGCATCCTAGTGATGTCAGAGCAGGATATATATAGGAAGTCCTTCACACTCATTGGTGGGCAGTGATTCGGCGATCAGACAGCTGGCCGCCGACAGGAAGCTTCAGCAGCGCATCCAGTTGTCATGGCGACGGGCGCTCATGCGCACACCGCCGCCAGAAGATGCGTCTCCGTTGCCTAGCAACGGGACGCTCAGAGAGAGTCAGACGTCCGTCCCTGCTTAGCGTGGAGGCGCGGGGACGGCGTCTGACAGTACCCCCCTCCTCACAATCGGAAGACCCATCTGGTAAAGAGCGCCATTTAAGAAAGGCGGATAATAATCCTGGGGCATGCAAATCTTCTTTAAAAACCCAAGACCTCTCCTCTGGACCAAAGCCTTTCCAATGTACTAGGTACTGTAAACGTCCTCGAAATTTACGTTCCTCCAAGATTTGACTAACCTCATATTCGTCCCCCATAGTGGTTGGAATAGCATGAGGAACAGGGGTGACATGGGAAAACTTGTTAAATATCAGAGGTTTAAGGAGGGAAATATGGAAGGTGTTATGGATCTTCAGTGCCAGAGGAAGTTGGAGTCTAACCGTCACTGGGTTAATGATTTGAATAACTGAGAAGGGTCCAATGAAGCGGGGTGCCAGTTTCATGGAGTGAACCCGAAGTCTCAGATTCCTAGTGGACAACCAGACTTTGTCCCCAACCTGGAGGACTGGTACGACTCTTCTATGATTATCAGCGGAAGATTTATAATGACGTCCAGACTTGAGAAGATTCTGCTTGGTGGAAACCCATAGTTTAGCCATATCTTGAGTCATAGCGTGGGCGGCAGGGACCGTGGGGGGTGGGAAAGAAAACGAGGGAAGAATGGGATGGGTCCCATATACAGTGAAGAATGGGGAATATCCAGAAGAAGAATGATTATGGTTGTTGTGGGCAAATTCGGCCCAAGGTAGCAGAAGACTCCAATTGGATTGGTTGTGTAAAGAAAAGCAACGAAGAAACAATTCTAAATCTTGATTTACTCGCTCCGTCTGACCGTTGGTTTGTGGGTGGTACCCAGAGGAGAATTTAAGACTGATACCTAAGTCCTTGCAGAAGGCTCTCCAGAAGCGAGAAATAAACTGGACGCCACGGTCCGAGATTATCTCCAGATACAATGTAACCCAGGAAGGGGATCTGTGATACCTCAAAAACACACTTCTCGAGTTTGCAGTATAACTTATTTGTTCTTAACCGGGAAAGAACCTCTCCTACATGAGCACGATGGGTGGCCAAATCTGGAGAGAAGATTAAAATGTCGTCAAGATAGGCTACTACAGAAACGTAGAGAAGGTCTTGAAAAATCTCGTTAATAAAAGACTGAAACAGCAGGGGCGTTGCACAATCCAAAGGGCATCACAAGATATTCAAAGTGACCCTCTTTAGTGCAAAAGGCAGTCTTCCACTCGTCGCCAGAGCGTATACGAATGAGGTTATATGCTCCTCTCAGATCTAGTTTAGTAAAGATCTTAGATCCAGAGATCCTATCAAACAGTTCCGAGATGAGTGGCAACGGGTATCTGTTTTTATCAGTGATGGCATTCAATCGCCGGTAATCGATGCAAGGCCGTAAAGTCCCGTCTTTCTTTTTAACAAAGAAGAATCCCGCCCCTGCGGGAGAGGTAGACTTCCTGATAAATCCACGCTGGAGATTTTTAGATATATAGGTAGACATGGCAGCATTCTCGGGAAGAGATAATGGATAAAGTCTGCCCTTGGGAAGCTGTTTATCAGGAAAAAGTTCAATGGAGCAATCCCAGGCCCGATGAGGAGGTAGGGCCTCGGCCGCAGTTTTGCAGAACACATCTCGGTAGGAGTTATATGAAGATGGTAATTCAGTCTGAGGAGATGTCCGTCGACAAGGAAGAGTAGTGTGGCCAGGTTTTAGACCAGACAAGCAGGACTTGAAACATTGTGGGCCCCAAGAGGTAACCATAGCACGATTCCAATCAAATTGGGGTGAGTGAAGTTTGAGCCAAGGTAATCCTAGAATGACAGTGTTGACAGAACGAGGAAGAACCAAAAACTCGATAAGTTCAGAATGCAGCACCCCTACCGTCAACCGAATAGGAGAACAGATGTGGGAAACTGAACCGATGGAGATCCGATTCCCATCCACTGCGGTGAGAAATAACGGCTGAGGCAATTTTAGTGTATTTAATTGGAGTTGCGATGCCAGAGTGGCAGATATAAAATTTCCGGCAGAGCCGGAATCCACAAAGGCTAGGGTCTGAAAGGGGCCGACAGCTGAATCCAAGGAGATGGGCATGAGGCAATCTGTGCTAGCAGTAGTGTAGGGAGTAGTAACTCCAACTCCTAAGTCGGCCTCCCTGCCACCAACTAGGAGGGGGCGTTTCCCGGTCTTTTAGTGCAAGAGGATATGGTATGACCAGGATCCCTGCAATATAAGCACAGATTCTGTTTGAAACGTCGCTGACGTTCTTCAGCGGAAAGCCAAGATCGGCCAATTTGCATAGGTTCCTCCTGAAGTATCGGATTTTGGAACATGGGAGCTAGGCGAGTAGAGACCCGTCTGGAGGCGGAACGTTCCTGTGTACGTTCTCGAAAGCGTAGATCAATGCGGTTGCATAGGGTGATTAATGAATCCAGATCAGTAGGAAGCTCCCGAGACGTTAACTCGTCCTTAACTTGATCTGACAGACCTTGCCAGAATGCCGCTACTAAGGCTTCGTTGTTCCAACTGAGTTCAGAGGACAAGGTGCGGAACTGAATGGCGTACTGTCCGACTGTCATGGATCCTTGGCGGAGGTTAAGGAGGCTGGAGGCAGCTGAGGATATGCGACCTGGCTTATCGAAGACCTTACGGAAGGTCTCAATAAAGGTAGAAGCGTTTGAAAGCAGTGCGTCATTTCGCTCCCACAAGTGGGAAGCCCAGGCGAGTGCCTGTCCGGATAATAGAGAAATGATGAAAGCCACTTTGATGCGTTCTGAGGGGAACGATGCTGGATTATACTCGAAGTGAATAAGACACTGGTTCAGGAATCCCCTGCATCTCTTAGGCTGTCCGTCAAACTTCCCCGGCGGGGAAAGTCTCAAAACAGCAGTGGATGCCACGGCAGGAGAGGAGGAGGTTGCTGCAGCCGCAGAGGTAGTCACGGGAACATTCTGAGCTGCGGTCATAGAGGTCTGGAGGGTCTCGAGACGTGAGGCGACTCCTTGAATACAATGAAGCAACTGTGCTTGCTTAGCCTCTTGTTTCTCAACTCTATGCGCCAAATGGAGTAGTAGGTCACGTGCTGAAGGTTCATTAGACGACTCGGTCGACATGGCCAGAGCAAACTGTCACAGAGGTTACTTTAGTACCTGCAAGTATTGGCTCAGCTACACAAGGAGGCGCGGAGTCTAACACGCAGCCGGTATTCACCAGGGACCCCCACAAGGGAGTTTGGACTTCGCGGCGAGCGACGTGCAGGTCGCGGCCCTCCCAGGTAGCTACTTGCGAGGTAAGGGCAAATCCGTAGACGTACAGGCCGAGTCAGAACCAAGCGGGCAGATAAGGTACCAAATCAGGAGGCAGAGGATAGTCAGCAGGCCGAGGTCAAACCGAAGTAACAAGGCAGGACACAGGGAGAATCCAAAGGCGAGGTCAGGAAGCCGGGTCAGTAACAAGAATCAATAGATAGCATACAATAAGGTATAACTGGAACCCTGGAGGCTAGATAACTAGTTGCTCTGGCATCCTAGTGATGTCAGAGCAGGATATATATAGGAAGTCCTTCACACTCATTGGTGGGCAGTGATTCGGCGGTCAGACAGCTGGCCGCCGACAGGAAGCTTCAGCAGCGCATCCAGTTGTCATGGCGATGGGCACGCATGCGCACACCGCCGCCGGAAGATGCGTCTCCGTTGCCTAGCAACGGGACGCTCAGAGAGAGTCAGACGTCCGTCCCTGCTTAGCGTGGAGGCGCGGGGACGGCGTCTGACATGAATCAACTTTAAGAGACGGTCCTGGTGCTTGCTGGACGTTCTTAGGCACCCTGAAGCCTTCTTCACAACTATTGAATCTCTCTCCTTGAAGTTCTTGATGATCCGATAAATGGTTGATTTAGGTGCAATATTACTAGCAGCAATATCCTTGCCTGTGAGGCCATTTTAGTGCAAAGCAATGATGAGTGCACGTGTTTCCTTGTAGATAACCATAGTTAACATAGGAAGAACAATGATTTCAAGCACAACCCTCCTTTTAAAGCTTCCACTCTGTTATTCTAACTCAATCAGCATGACAGAGTGATTTCAAGCCTTGTTCTCGTCAACATCCTCACCTGTGTTAATGAGAGAATCACAGACCTGGGGGTAAATGTATCAAGCTGAGAGTTTTTCGGCGGGTTTGAAAAACCAATCAGATTCTAGTTATCATTTATTTAGCACAGTCTACAAAATGAAAGCTAGAATCTGATTGGTTGCTATAGGCAACATCTCCACTTTTCAAACCCGCCTGAAAGCTCTCTGCTTGATACATTTACCCCCTGATGTCAGTTGGTCCTTTTGTGGCAGGGCTGAAATTAATTGCAATTAATCTGATCACTCTTCATGACATTCTGCAGTATAAGGCACTGACTGGAAGTAAAGGTGTGAAAAGCCGAACTTCCGGTTTGCAGGGTCTGGGCATGTGCAGTAGCACAAATCAGACATTGGAGTCCTGCCCCACTTCCGGTTTCCTCCTAGACCACTTACGTTTACAATGGTTGCCCCAGCAACCTGATAAGGAGACAGAGCAAAGCGCTCCTTTACTAACACCCACCCTCGCTTAATAACGTCTCCTGTTACAAAGAAAAAACATTTCTACTTTATTAAACATTTCAATAAAGTCTATTTTCCTGTACCAAGAAATTTAGGGGTTAAGTGAAACAAAATAAGCATATGGTGACATATATCAACATTACACAAACATATTCCAATCCACATTTTCTCAGGAACACAATTAGTGTGATGTTAATCCCTTTGTTAAAATCAGCAGGATTGTCCTCGCTGGCTATACAACTCACACTGACAGACTTCTTCTCCACTAACTCTCGGATGAAGTAATGTCTTATAGCAATGTGTTTCGACCATTCATGGAGTTTTGTACTTATAGACAAATCAATTACTCCACGGTTATCACACTCAATGTTGGTTAAGAAGACCAATTTCACATAAAGTCCTCTTTATCCATAATGCTTCTTTTGCTGTTTCTGTGAGTGCCATGTACTCTGCCTGAGTGGTGGATAGGGCAACAGTTGGTTGTGTTCTGCTTGACCAGCTGACGACTGCGCCTTCTAAGACAAACAGGTACCATGTGTAGGAACGACGATCGTCCTCATCGGATCCCCAATCAGCATCACAGAAAGTCTCTAAAGTATAATTATTGGTTTTAGTGATTCCTAACTTTAAAGAACTAGTACATTTCAAGTATCTTAGGATTCTCTTGACTGTGATCCAGTGTTGTCTTCCTGGTAGCAAATTGGCTCACACGACTCACTGTGTATGTGATGTCGGGCGAGTCCCAATACTTGCATACATTAAGCTTCCAACAGCATTTCTGTAAGGGATTTTACTCATCTCATCTATCTCTTCACTGCTTATTGGTGACATTTCCTTTGTCATTTTTAAGCTTTTATCCACAGATGTGTTTGCTGGTTTTGCATCAAACATCCCATACTTGGTAAGTATATTTTTGATGTATGCCTGTTGATCAACTGTAACAGTTCCTTCATTCAAATTTTGCACAATCCTCAGGCCTAACAGCTGTTTTGCAGGACCTAGATCTTTTAATTTGATGTTCTGTTTCAAAGGGTGTTTTGTACTGGTGATGTGTTTCTGTTGTCCTGCTAGTAACAGATCATCAACGTACACAACTACGAAGTACATCTTTTCCTCAATGGTTTTGTGATACAAGCAATGATCAGTTTCTGACCTATTAAAGTCCATGTGCAGCATCAAGTTTAATGTACCAACATCGACCACTTTGTTTAAGACCATAAAGTGACTTCTTTAGGAGGCAGACTTTACCTTCGTGATAGACACCCTCGTTGTAATGTTCAGGTGGCTCCATGTAAATCTCCTCTAACAATTCTCCATTCAAGAATGCAGAGTTAAAGTCAAGCTGATACAACAACAAATCATGGATAGTGGAGATGGCAGTCACTAACCTCAGGGTGCTATATCTGGCAACAGCCGAGAAGATCTCTTCGTAATAGATCCTGGACTTCTGTGTGTAGCCCTTGGCAACAAGGTGGGCTTTATAACGTGCAATGTTACCATCCGCATTCACTTTCTTTCAAAAGACCCACTTGTTCCTGATCGTTTTGCGCTTACTCGGCCTGTTAACTACAGTCCTTGTATGATTGTCATCCAGAGCTTTTAATCAATGGCTGCTTTCCACTGTTCCCAGTCGTTGCTTGATTTTGCCTTTTCAATGTTCACAAAAGGCTAGATTAGCGAACTCCTCACAATATCTCCTAGGGGGAATACCTTTTGTTACTCCCCGTAGAACTTCTGTTTTCCAGTTGGGTATCCGCAATTACATTTTCTGCTTCAGACACGCTTTCTACTGCCTGAACATCCAGTGTCACAAACTTTTGTTGTGGTTGCTGTTCCACTACTTCACTAGATGATTTTTTCGTGAAACACCACATCTCTGGGTTTAATAGGACGTTTGTTGTTATTGTTCCAAAATCTGTATCCTTTACTCTGTTGGCAGTACCCAAGCATGATACATTCCACTAACTTGGAATCTAACTTACGTCACTTTTCTTAAGGAATATGTGCATACGCCTTACAGACAAATACACAGAGATGGTTTACACTTAGCTTTATACCGGACCACGCCTCCAGTGGCATTTTGCTTTTTTACTGTGGGCGCTAAGTTTTTAAGGTAGGCTGCAGTGGACACTGCCTTTGCCCAAAATCTTTAATCCAGACCTGCTTCATTCAACATAGTCTGTGCTCTTTCTACAATTGTTCTGTTAGCTTGTTCACTTACACCGTTCTGTTCTGCTGTGTATGCAATTGTTAGTTGGTGCTGTATGCCATAGTCCTGCTGTCGTATTCTCCGACATTGTTGGATATCAAGGCTTTTAGTTTCAGGCTCGTTTGAGTCTCTACAAGGCTCTTGTATTCTGCAATTTTCTCTATGACTTCACTGTTAGCTCTTATGAAATAGACATGTGTCATCCTAGTTGCGTCATCAATGAGTGTCAGAAAGTATCTGTAGCCACTGACTGATTTCACCTCCATCAGACCACACACGTTAGTATGCACTAGAGCTAGGGGTACTTCAGCTCTGGTTGCTGACTTGGGTAAGGAGCAATAACTTTGCTTATCCTTTATGCAGCTCTTGCATGTCAGCCTCTCTGAACTGTCCACAGTGATGCCTGTCACCATCCCAACAGCGAACTTCTGGACATTGTCGTATGCCAGATGACCCAATCTCTTATGCCACAGCTCCATTGATTGACTGAAGCCGCCATCACATGACATTCTACGGCGTCTAGGACATAAAGCTGGTTACACCGGGTTGCTGTTGCAATTACAGTACCTTTCTGGTTTTGAACCACACATTTGCCTTCTGCGAATTTGAACTTGTAACCTTTTTTGTCAAGGATACTTATAGTGATAAGGTTGGTTCCAAACTCTGGATATTTGTGTTGATAGTTACACCTTTTATATTTAGGCGGACTGTGATAGTCCCGACTTTTGGTACAGTAAGAACCTTTCCACCGATTCCTTTTACTGAAACTAGATCACATGGTTTCAATGAATTGAATCATTCCTAATTGCAGCTAAAATGACTTGTGGCCCCCAAATCCATATATAACAGTAGTTTTTCTAATGAATATTTGCTATATTTAATGCCGACTCATTAGTTTTTCAAGCTTTTTCTGCTGTGCACAACTTCTATCTTTTAGTCTGCATTCAGATGAATTGTGCCCCATCTTATGACATATGAAGCATTTGTACTTGGGCTTCTTGGACTTTGCAGTTTTTGTGAGTAGAGCGGAACTCTCAGCATTTGTCTCAACAGGAATTCTCTGTTTGAATTGCAGCAGCTTAGCTCTCATGATTTCTGTAGTTAATTTGGAATCATTCGACGCCAAAGCTATTACTAGGAAATCATACTCTGGTGTGAGATTCTGCAGCATCGCCATTGTGACTTCCTTGCCGTCCACCTGTGCTCCCACAGATGACAATTGCTGGGATATCGACAGCATTTTGCCTATGTACTCATCCATGCTCTCACAAGTACTCAATTTAGTCCTGTACAGTGTACACCTCAAGTTTATCCTTCTCATCAGGCCTTTGTCCTCGTATGTATTTTCAGAGCAGTCCACATCTCACTTGCTGAATCTTTATCGTTAATGATAGAATACATGTTCTGTTCTACAGCTACGTCAATGGTTATCATGGCTTTATTCACCTCATCAGCATTTGGACTGGCGTCTACTGTGACTTTTTATAACTTTTCAACTTTAAACACATTAATTGCATTTGCTTTCAACATTTCCACGTTGCATAATTCTCAGAACTTTTTAAGTTAGCAAAATTCATACTGGTGTATGTGCTTTGCATTTCTTTTTCCTTGTGTACTGATAAAATGACTTCTGTTATCGTTCTTTATGATTCAGCGTATACTTTAACACATGGTGCTGTGCCTAAAACAAGCCTCCCTGGTGTGAGGAGACAGACTTATTTTTGTCTATCATGTTCCCAGTTTTCTTGGCCTCTATACAGGGGAGGAGAAAAATCCCACCAAGGGAAAATTTATACTTAGACTCTGAGGAGGTAGCATTTAATAGGCTTTCAAATAAAATTTTTATAGTTTTCTTTCAAGATAGATTCATCCTATGAAATGAAATTGTATGTATTAGGTGCTAGTCTTTTTGGCGCTTTATTTAACATTTTACTTCCTCCTGAGATGGAAGCAGTGACTCAGTCACCGTGACTGACACAGTATCCTCCCTCGCAAGTGCTTTGACTATTTTTTAAAAAAATTATATTCTAGGTCCAGGAGTAGTTCAAATAAATTAAAGTCCAAAATAAATTATATTCCAAACGTCCATGACAAACATTATATTTTCTTCAGTCACAAAGACCCCATATTATATCCAAAAGTTCATGTAAACAATCTTCTTTTTTAGGTCCAAAGGACCCCATATTGTATCCAACATGGCTGTAGAAATCTTCTGTTCTTCAGTCAAAAGGACCGCAAAATATATACACTGGAATAGGCTTGACAAAACAGGAAACCAATAACAAACGAACAAACTTTGTTCTTCTATGGAAGAACACGCAACGCTGAATGAGAAATAAACAGCCGGGAGGTGTATTTATACTGTATGGGTTTCCCATGACAGCATGAATGTTCTTCACTGGCCATGTCAGAGCCCTGACCTAAATCCAATAGAAAATCTGTGGATGGATTTGAAAAGAGCAGCCCATCGCTGCTCACCATGAAATTTGACTGAACATTTCTGCAAAGAAGAATGGGCAAATATTTTTTTGGACAGCTACATGACTTTTGGGAATTATTTGGTTTTGATTGGGTATTGTTACAAAGCCTTATTGGATTGAAAGCTTAGAAGATTGGATCCTATACAGATGAAGACATAAGTATTTGGGGTTTTACTATTTTTAATAAAGAGATGTAGTTATAAAGAGAGAGTTGTGTTTTATTTAAGTTTTTTTAATATTTATTAAAAAATTGTGGTGTGAAAGAGGGTGTTGTTTTTTATTTAACATTTTCTTTGTGGTGCTGCAGGTCACAGCGGACCCTGGGTGTAAGGGCATGGTGGCACTTGTGGTTCTCCGGGCTGGCTGGGACTTCTAGTTCCATAAACCAATATGGTGTTTTTAATTTTTTTACATACATTCCACACACTTTCTTATCCTATACCCACCACCTCAGTGGTTTGGATGAGCCCTAATGCTTTCAGTACGGGACTGGTTCTTCCTAGAGAGGGGGCCAGTATAAATTTTTGCAGACCTCACTCTATAGGGAATCCAGCCCTGTGCTGAACCGGGGGTGCATTATGACAGGGGAACCTCTGACCCGTGTTCCCCTGCTATAGTGCCAAGCACCTCGGCTGGTTTGCCTAGTGTTAATTGTTCTAATTTTAACAGTAGGCAGCCACCGGACCCACTCGCATTGCCATCTTAATTTCGGCAGTTTGATTGTCGGCATTTTGACTGTCGCAATCACAGTGTCAGTAATTTATGTGTCGGGATTTCATTCATGTAGGTATTTAGGCTTTCAGGATTTCTTTCATGTCAATGTTTACAAAGTTAGGAATTTCCAACTTGTCAGTATTTTAAGTGTCAGCATTTTAGTGTCATTATTCTTTGTGCCTGCAAATTTTTGCATAGGAAATTCGTAATACACCCCCATGTACTTCTAACAGTGGAATCCTTAAGGAACAGTTTTATTCTGAAGAAATCGAAGCCACTACAATTGATGCCATGTGGTTGATAATTAGCTTGTTGCATGATCTGGAAGGTCATTGGTTGTACCTGAGCAAGTTGTTAATGGTTACTCTAAGGGTATGATCAAAAACATGTATTTTAGTAATTAAATTATATTAATTGTTAAGAACGTTTTGGGAAAAAATCCCTTTGATGTTAAGGATTTTAACGTGCAAATACAGCTGGGAATTTTTTTATTTAATATTTTTAAGTTTCCATGATGTAATGTGACAAAAGGTAATAGTTTTGACAGGGTATGACAATTTTCAATAAACTGCATACTGTTAATGCCTTTTCTTCTTTGCACAAAACCTTTCTTACCGTTTAAGACTTAACACTCTAATTCATAGGTAAATAAAGACACTGACAACAATTTAAGTTTTGTCAAACAGGTCACAGTTTTTTGAATTAAAGCGAAATGGTTGCAGCAAAAAGAAGTTGCGAGTCAGCTAATACTTAATAGCAAAGCCAAACAGTATGTGGCCAACAGGCACTAACCCATGGTCCCAGGTCATTGTCCCTTATGACTGGCCAGTGCTAAATCTGGCGTCATAGTGACTACACCCCTTCTGGGCTCACAATGACCTGCCCACAAAGCAGGTGAAAGGGCCCCCCACACAAAATGACCAAGAGCCAGGATGCTTCGAAGGGGACAGTGACTTGCGGCCAATTAGTGTGTTAGCATCGTTTGAATTAGTTGCTGAATGCAAAAATGTTCCTGCCACGCTGAAGGCTTTTAACGGATGAACAGCCAGCCACCAAGTGACCTAACTACTGCCCAATCACTAGTAAAGCTGCTCCAAAAATAGCCAAGAGCCTTCTTCCGAGAGATGAACGCCATCAGTCCTATATAACTGAACCGGATCCACCATCATAATTAATGGGTGAGCAATGCGTAATGCCCCCCCTCCCTGAAGGACCTGACTATATTCCCAGCAGCAGACTGTATGATTTTCTTAAGGAGAGTACTCTGTTATAATCATGGAGAATTTCTATCAGTTAGAATTAGCGCTGGCTTTCCTAAGGCGCAGAGTCAATTAAATCCCCCCGGACGTCACCAAGAACCACCACAAGGCAGGATGGATTTTGCTGCCAGAGGCAGGCAGGTTGTGGCCCCAAAATTAGCCCACTGACATGATAGGTCAAAGATGGATGGCTGTGGGAAAAGACCAAGTGCTGGACAGAGGGTGTGCAGGCACAAGGTGGTAAGCAGTGTAGTCCATGGGAGCAACCAAGACATGATTAGTATAGGTAAGCAGGGTCTGGTTCACAGGAGTAACACAGCACACAGTAGAATCCAAAGCCATAGTCAGTATGGTTAAGCTGGGACTTCTCACACAGGAGTACTCACAGTACAAAATGGGAGACCAGGAACCTTAGTCAGGATGGATGACCTGGATTTGATATACAGGAGTCACACAGCACAAGCCAGAAGTCATACACAAGGAAGCAGATAATCTACAGTAGCAGGACACAAGTAGAGCCAGGCGCAGGGGCAGGAAATCTGTTGCTCTAATGAAGGCAATTCAAATTCCCTGCCCATGGTCACATGACTGCAACGAGCTGAACCACCTGCCCGGATGTTGACAGAGGTGGCAGTGAACAGGAGCAGGTAAGTTTCTTACATCTTCATAATATGGGCAAGTATGCTGGCCCTCCAGAAGAACCTAGGGATATTAGACCAGCATAGACATACCGTCTGCCATTGTGCCTGTATGGTACGCATATCCTACCTAATGGAGATTACCAAATCCAAGGTTTTCCCTTTTCCTAAATCATTACCCCCCAGGTGTATCACCATTATATCAGTTGTACCGTGCCACCTGCTCCAGAGCACACATTCACTGTCTGTGTGCAGTGGCCAGCGGGACCAGAACTGTGGAGCTCCAGTCCCTGTGCAGACCTGGATCTAGGAAGCAGCAGCCACACCCTTCGCTCCAGTGATAGACACCTGTGTCAGAGCTAGATGCAGTAGAGGTAACAGGAAGCAAAGGGGCAGGTGGGTGGGAAGATGGATCCTGGGTGGAAAAGGAAGCCATTACGAAACCTGGCAGGGGGCAGCGTTATGCTTTGGGTGTGGCATGGGGACCTGAGAAAGTGTTAGTGAATATGTTGTATATGCAGGCAATAGAACAAATGAAGGAAAAGAATAAAAGGTGAAAGAAGGGGTGTGAAAAGGAACAGAAAGGGGTCATGGAGGAAGCAAAGAAAAGAAAAAAAAAACAGGGCACCCAGAGGAAGTAAGGCTATTCAAAGGAAAAACAAGAAAGGCAAAATGCAAATAAATAATCCAAATCAATGACACTAGTAACATTATTAAGCTTGATGCTGTTGTCTCTGCTCCACTGAAATTTGCGCAGCAAAAAAGAGGCCCAGCAACCACTGGGAGAAAAATGTATGGGTCAGCTAGGGCCCCTCCCCTGTGGATACTCTTGGCTGGGAGAAGTCAGCAGACAACCTGAATAGGTAACTGAATGACTCATGCACAGACATATGAGTTTAAGTGCATTCAGCTTATGGCCTTTCTTGTCATAGGCACTGTAAGATATCACAATACAGTATGCAAACAGACTTAGAAGCAGACTTAGAGTACAACTATGTTTTTAACCTTCTATCCTGTGTTTTATTATACCTGCATAGTGTACAAGCCACTTTCTACATCAGAACTGTAATTCACAACATCCAAGGTCAATTTATTTTAATAGTTTATGTTTAAGGGGTCTGAGGTGAAAACTGTAAACAATATGTTAAATAACGCAATACACTTACCCCTTCCATTAGGACTGCAATATGGATATAGCTAAGAGTAACTACACAATTATTTATTACATAGCAATATTCCAAGTACAATTTCCTCTAAGTGCAATAGAATTTAGACTATTGCTATATATTGATCACTGTGTTTATCTCGAACTATTTTGTTTCTTCTGAATAATTTATTACAAAGAATGATTTAACTGTTGCAAAACTAAATTCATAAATAGATCTAGATTAATTTGCCTCATCAAAAATAATGTATAAGAATGATACCAATATTTGGAAAATGGAGTAATTGCATGCCCTTTTTTGTGTAATTCCATGCTACTCAAGATCTGTTTGAATAGTGTCAGAGCATCTTTCATTTTTCTTTGTTCACCTCCTGCTCATCCATATATGCTCAGTTTTTAAGTGGGCAGGGATAGACAAGCTTTATCAGCATAGATCGGGACAACAAGGGCGATGGAGAGTGAATTGAAATGACATATATATATATATATATATATATATTATATTACATCCAACCAGATTCTAGCTATCTTTTATCTAGTACATTCTAGAAAATGATAGCTAGCATCCGAATGGTTGTGTAACAACTCCAGGTTAACTAAACGTATAGAGCATGGGGCTCTCTTTGTGAGAGCTCACATCCAAATTATGACTGCCTATGAGAGATCTGGAATGGGGGAGGAAAGTAGCAGACTACTGTAAGCCATCTACACACCTACAACCTACAAGTTTCAAGTTGTGTTTATGGTTTATTGTAAATACACTTGGTTTTAACCATGCCATTTGCACCAGCAGCAGGGCAGATGTAAGTGCTGCCTAATAGTGATGATTGAAACGGCATAGTCTTTATTTTACACTGACAAGGTGTAGCTATAGAATCTTGATTTATGTATTTAATGTAAAACAAATTTTTAAATCCATATTTATATTAATGATTATACTGATAATAGTTGTTCATTTATTTTATTACAGAATATCTTTTGTATGCATTCTGATGTGACCTTATACAGCACTTACGTAATACCCTGCAAATCACAGGTATATTACTTTATGCAATCATTCAGAACACTACAGTTCCCCAGAGTGCCTCTGGGAAGTTAAATGCAAATTGCATCTGCTATTATGGGATGGGCAAGCTGCAGGGAATGAATTAGAAGGTTTCAGTGAGAAAAGTGATGTGTGTGACTGCTGGCTGGCTAAAATAATGAGGGATCTTCCCACAAAGAGCTACTGAATGCTATGGCTGAGTTGTTGACCTGAGGGTTGATTGCAGCCAGCCCAGATATAAGCACCATTGCAGTATAGGAAAAGATCTAAGTTGCCACTGCACAGAGGATGTCAGCAGGACTCATAGGAAGACATAACTTTATTTTGCTTTGTTAAGTTATTTAAGTGAGGCATCAAATTGTGTTATTAAAACCTCTGACCAGGAATGTAATATTGCTATTGAGAGTTGCTATAGAACTGGTTAAAGCAAGAGTTTGTTCCAGCCAAATCTGCTGTATTTAAAGTTATCTGCAAGCTGACTGAAACTGCCTAAAATGGATGCTGATGAGAGAATTGCAAGTTGTTTAACCCTACAGTTGCTGGGAGAGAGTTGGTTAGTCCATTAGACAGACTGATAAGTAGACAATGGCCCTTACACTGGAAATCTTTTCTTATGTAGAATTGCTGTTGTTTACTGAGCTCAGGAGTCAAGCATGCATCAAGGTGACTACTGATTTCAATTTGTACAAGCAAATAAGCTTCATGTGTCAGATGACACTTCGCTTAAACCTGTGTATTATAAATTACCCCCTTGGGTTCTGTATATCATAAAGTGAACTAGAAAGCATCTAACCTGAACAAGCTGGATTAATCCTTGTTGCATCTCTACTGATTTTTGTCTGATAAGCATAATAGGTATAATTGTACTAAAAGTATTGTGATTGATTGGTTTAAATTATCTGCTGCCGCAGCATATGGTGTAATGGTCTAATTAACTTGTAGCAACCAGTTGTCTCCTAAAGTATCTATCCAGTAAAATCTATTACACTAACGCACAGTGCCTAAATTTAAAGTGGGATATATTTATTCAGTGACCTATGTGTTGTGTCGATTTATGTTTGCATATTGTTGAACCAAGATTTCTAAAATGTTATTTTCTCTTTGCCACAAGCAAAGAGAATAAACCCATGAGTTTATGCAGTTTTAGACCTGTGTTCCTTGTTTTATTTCAACACTGCTGGGGGGACTTTTGCCTCTCTACCATACCACCGGGCCTGTGGAATCCTTCCTTATACTACTTTTGGGGTGCCAACAAACTATTACACTTATGCTTGTGGGGAACTGCAGTCTGTTCTTTGTGTCTAAAATATAAAAATCATTTAATAATGTGTATAGTGTCTTTACATATAATTAACAAGGAAAAATAATGAAACATCCAGGAGATGTGTGAAACATATTAAATAGTAGACAAGAGAAGCGCTGGCAATAAACAGTTTATTTTAGATAACATTTTATTTGGTAGTGTTTTGAAATTCACTTTGCAAGGCTAAAATCATGACAAATTTATAACCCCAATTATTTTAGACATATATCTTTTACATGCTAGAAAAAGTTTCTGAGTGCTATAAGAATGTGTAATCTTTATTGTAATAAACAGAACAGTTTCTATACACACAAGAGATGGTATTGTGTTTTCTAAATCATTAATTGATCAATCAATACATGCATAAAGAATTTCATTGATTGTGTATAGCTTGGCTTCAATCCATGGATAGTATACGTTGAAATTGATATTTCTTTCCAGGATCCCAAAATTGAGATGGTCAGCATCCAATGACCCACGGAACAACAGCTGGATCACAGAGGGACTCGGACGCATAAACCCACGTGGTGAGTAGATTTTGTTCTGCCTCTGTGTCTTTCTGCAGTCTTGCCTGGTCTGAGTGTTACTGTGATTCGACCATAAAAGCCAATCAGAGGAAACTTTTTATTTGTTTTGTTTAAGGTATTTTTTGCATATTTTTTATTGCTCTTTGGAATCTTTGATGGTCAAGGTTTATTGTTATTGCATTGAAAAATATAAGGTACACAATTTGATAAGGAATTTGATTCGTTGAGACCCAGGTACGAGTCCAGGTTGTATTAATTGTTGTTTCAAGTCATAAGGTATTTTGACTAGGTCATAAGGTATTTTGAATAGGGTAAATAACAAAAGTGGATTATTGTTATCACTAAATCATAAGGTATTTTGACTAGGTCATAAGGTATTTTGTCCATGGGTAGTAACAATAGCACAGAATCTGATGTTCAAGGAACGCATGGACATAATGGAATATAATCATGGCAAGAAATTTTGTGTGTGGATAGGTGAATTTTTTTAGAATTAGAAGTTTGGTTTGGCCAAAGATGATAGTTATGATCCAATTAAGATACAAAACATGATAAAGAGTATGTCAAAATATATTGATAAACATAACAGAAAACCACAGAGAAATTGATTTATGAACATGAATCTAAGAGAGACGGCAGGTGGGTTGTTTATTATAAATGTATGCATATGATATAAATATTGTACAGTGTATGTGTGAGGCTGCACAGCTGAGAGAATGGAATCCCCTCCCCCTTATTCTGTGTAAAAAACTTTAGTGTGTGAAGAAAGGAAGGGGGGATATGAGCTGATATGGGGGAATAAAGTTCAAGATTCTCTACCTTTGTACTGATGTTGTCAGAGAAATCTTGGAGAAGGACTGTTTTGGTTATCTGACAATGTATGTAAAATTTATAAAAAAAAAAAAAAGCTCTTTGAGTATGCTTCAATAAGTAAAGAGTAATTAAAATATATCCGGAGTGGCAACACCCCAGCTGATTGGTATTTATGTTAATTCTGGGACTTGTAGTTCCACAGCTGTAGGCTGGAATATATCAGTTAATTTTTTCTTCCTTTATAAGTGAGGGAGTGAGCATTTTTTTGTTTTGTTTTTTGTTTAAAGGTCAAAAAAAGTTTTACATTTGTAAATGTAATGCCTGCATTGGTTAATTGAAAGCTTTTGAAGAGATGCAAAAAAAGTTTTAAAATCTGTGGTCCGTCACTGCATGAAGCAGTGGACGGACAAGACTGTAAATAATGTACAAATAGTGTGAGGAGAAAACACTGACCTCCAGATGATTGGGGTCCAAATAGCTGTTTCTGTTTATGCAGTAGAGAAAAATAATTGTGTAAAGTAGAGAAAGGTGGAAGTGAGCTTTTACGTGCAGATATTACAAGCTTTTTTAATCTGTGTGAAAATGGCGCTGATAAATGTTTCTCAGAAACCAGGGGTTTGTTATGCCCATAAAAAAATGTTACGAGATAAAATCCCGTCTGTGAGCAAGACTAGCTCAAGTGAATACATTTGTACTTTCGATAGGAAAAACGCAGAGTCTGAAAATATGCAGGAATGTTTGGTGATGGGAGATTCTGTTGAGAAAATGATGAATGATTTGCAGGCACAATGCAAGGTGTTTAACTCTGATTTTTTTGAGAGAGACAGTGTTGCCTTTAAAATGGCTAAATGCCTGGAACCTTTTGAAAGAGCTGTGTGTGATGGAATGATTTAAATCTTTCAGAGTCATTCAAGGGGGCCGTGCTAGGTAATGATGAGATAGGAGTGGCTTTGAGCACATACCCAGGTCACGTCACTCTGACATTACCTGTGTGTGAAATTAGGGACTGCTCCTTTGAGGAAATCACTTTGTAATGGCATGGAACACATAGCGTCACAGTTAAGCTACACAGAGAAACATGTAAACAAGTGTTTAATGAGCAACCACTCACTGAACAAAATGTTCACTGGTTACCTGGTATTGATTTACAGGAGAGTGAAGTGATAGGGGGTGGACACACATTGATACTGACAAGCGTGTTACATACATCAAAGCAAAATGAACATGCAACAACACACACACTAATTGGGAAATTGTTTAATACCAGAGCTGACAAAGTTGTAAAGTCAGCAGCAGAAAAAGGAATAGAAGAACAAAAATGTAATGCCAGAAGTTTGTTCTTCATCGAAGGTTTCCAGCAAGCAGGGAGGATGTGAACCTGACCACACAGTGCGCAATACTGTGGCGCAGTAATGATAAATGACTAAAGTCTAAAGGCTTAAGACTTTATGAGCTATTATCCGTGCTCCCGCATTAGCACTTCTGGATGTTAGCAAGTTATTTACACTCTCCCAATAAAGATGAGGTGGCATTGCTTATCCCCTCTAATGTCAAATTAAAAAGGTGTACAACTTTGATTCCAGCAACATTATTGTATTGATGCTGTATTCAAAGGGGGGAAAGAAGGGGTGCATATTTACACAGAAGCAAATATTGTTCAGACACATAGTGAAAGTGAGAGTCAGTCACAGCTGCTGCAAGACACAGAAAATACATAAACTTTTTCTTTTTTTTCCCGTGCTTGATTGCATTGAACTACTGTGATTAGAAAGTGCTGATATACCTGACATACCATATCTGAAATCCCTATACCAAATGCTGATTTAGCATTGTTTGTAGATGGTTCCAGATATTATGTTGATGGCACACCATACACAGGGTATGCAGAATTCATTAGGTCACTGTTTGCTGCTCTACAACAGCCTAGCTGCGATAAATGTACAGGCACACATTCGAGAGCAGACCTCAAAAGCCAAATGTAATGCCCTAGCTGCTGCCGCTGCAACGCAAGCTGCTCTAATGCCACTGAATCCTGTGAACATAAATGTTGTGGCCCTAACCCCAATTCCAGGCTTAGAGACACTCATAAAGTTTCAAGAACAAGCACCAAATGTTGGAAAACAGGCCTGTAAAAAGCTGGGGGCAGAGGAGCAAGGAAATGAATGGCAGTTGCAGGATCAGTATTGTTTGCCAAAAGCACTGTATCCAATAATGGCACAAGCCCTACATGGAAAGGTTCATGTGTCCAAGGGCACCATGGTGAAGGACCTGGTAAGAAACTGGGTGGCTCCTGGATTTGCACAACTTGCACAAGCATATGTATCTGGATGTGTGACATGTGCTTTACACAATCCTGGTAAGACTATAAAAGTCCCACCCAAAAGTACCCCACAGACTCTGTACCCTTTCAAAGGCTGAAGATTGACTTCAAACAGTTGCCAAAAATAGCCAGCTATGAGTGTGTCCTTCTGTGCCCTGACCTATTTAGTCACTGAGTGGAGGAGTGGCCTCGTAGAACCGCATCCACCAAAACTGTGGCAAAGAAACAAATGTCAGAAGTAGTATGTCGATATGGGGTTACAGAAGTGATTGTGAGTGACAGAGTTACCCATTTAATGGACAAGGAACTACAGAAGGTTCTAGAAGAATTGGAATCACATCAGCACTACACCCCCCCCCCCCCAGAGTAGTGGGCGGGTAGAAAGGCTGAATGGTGTATTAAAATTGAAAATGACAGAAACAGGAAACAATTGACTAACATCAACCACAAGGTGTTATCTTCCATTCCAGATCCAAACCAGGATCCTAACACTCACCGTTTGGAACCTGGAACTTGGGTTGTTATAACAAAACATGTTAGAAAAGCTCTTGAACCCAGGTTCGTAGGATGATACCAGATCTTATTGACGACTCCCACGTCAGTGAAGGTGCAAGGAAGAGACACCTGGATACACTCTTCACACTGCAAGATATTCAGACAAGGAGAGTCTGAGTAAAATGTATAAGTACAAGATACTTAAAGCCCAAGGAACACCAGAGAGTGGTGATCAATGATATTAGCAGGAGGTATATTGCTTGCAAGCTATTTTCTTTTGTTGTGGGCAATAGGTGCTTATCAGTCTACAAAAGAAAGCAAGGTCTGGAAAAAGCAGACTTCTGCCAATATTAGTGTAGAGATCACAAAATTCCAATATGAAAGTTTAAATGGAACACAAAAAGAAAAGAGCAACTCATGACTGCAGGAGTTTACCCCCAATACAGAAATTTATTTTTGAGTATTGTGGACACCTTCCTGAAGAAAGATGTATCAGATAGTGTCAGAGCCCCTCTAACAAAAAGCCCAACACATTATCACATGTAAACAAGACAATAGTTTAATATTGGAGTACCTGACAACTCAGCCTGGAGAGTACTTCTTGACCCTAAACACTCTATTTGGAGCCTAGTGTTGAACCTTTTACTTTAATGTCACAGATGACCCAGAGAAAATAAATGATGAACACTTAAAAGAAATTAGAGACATGAAATATATACATTTTCAAAAGAAACACACTAAGGATGCTTATCTAGAAGGCTAGTTTTTTAGGCTGAACCTGGCCAATTGGTTGAAGGGTATAGGAGGATGAATATCAGGCCTGATACATGTTGTACTTCAAGGAATATTACTAATCCTTATTTTATATATATATATATATATATATATATATATATATATATATATATATATATATATTAATAAAACTGATGATGTGGCTTATTAATAAGTGTATTAAACAAAGTGTTTCTCTTCCCGAAAAATTAAAGCTACTACAGCTGTCTTAACCACTGTACTGTACACCCCATTGGATAAGTGTCTACTGCCATCTGCCATCTTAAACATCAGTCAATTATACACATCAGTCAGTCATACACATCAGTCAGTCATACACATCAGTCAGTTACCTACATCAGTCAATCATACACATCAGTTAATTGCATATATCAATCAGTTACACTCATCAGGCAGTTACACTCATTAGTTAGTTATACACATTTGTGGGCAGCATGGTGGCTTAGTGGTTAGCACTTCTGCCTCACAGCACTGGGGTCATGAGTTTGATTCCCGCCCGTGGGCTTATCTATGTGTACGCTTTCCCCTTGTTTGCATGGGTTTACTTCGGGTGCTCCGGTTTTCACCCATACTCCAAAAACATACTGGAAGATTAATTGGCTGCTATTAAATTGCCTTTAGTCTTTCTTGGTCTGTGTGTGTATGTTAGGGGATTTAGATTGTATGCTCCAATGGGGCAGGGACTGAAGTGAATGAGTTCTCTGTACAGAGCTGCAGAATTAGTGGCGCTATATAATAAATAGATGATGATGACGATGATCAGTGCAGAAACCAGGAACCTTTTCCTTAGATTCCACATGCTCGTCACTGAAGACTGTCCTTATGAAGATATACAGCACAATGGACAATCCCTCCTATTGTGAAATAAGTGACATATAACACTTGCTGTATTTTATCCCTTCCTTTCCTTTCTCCTTCCCTATGAAATCCATAGTTAGGGTGAGATTCCATTTGGAACAGTCACTAGGCTTGGATGAATCAATAAGTTTCCATTATATAAAACCATTAGGGAATTATATTGTGAAGTAGGGTCTAAACAGGAGCAGATTATGTGAACCTTTCTGCTGTACTTTAGATTTGTACAGTTTGTATGGCACTATTTCAATTGAGTAATATCCCCTAACACATAACATACGCAAAAAACAATTGTGAGATTTCTAGTATACTAAATGCCAGATTTCCAAACATTACATTCATACTTTTCTAATACATAAATGTCACTAAATCACTAAAAGATAATGTAATATATGTTAAATAATAATAATAATAATAATAATAATAATAATAATAATAAAAAATAACAATCAAAAAATGTAACCAGTGCAACAGAAAATAACATAAACAACAAAAATATTACTCCAGCATCCTTGTAAGATCTTGGATAATGTTGATCCTGTCTTTCTGTGCAGTCTCAAGGTGTTGTAGTTTTGATCTTAATACGTATTTTGTCTTGCAGTCCATTGGGTATAGTTAGAAAATATGTTTCTTATTGTGAGTGAATGCGGTGTGAGTAATAAAGTGCACCAATTGCAGTACCAAAAATAAGACCCTAATGGTATTCCATTTGTGTTTATGTGGTAGGCATAGCAATAAGACAATATATGTTTCTATGGTGCTTGCATTGTCAGATTTTAAAAAGCCGATTCAATAGTCATTAATTAGAAACATCACCAAATATATGCACTTACCAGGAATGTGTTTAATTACTTTTCTGTTTTTTTAGCAAGATGAATGAACAGCTGATAAGTCCAAAATGCAAACAGACACATATAATATAGCTCATATTATATGCAACACAAATTAACTAACCACAATCGGCTGAAGTCAATCCACAATCAGACAATCATAAGACAGCCAAATGTGTAGCACTAGTTAATGCTACTCATCGTCATCTTCATTGGAGCGTATTTTGCACCAGCCCTCCAGCAGCTGTAAGTGACATGCGTACTATATGAATCTGTCTAGGTTTGACTCGCATTTGTGAGAACACATCCTTACTGTACTCTGAATATACTTACACACCTCTTCCCTCCCCTGATCCACCATTATTCCTGTGTTCATATCACAATTGTCATTAGTAAGAGTATCATCCCTAACTATGGTGGTTTTCAAACTTGCATCTGTACTCATTCAAAAATATAGAGCACGTTGAAAAGACTGAGTCAAACCTTGCACCAAGACAAAGCATATGTCACAGTTCTGCATCTCTGTCTAAATACTTTATCCTTAAACTGATGCTTAAAAAACCCTGTAGCCAACCAACTGTAATGTGAAACTTTGATGAGATGTTATATATCTGGAAAAATGCCCAATACAACGCATTTTGCTCTGCATGCTTAGTGACAATTAAACAGCAGCAATTATCAGTGGAGGACCAAAACAGTTAAATGTGCAATCCTCTTTATATGCATACATTTATTTTCAATGTCTATGTAAATATTGTTTTATGCAGCTGTTAGTATTTGGAGCTAAGCAGTGCTTTGGCACACTAAAGGGCTCCATTCAATCCCCGGGTCCAAGAAATCAGTGAAATGGCAATTTATCACATTAATCGAGCTGTGCTGCAGCACAGGCTGGTTCACAGAGGTGTGATACACTCTTCAAGTTGCACTTTTGCTTCACCAGGGTAGGAAATGGCATTTAACACTCCATTTGTTAATTGGCCTAGCTTATGAATGAAGCTTGGATGATGATGGTCAATTAATTCTTCTCTGTGGTATGGTTAAGGGTAAGGCTGGGAAACATTTAATGCCAAATTAAATGTAATATGAGGTGTATATCTCACAGTTCTGACAATTTTGCTCATCTGTATTGTGCCCCAGTGAAGGCTCAATGCTGGCACTGAAAACCTATAAAGTTGTATCTATGAAATATGTATAACATCTGCACAGTACTGTTTCAGTTATTCAGTATAGTGGATGTAATTCCCAGCATTTAAGTGCTCAGGTATTTAGAACAGTGGCACCTGAGGTAATTTGAAGAGCTCTGTTTGATGCACACCTGCATTCTAAATCATAATACCACAAAGTTTCCTTTCTTCTGGCAAAAATATACCTACCCACGTGTTACTGTATGAAGCACTGCTGACTGTCTACTGATGTCTGGCAGTAGTGTTGTGGAAACTTGGCTTGGCAATCACAAGCTAAGGTAGGGAAAAAAATAATACAATCCTTATTTTTAATCCCACTGTCAGAAACAAAAGAGACTTCGTACTTAACCCCTGATGAGCTTAGAATATTATAATCTGCATAAGAAAATGTTCATCCTAACAGTAAACATGAAGGGATTATTTAACCACTTCAAGACTGGAAGTGGCTTATATCTATATTACCTGGTCAATTTTCATGATTTCATGCTGTGTTGGCTTTGCTGAGAATAAAATTAGTATAAACAAATGGAGAATATTATAGCGCACTTCCAGAGACAGCCCTGTACTATATAATGATATCCACCAAATCATGCATATAAAAGACAAAAATAATACGTACATAGGCGCTCATGGATGTTCATATAGGAAATAAATTCTTCTTATAACCAACCAAATGGCATATACAAAGAGAAAAAAACAATATATAGTGTAATAAATAACAACAAGGTATTCCTATTGTATAGGGCTACTAAAAGTTCCCAATGAGAAAAGTAAGGAAATCCAGAGTCTTCAACACCCAAAGTGTTAGAAATCGAATCCTACATCTCATGTGCTTACAGGATAAATTCTTTCATACTTGCAATGTACAATATGAGGGAAGTATCGATCCTCCTTACAGGTACCTCTTCATCTTTTTTTTTTTTTAAAGTATATTTTATTGACAGTTTTACAGTATTAACAGCATACAGGTTAGACTGTAAATCAAACAAGTTGTTAATAAAAGTAAACTAATAAGAACATTGCTATAATGGTAAATATCAAATGAAGGTGGAAAGAAGACAGAAAGTGAAGAAAAAGAAAGGGGGGGAAGGGGGAAGGAGACTTCAGTAGGGATGAGAAAAATGGCTCCTCATCAATATAATCATTTTCTTGCCACGGCAGGATTACAGCGAACACCACATTGCTGGCTGACTGAAAATGTGACGTCATTGGATGCTGCCTAGCTGTTCAGCTGCAGCAATTGAGTAAAGTCTGCTTTTCAAGCTGCCTGTGTTTACTGAAGCAGATATCAAAGATAACCTCATCGTGGAACTGTGTTCCAACGCAACAAGCCCAAAACACAGGGCACTACTGTCAATCAAAATGAAACTTTTCTGCTGATTGGTCATAAGGGGCACCTAACTACTATTTAAGGAACACCTACAAGCACTCAGCCATATCCCTGATGAAGCCCGCCAAGCGCGGGGGAAACGCGTTGGCGTATCCTACAAACACCTCCTTCATGTTCTACTATTATCTTTGAACAGTTCGCTTTAACATCGGAGCCCATTCATTCATTCATTTATGATATTCTGATTCTGTGCCACAACAATGCTGCAGCGAACCGCCAGCCTGTCCACTTACAGGTAACAGCTGGGACGCCAGCATCACTCTGCGCATGCGCGCACAAGAGGAATCTAGACATTACTACTTTCCTCAAACCTCTGAGGCATTCTCTACCTGGGTGTGCCCTACGGCAATTGGGACATGCATGACCGTATTTACAGGACTCCCCCATAGCACAGGAAGAGTTGCTGAATGCGAAACATTGATTCTTGGAAATATTGGGGAGTGCTACATCATTGGAAACCTAGCTCCACTAGCTGTGTGTGCCGGGACAGCACTTGGGTGCATCAGCGCCATCCATATTGCCATGCTTTTATATTGATTGGATGCCCACTAACTTTCTGCCGAAAGTGCTCGTCATATGTGTGCCATATTCCCACCCCATCGCTGATGAACATCTTCTTAATCAGGTGTAGGTATCGCCAGACATCTATGTTAGCTGCGGGTCTAGTCTCCAAATAGTATGCAGCAAATACACAGTACTCTGTCAGCCAGTTGGGAAAATCCACTATCCTCCTTGGATTTGGTGCAGGAACAAGAGATCCAGCAACCACTGTGGTAATAATATATAGAGAAGCCTAGACACTCCCCGTGGATATTATTGGCTTGCTATACAGGTGAATGAACCCTGAAAGGGTAAGTGCATGACAGACACACACACATGATCTTAAGTGCATTTGGCTTATGGTCTCTCTTGTCATACAGTGTTTTAAGGTTTCGCCATTCTTGTTGTCTATATTAATGTTTATATTATTGTTTCAAAGTAGTGTAATCATTCTTTTTCAGACATGTATATTATTTATCTAAGATGCAGGCTTTGATATATATAAATGTCAATAAATATCTTTAATTGCTCTTTAATTGCTTGACCTAGAATAATGATAAGCCTTATCCTTTTGTAGTCCTGGAGAGCTGTTTCTAGGGATTTGGAATGAGAAAAACAGACCGAGGAAGTCCACTTCCTGTGGCAAAAATTGCTTGGGACCATTTCTACTTATCCAACAATTTGATTTTACATTTTATCTTGTACTTCTTTGCTTTATTTATTTTATTTGCATCAATCAACCTGCTAATGTGACTGTATTTTGATTATCACTGTACAAACCTTTCCCCTATTACTGCGTCGTTATTTTGCCCTTGTTTAGCTTCACAACTCTGATATCCAGTTTCACAACTGATTTGTTCACCTAGGCACATTCAAGTCCCACATATAACACACTATCCACCCACCCCAATACCTCTCAATACTTTCTCCCTCCTCGCCGTGACAACCCCTGTACATATAGAGATATATAGTATCCCACCCACTTCACAAATATTTTATCTTCATCCCTTATAAACAGATAAACCCTGACCTTATCACACTCCATCCCATTGTCCTACCACTGGCATCCTAAAACCTATTTACAAGTAGCCTAATGTCATTTGTCCAACGCCTGTGTCATTTTCTTTAATATTTTTCTTCTTACTCTGCCCACATTTATATTAGATACTGATATATCCTACTCTAGATGTGTCAAACATAAAACATAGCACCTACATATAAATGTGTTTAATCCTGTGCACCCTAATGGGACTACGTGTCTTGCACCCCACAGCTTTCCAAACCTGGACTCATTTTTTACACTTTTTTTTTTTGTAAAACCCGGGTCGGGCAGGTGCAGTATGAACCCGCCCGACCCGGGAATCTTCTTATCTACTGCCCTGTGCCCCGGCAATATCCCGGGTTAACAACCCGGGATATTGCCGGGGCGGCAGTATGAAAGTGGTATAACTCACCCTATTTCTGTGGACCATGACTTCACAACACAGCATCGATGGACATCAATTCAGGTACAGCACCACCATGCCAAATCCCTAGAATCAGTTCTCCAGGGCTGCAGACAGATATGTTTGCATTTAAAATGTAACTGACCTGTTTTACTCAAATGGCTAAATGAATTTTAATATGCATTTAAAAATTACACAAATAGTGATCCAAGGCCACACAGCAGTAAATGGCTTAACTATCTACATATTGTACCTGCTAGCTGCAAACACAAATCTGTTATTGTTGCCAATCTGTCCCACTGTTTAGTTTTGCTTTTTTTCTGTTTGTTCTGCTTTTTTTCCTTTTTAGCTCTGCTCAAAGACCGAAAAGCACCTTAATGATCAAAGAAACAGCAGTTGTGAATTTGATAGCTTTTAACAACGTCAGACAAAATGATTATGTTGCTGTCTGATGAGCCTTTCAAGACTAAACAGCAGAAACAGCCAATTACATTTCAAAAACATGTTTTTTTTTTATCTATGTGCTTAATAAAGAGTTTAGAAAAAATGACAATAATGCAGTTATTTTTTATGAACTAGATATATTTCGTTGCTTAGTTGAAATTTAAAATGAAATGCACATGTACAAGAATCAGTAAAAATGTAAAGGTTCGCTTGACTAACAGTAGCCCTTCTGCTCCACGGGAGGTTCCTGTCCTCCCTGAGCTCAACCTTAGGACACACGCGTTACGGTTTGACAGGTGTACCACCCCAGTCAAACTCCCCACTTGCCACTGTCCTTGGTGCATTAAAGCGTTTAAGGAGTGTTTGACAGCCAATACATAGATGAATGGCTTCAGAATGGGTCTTTTTAGAACTTGACAATGACCTTTTGTTAAGTGTGATATTGTAAATAATTTGTACGTACCATAATTTATTTCCATCTAGTGTTGTGTGATATCAAAATGATTTAAAATATTAAAATCAGCAACTGAGATAAATAAAAATTTATGGAGAGTAAATGTGTGACTCTCAAAAGGTTTGAAACGCACTGAAAATAATGTCGACACTAGCTAGAGTTATTTGTAATATATTATTAAATACATCTGTATCTGCCACTTACATGAGTTCCTTGGTGTATACAGACTAACATCTGTTTGCTTATCCCACATTTCATACAACTTATGGCTAAAATATTGAAACCTGTAATAAAGGATTTGAACCTTGGCATTATTAGAGTAAAGACAAACAGAGAAAATATGAAACTGCAGATTTAGGGAGAAATTTGAGATTGGTAGAATGTACATTTAAACTATTGCTAGAGGGAGTGGGGAATTACAGATTAAGAGTGCTGTGAAGTATAGAGTTGACATAAGACAGTCATAGGAGACTAAGACTAGTTAGAGCAAATGTCAACAAACATCAAGGCTGGACCACCCACTAGATGATCTAGAACCTGATGAATCCTAATCCACTTTTGTTATCATTATCCTCGTTCAGTGTGAGCAAGGCCCATATTCTGAGGTGTAAGAAGGGGATCGGGCCTTCCAAATGTTCCACCAGCATTGCTATATTATAAAGTACAAACTCAAATCCTAAGTATATGTCCATGTGTGTGAATAGTAAGAGTTTCAGGTGGCTCAAAGCACCGTCACTACTTCCTGGAGTCAGCCCCGTCCCCTATGTGCTAAGCACACAAAAGAGAGGAACATCGCTCTATCCAGAGATAATAATATAAAATATAATTTAAATGAAGTACAATATGCACATGCCAAAGGGGAAGGAAGCAAATATAAGCAAAAAATACATATCCTATGTTTATTTATATAAATAAAAATGAACACTTATAAATTCAGTGAACTCCATTAATTATTATTTATCACCTAACAATTTAGAGACCAAATCAATAATCTAATGAAAGAACTTATGAGTAAAGATCTAAAAAATATATACTTCTTAAAGAACTAGAATATCTCAAGCCCAACAGAATTTATAACCATCATATATATAAATATATCTAAAAACATACTGTAGCTACTATGGCTAGTTTATATATAAATCTGCCAACCAATGTAGAAATCTGCTAAAAAATATATGAACGTCTCTTTAGCATTTTTCTTCTTGCTCTAATAATACCACAACATTCAAGTCCAATAACAGACTTGAAGATTGACATTATTAGAGTAAAGGCAAACAGATAAAGTATGACACCGCAGATTTAGGGCGAAATCTGAGATTGGTAGAATAGATCTAAAAGATTTATACTTTTCATAAAACTGATAGAATATCTCAATTTATAATCATCATGTATAAAAAGAATTCATCCATGTCACAGAGTAGCTATTGGTGAAAATCAGGCAATAATGTTTTTCTAAAAAATACTGTAGGTAGTATAGTTTATATACAAATCTGCCAAAACATTTAGAAATCTGCTAAAAATTGTATGAACTAACTGGAGAAGTTTTTCCTGATTATCCATTGCAGAATCAACAGAGAGACTCAACAGTAGAGTAGAGGTAGATAGATCATTTTTAATGCCATTTGATTGGAGAGCAAATTAGTGTAGTGAAATTAAGCAGGCCCATATTATCCAACCTGTTGCTTTCCAGCTGTTGGGGTGCTACAAGTCCCATCATGTCTGGCATATTGATGCCATACTTGTTGGAGCACGCTGGAGGGTTGGTGTCCTCTTTGGGATATGTTGATGTCTGGCTGAGTGGGACTGTGTTTACCAGGGGCAGCTGGGAATGACTTTCTATGGCTTCTCTGTCTCCTGTAATAAAATGAAATGGATTGGGGGGTGGAAGATCTTAATCTGGCTCTGGCAGACAAGGATAGTGAGATATGTAAATGGAGTTCATCACAGATTTGATTCATATCCTGTAAGTAAATAGCATAGCTGGGACATCATTTGCGAACTAAGGGCCTGATTCATTAAGGATCTCAAATGAAGAGGATACTCATTTCAGTCTCTTGGACAAAACCATGTTACAATGGAAGGGGTGCAAATAAGTGTTCTGTTTTACACATAAGTTAAATACTGACTGTTTTTTCATGTAACACAGAAATATTTGATAGCTTATTTGTACACTGAAATTTAAAGTTGATATTTGTGTGTTACATGAAAAAACAGTCAGTATTTAACTTATGTGTAAAACAGAACACTTATTTGCACCCCTTCCATTGTAACATGGTTTTGTCCAGGAGACTGAATTGAGAATCCTCTTCATTTAAGAACCTTAATGAATCAGGCCCTAAAAGAGCAGGAATTAGTACATTATAGGCAGGTTAAGCAGAACAGGCTAAGCAGGGCTGGATTAAGGGAATAGAGTCCCCTGGGCTAAGGGGGCCTCCATTCCCCTGTGAGGCCCCCCTTGTGAGCCGTCCCCCCCAGTGACGCCCCCCCACCAAGCGCTTAACTCTTTCTGTTCTCCTATCACTGTAGTCCTTCTGCGGTGGGCTGTAAGCTCCTTTATGAGGAGATCTCATGAGAGTGAGACTCACAGTCTCATTCTCACGAGATCTCCTCAGTAAGGAGAATACTGAGAGCTGCGGAAGGACTACAGTGACAGGCTCAGCAGCATTGATCGGGCCAGGGGCGCCCCCACCCCCGCACTGATCAATAATGCCGCTGAGCACTTTCAAGGGTCTCCTGGATGCCCGAGGCCCCGGGGCTGTTGCCCAGTTAGTCGTCGGGTTAATCTGGCCATGAGGCTAAGTCAGGTAAGCATGGCAGGAGAATACAATGCATGCTGCGGCACCCCACCTGCCCGCCTACACCAAAAAAAAATGTTTTTTTTCCGTCAGCGGCAACTTGTCATCTTAAGTTTCACGTCCCTGCTCTGTGGATAGCACCTGCCCTGAAATTTAGGTTTCAATGTTTACCACTGGCCCTGATTATGGGAGATAGATAAACTGGGAGGTAGTCCTACACATTAGTCTTGTAGATTAGCATATTAATCGTGGCTATGGCCAGGTGAATTTCAGATGTACTAGTGGAAGGCGATAGATACAAACCATAAATACTGTCTCCACAAAGTTTTAATATTTACAAAATAAAGGAGCCTACATATAATAGACTTTTGGATCATATTGGAAGTTGATCTCATGGAAGTACTATTTTCCAATCATAGGAAGTGTGTTTCCATGCACTACATTAGATATGTAGCTAGACAACAGCAACATTTGCAGGACCGATAGGAAGTGATAACAAAATGATTGACATTAAAAAGAAAAGGGAAAATGGAAGAAATGCTATAATGGAAGTTGGCTATAATTTATAAATTATTAACACTATAATTTTATTAAAGTTATGGTTTGAAAATATGTGCTTAGTATAGGAGATCAATGTTACATGGAAGCTGGTAGGGATCATTTTCTGGCTCTGTACAACTATTCAAATATGTTAGCTAAGTTCATGGAAGCCTCTGGTAGTTTCTAAGCAGTACAATATGCTGAAGTGTTTCTGATTTACTATTTTTTTCTCCCAGGAATGCTACATTCATGCAACAATTTCATGGGATTATTAGGGACATATGGCTTGTTTTGGAGAACCTTTCCAGCCTACAATACAAGGAGATGTCTTAAAATAACAAGATGTGTCCTTGTACAGCAGCACTGAGGCCCTGATCAGACAGATGTTCTGTCCCTATTGACTCATTAGGGTTCTGAACAATTCAGTGCTCTAGGAAGGTCATTGTCCTTTTTAAAAACACAATCAATATTTCAAGAGCATAGCACCTATTAAACTGTCGACAGCTGAATACCATTATACAAACAGGTTGCATAACAATAAACACTGTGACCCTTGTCTACCAGTACAATAATTTCCAACAGAGCATTAAAAAACATGATGCATTTAAGATAGAGCAAAAATTCACATAAAGAAATTTACAAAGCAGACAGGGATGACCACTTGCACCCCAGTCAGTAGCATCTCATCAGATTATATTTTGTGAGACATGCGCTACATCTTATAAAACGTTTTCACAAACACCACCAGTATTGCATGTTTTTAGAATAAGTGTGAGTGTCAATTTAAATGAAAAAAATCAAGTGAAAACATGTTTTTATATTTTGCATAACTGAAGATTTTCTCTTACAAAGCAATGGGAATAACTAATGCCTCTGCTTGCCACTTATCACTGTGAGTCACTAGAACCATGTAATTAACAGATTCGTATAAGCATTTAGATGCAAGAAGAAGCAAATTTAAACAATTAAAAAACAGAGATACAAATAATTAAATAATTCCTATGGCCTTAGTGCTGGTCATGCAAATATAACAAGAACAGTGCTGGAAAAATTTAAATACAGAATATTAAAAATGGCTAGCCCGCTATCTAGTCCCCCAACCCAGGGACTGGAAGAGGACATTCATACATTATCCAGAACCCCACAACACAGGAAGGTCTGGAAGAGCTGCAGTGCTTTTCAGTACATGGACATGTCATTTTTCCTTACACCTCTAATTATGGCACACGCCCTGGAGCTTACCAGCTTATTAGTTGATTGCCACTATGATGGTGGGACCTTATGCTGATGGTATCCTCGCTATAGTGATTTTCAGTCCCAGCAGACTAGTGCTGGAACTTGTTCTAGAATTTGGATGAAGGGACATGCTGCCTATGTTTAAAATAGTGTAAAAAAATCCCAATTGTCCTGTGATTCCTGCAAGCTCAGTGCTAGTGTCCCTGACAGGGGGGGCTAATTAAATGTTGATCTATTTTTTTTACCACGGGAGTGATCCTGTTGTTATTGCTACAAGATCCCATTGGAAATGATGAAACTTCCATCTAAAATGATGGCTCCATCAGCATTGATGAGCAGTCTTTAGTAAAAGAGATGCATATTTTTTTTACCGCAACACATTGGTGATACATTATTAGAGGTGCCCTTGAGGGGGATTCCCATTGTCCAGAATCCCACCAAAGCTTGAAACATGTAATCCGCTGAACCACAGAGGAAATCTGTTTTCTCTAGACATTGATGCATTAGTCATTATATAACAGCTAACCGGGCAGCTTCCCAAAGCTGGTCCAATAAAGTATGAGGCTAATTACATGGAAAACCTTGCCATATGTCATTAAGCAAGTATTGGGCAGGCCTGGAGCATGGGTACTGAGGATCAATGCTGAACAACCAAATCTCAAGTGTCAGAAATCGGCTGCACAACAACTATTCTTTTTTGCATAACTTTACAGAAAGTGTTAGTTCTATTCAAATAAATGTGAAAAATAAAAACTATACACATAAACAATGTTAAGTTTTATCTCACAAGTCTATATATCTACAATACCAGATCAAATGTAAATACAAATGACTACTGTACTGTTAAGACTGAATTCTTGCAGGAAACTCTCTGGCAGAGAGCTGCTCATTTCCCGTGGATATAAAAATGCTCTGATTTCATGGCTGGGCATGACTAGGTTTCACAAGCAGTACGGTTGGCAAACAATCATCACATTCATTTTATACATACCAGTCACTTCCTGCTTCTCTAACTTTGTAGCTAAATACTCTCACTTGTCCTCTTAGATCTGCCCCTGACCTGCACCATGCCTCCTCTCTGATAACCAGCTCTCACACCCGTCTCCAAGACATCTCCCCAGCTGCTCCCCACATATGGAACTCCCTTCTCTGACTGGTCAGACTCTCTCCCAACTTTCCATCTTGTAAGTACTCTCCTAAAAGCAGCCTCTTCACTATCGCCTATTACCCTCACCAGATTCTATACCCTCCGGGTACTACCAGCTTCAGTCCCATGCCACCCTGTTTCACATCTGTACCTCTTTTTGCAGCCATGTATATACTTGTTCTGTCTTTATATTGACTTGTATGATTTGTCATTCTGACTGTCCGGCACTGTGGCGTATTGTGGCGCCTTACAAATAAACATTGATGATGATAAGGAGGAGCATTGTTTCCAGTCCTACAGCTACTGCGCAAATGAATATAGACATGCTTATTTATAATTTTAAAAGACATAGCAACTCCCAGTTTTTCATTCCAGCACTAAAATATGCTCTAATCAATTATATTTAAAAAAAGATCTCCATGTGGCTGGAGCGCACACTCCAGAAGAGTCTGTACATAAAATGCTTTCATACAATGTTGAAACAAATTCTCATTCATGCTATTAGAAGCCATCATACACTATGGTCAAGATCATAACAGATGCCATAGGTGCAGAGTTTAATATCAATGCTGCAAGCAGGCACTTATGGTTAAAAAAACTAAGTTAAACAGATAGCATGAAATCCACACATTAAAGCAATTGGAGAATGGAATCAGAGCTGTTACTCCGGAAAATCATAAGCCAGTTAAGTGCAAAGCGAACGTAGCATTGCGAAGGAGACCGGATTATTAAAGTTACTGGAGCTGAGCAAATGTTCAAGAATGTTCATTAATAAAGGTAAAAAGCAGGCACTTAACAGCATGAACCCAGATTGTATTGCGTGTTCTACTCTATAAATAGTAAGGATGAGCGGGCTCGGATTCCGCTAATCCGAGCTCATCCGAACAGTGCGGATCCGACGGGATCCGAGCACTGTTCGGGTATTTCCAGCGCCAAAAAAATGAAACTGAGGCTCTGACGTGCAAGTCTCTCGTCGGATCTCGCGAGACTCGGATTGCATAAATTCCCCGCTAGCGGCCGCAATTTTCATTTGGGCTGTGATCAGGGTAGAGGGAGGTTGTAGGGTAGTGGTACTCCTGCGTGATCAGTCCAGTTGTGCTTTATGCTTGTGTCCAGTGCTCTGTCCTTGCTGAGTCCAGTGGTCCTTTTGTCCTGTGCTCTGTCCTGCTGAGTCCAGTGGTGCTTTGGCCAGTGTCTATCCTGCTGAGTCCAGTGGTGCTTTAGTCCCGTGCATTTTTGTGCTAAGTCCATAGTAATTGTCTAATTATTAAAA
The DNA here is from genome assembly GCF_038048845.1 of Mixophyes fleayi. Classification (NCBI taxonomy): domain Eukaryota; kingdom Metazoa; phylum Chordata; class Amphibia; order Anura; family Limnodynastidae; genus Mixophyes; species Mixophyes fleayi. The sequence continues at coordinate 67,405,923 of NC_134412.1, read as the reverse complement.
ACTTCAAAAAAAAAATAAAAAAAAAAAAAAGGGAAAAAAAAATATTAAAAAACAATTTAAAAAGTATAAAAAAATTCTAGAGCAATATATTATTGCAGTCCTGAAATATTAGTACTCCAATACCTACATTCACTGTTTCTGCAGTCCAAAAAATAGGAACTGCAATCTATAATTCTACGTTCACTGTTTAAGCAGTCCAAAAAATAGGAACTGCAATCTATATTACTACGTTCACTGTTTCAGCAGTCCAAAAAATAGGAACTGCAATCTATATTACATTTACTACGTTTATTCTTTAAGCAGTTCCAGAGAATAGGTACTGCAATCTATATTACATTTAATACGTTCAATTTTTAAGCAGTGCAAGAGAATAGGTACTGCAATCTATATTACATTTACTACGTTCATTCTTTAAGCAGTTCCAGAGAATAGGTACTGCAATCTATATTACATTTAATACGTTCAATTTTTAAGCAGTGCAAGAGAATAGGTACTGCAATCTATATTACATTTACTACGTTCATTCTTTAAGCAGTTCCAGAGAATAGGTACTGCAATCAATATTACATTTAATACGTTCAATTTTTAAGCAGTGCAAGAGAATAGGTACTGCAATCTATATTACATTTACAACGTTCATTCTTTAAGCAGTTTCAGAGAATAGGTACTGCAATCTATATTACATTTAATACGTTCAATTTTTAAGCAGTGCAAGAGAATAGGTACTGCAATCTATATTACAAGAGAAATTGAGGGAGGAGCTGGTAAACCATTGCGATTCCACCAAGCATATAGCTCTAGTGGATGAAGCCCTTCGTACGCTTTGCCAGGACCCGAGGGTGGTCACTCTTTTAAAGTCAGAGGAATACATTCTGGCCACCGTGCTCGATCCTCAGTTTAAAGCGTATGTTGTGTCTCTGTTTCCGGCGGACACAAGTCTACAGAGGTGCAAAGACCTGCTGGTCAGGAAATTGTCCTCTGAAGAGGACCGTGACATGCCAAAAGCTCCACCTTTATTTTCTTCCACACCTAAGGCTGCGAGGAAAAAGCTCAGTTTTCCTAAAAGACCCACTAGCAGGGATGCAGACTGAAGGACCTGCCAATCATTGCAGACATGTCTACTGTCGCTGCATTGGATGCTGTCACAATAGAAAAAATGGTGGAGGATTATTTTTCTGACACCATCCAAATAGACATGTCAGACAGTCCATATTGTTACTGGCAGGAAAAAAAGGCAGTTTGGAAGCCCCTGTACAAACTGGCTCTATTTTACCTGAGTTGTCCCCCCTCCAGTGTGTACTCGGAAAGAGTTTTTAGTGCAGCGGGGAACCTGGTCAGTGAGCGGCGAAGGAGGTTGCTTCCTCAGAACGTTGAAAAAATGATGTTCATAAAAATAAATTATCAATTCCTCAATCAAGTACAGCACTGCCCTCGAGATAATACAGAGGGACCTGTGGTTGTGGAGTCCAGCGGGGACGAATTGATAATGTGTGAGGATGAGGAAGTACACACTGAAGGGGGCCAGGAATCAGAGGATGAGGATGAGGACGACATCTTGCCTCAGTAGAGCCAGTTTAGTTTGTACAGGGAGAGATGAATAGCTTTTTTTGTGTGGGGGCCCAAACAAGCCAATTATTTCAGCCACAGTAGTTTGGTAGGCCCTGTCGCTGAAATGATTGGTTTGTTAAAGTGTGCATGTCCTATTTCAGCAACATCAGGGTGGGTGGGAGGGCCCAAGGACAATTCCATCTTGCAACTCTTTTTTCGGCATTATGTGCTCTTTGGGGCCTAGTTCTATCTCCATTAGAGATATTCCTGCAGGCCATGTCACCGGCACAGCTATGTTGGTGTTAGACGTGCGCTGCATACTCTGTCTGATTTAGCAGAAGCTAGGCATTGCCCTTGATAAGCAAATAGGCTTTCCGTGATATTACATTGTCAGGGATTAGGCTAAACAGAGTGTCATGGTATTTGAGATCCCTACCTTACCTACACACAGCGTATACAGCGCTGCAATTTGTTCTATCATATTAATGTTTAGATAGGGTCTCTCCATATTAACACACTCCGCTTGCTCACATCACCCAGTGAAGCAAGCGCTATATAAGTGCCAACTTTTAGACACGTTAGTGTTACAAGCCGCGGCGGTGCCCAGCCGCCACGACTCCCCTACCTACGTCCCGGCCGTCGCTATGGCGACCGGGACGTCACCTCCGGGGGCTCGGCCCGGCCGTTGCCTAGGCTACGGTCGGGAAGCTGTGTGTTAGAGCGCCGCGTCCCAGCAAGGGGAACTGCTGGGCGCGTGCGCACTTAGATAGCCTGTGGGCTAATTAAATATGGGCAGTATTCTGACAGAGCTAGGCTCTGATTGGTTGGGGTTAGTATTTAAGGCAATGAGGTCTGCTACCTCATTGCCGGTTATAGCTTCTGTGCTCCAGTCTGCTGACCTGCTTGTTCCTGCTCTAGTCTTCTGAGAGCACTTCTGATTTACCGTGTATGACCTTTGGCTTTGAACTGACTCCGCTTGTGTATCCTGTGACCCTGATCCCTGGCCTGTTTACCGTTTCTGCTATCCGCCTGTGACCCCTGACTTCAGCTTGTTTACTGATACCGCTGTCTGCTGCCGGCCCTTGACCTCTGCGTGGACCTGACTCCACTTGCCTGGGTTCTCCCCAGCTGGTACACACTTCACGACCCTCTGTCAGTCTGCAGCCCAGTCTGTCCCCACCATCAGGGGCTCCAGTGAACACCTGACTGGCAGAGTAGATTCCGGGTTGTGTTGTGCCGGCTGGAGGGGTTCCTAACAGTTAGGCAGCGTCTTTAATGAGAATACAGTCTCTATATAATTGTGAGTGCTTTAAGATCTTACATGACCTTTAATCAGGCCACTTTAATCGCTGCTCTATTACAGATCTCTGTCCAGTGATCATCATGCATATTTTTGCAGAACCAAGTTAAATATATAAACAGGGTCTCCTAGAATACGTACTATTTTATTTAAAGGAGTTTTAAGGGGCATTACACTCTAATAGAGAGACTCATCATTTCTGAATAAACAAAATTATATAATTCTTGTTAAGTTCCAAAAAGGAGGAACTGCCATTTCTATTACTACGTTCTTTGTTTTTGTAGTTCCAAAAAGGAGTAACTGCCGATTCTATTAATACTTTCTTTCTTTCAGTAGTTCCAAAAAATAGTAACTTCCATTTATATTACTACGTTCTTTGTTTTTGTAGTTACAAAAAAGAGGAACTGCCATTTTTATTACTACATTCTTTCTTTCTGTAGTTCCAAAAAAGAGTAACTGCCATTTTTATTACTACGTTCTTTCTTTCTGTAGTTCAAAAAAATAGTAACTTCCATTTATATTACTACGTTAATTGTTTGTACAGTCCCAAAAAAGAGGAACTGCGGTCTTAACATCTATGTTGGTTTTAGACGTCCATCCGGTGTCCGCCATCTGTGCAGTGGAATTCAGACCTGTTGTGGGTGATATATTGTGGCCCCGGTACCAAATTGGGTACCAGGGCCACTCCACTACGCAGTCCAGATAGATGCGTATCAGATATTAAACTACATTCAGTGTTGGGGGCAAATCCAAAAATAATTAAAATGCACTGTCATGATCGAAAACAAGAGGTATTGACACGCTAGAACTCCACCCTCTATATGCTGCAGAGGATGGAGGAGCAGCCATATGTGCAGTGGAATTGAGACCAGTTGGAGAAGGTATTGTGGCTCCGGTACCAAATTGGGTACCGGGGCCACTCCACTACGCAGTCCAGAAAGCTACCACGGTGCAACGTTTTGGACTAAAAAGAATATTGTGAGGTGTGAGGTGTTCAGAATAGACTGGAAATTAGTGGAAATGATTGTTATTGAATGTTATTGAGGTTAATAATAGCGTAGGAGTGTAAAAAAAAACAAAATAATGTATTTTAGCGCTTTTTATGCTTTTTTAAAAATAAATCAGAACCTTTCGTCAGGTGTTTTGGCAAAACAAATCAGAACCCAAAACCTCAAGCTAATCAGAACCCAAAACACTAAAAGTGCCTGGTGCACACCCCTAATAAATAGCGGTTTAATTATTACACTCCCCACTATTTATGACATTTTCTAATGTTGTTGTTTGCCTGTTATTCTAGAAATACTTTCAAATAGAGATTTGTTTTGATTAACAAAATGTTATCCTGAGTATAGAGTTACCAAATGTGCGTACTTTAGTTCTATTGAAATGGGTTGATTATCCAAACAGGAAAAGGATAAACAATAATGGACCTCCTTGTATTTTCAATTGTATACACCTCTTATTATTCAGTAAGTCATGTCCCAAAACTACAAAATGAAAAAATGTCTACGTCAATGCACTCTTATTAGGTCAACATTAATCTATTAAAAATGTCATACTTTATTATTACTGAAACTGATCCAAGTTACATCTGCCTTGCGATAGTTTGCATTAAAAATTATAAAAATAAGTTAGTGAATATAGCAATAAATGTGCTGAATATACCTGTGCAGATCAACACAGATGCAGCCCCCTATTGGCCTGCACACAATGTGCTACAATGAAACTATGGCACAAACAAATGGCAAACTGAGATGGCACTTCTGATGTTACCAGTGTGTGGAATATGATCCACACTGAAATGCAAACATAAAATGCATAACAAAAAAATCCTCAAAAAGGGATGAGTCAATTACCAATCCAGAGGTACAATCAATGAATAAAGAGAAGTTAGGAGTTCCAAAATAATGGATTTAGTTCCTTTCCTGAGTTCAGTCAAATCCTGATGTCTGATTCATAGAAGTTCTCCAAAATAAACATGTGAAAAAAGGAGAAAACGTAATATCATAGCGTAACCAATGCTACGAAACAGGACATCCTCATAAGTAATCCCACTACCATAAGTGCCTATAATAAATAAATGTGTTTGAACACATGATCCTTTCCTCCCTCCTCAGACTAATTGAGTCTTTCCACTCAATTGGTGGAAAGATAGCGTGGTATATCAACGTGATGTTTTGCAAGACATCACGTTGAAACCCACGCAAACAGAAAATACAAACTCCACACAGATAAGGCTATGGTCAGGAATCAAACTCATGCTGTGAGGCAGAAGTGCTAACCACTAAGCCACAGTGCTGCCCACTATCTCTTCTACTAAACTTCTTTCACTTACTTTCTCCTTTGGACTCTCCCAGTGGACCTCATCTCCCACCCACTGTGATGGACAATACCTTGACCTTGTCGTCTCTACTGCTGCATCTCTAGTCTCACCAACTTAGCATTCCCACTCTCTGACCACAACCTCCATTCCTTCAGCCTCACCTTTCCTCATGCGCTCCCCCCCTGCACCAAAATCCACATGTACACAACGACACCTAAGTACTCTTAACCCAATCCAGTTCTCATCTTCCCTAAAACAACTAATTTCTCTTATGTCTGCAATGTTCTGCCCTAATCAGGCCGCCTCTTTTTAAAACAAAACACCCACTTCAGCCCTAAACAATACAGCTCTTGCTACCACATACAATCTTTGAAGTTCCAAACTCCAACAATGGCACATCAAACAGTCCCGCTCCAGCATTGCAGAGCGCCACTGGAGTAAATCTAGTTCATATCCTGATTTCCTCCACTATAAATTCATCCATTCATTATACAGCACGCCCTTTAAATTGCCAAACAGACATTCTTCAAATCTCTAATATCCATACAGTCTAACCAACGTCACTCTTTGCCATCTCCAACTCATTTCTCTGCCCACCTGCAGCTCTTCGACCTTTCTCCCTCACAGCCCATGATTTTAATACCTATTTCAAATACATATACTTTAAAATGAAGTTGGTCCCCCTTTTGCAGCAATAACAGCTTCCACTCTTCTTGGAAGGCTTTCCACAAGATGTTGGAGTGTTTCTGTGGGAATTTGTGCTCATCCTTTCTGTAGAGCATTTATCAGGTCAAGCACTGATGTTGGATAAGAAAGCCTGGCTCGCAATCCCCATTCCAGTTTTTCCCATAGGTGTTTGATGGTGTGAAGGTCAGGGCTCTGTGCGGTTCAGTCAAGTTCTTCCATACCGAACTCATCAAACCATGTCTTTGTAGACCTTGCTTTGTGCACTGGGGCACAGTCATGTTGGAATAGAAAAGGGCCTTTCCCAAATTGTTGCCACAAGATTGGAAGCATAGCCTTGTCCAAAATTACTTGGTATGCTGAAGCATTAAGATTTCCCTTGATTGGAGATAAGGGGCCTAGCACAAACCCTGAAAAAAAGCCCCATACTATTAACCCTCCTCCACCAAACTTCACAGTTGACATAATGCAGTAAGGCAGGTAACGTTCTCCAGGCATCCCCCAAACCCAGGCCCATCAGACTGCCAAACAGAGAAGCGTGATTCCTCACTCAACAGAACAAGTTTTCACCGGTCCATAGTCCAGTTTCGGTGTGATTTACACCACTCCATCCGACGCTTGGAATTGGTCTTGGTGATGTCAGGCTTGCATGCAGTTGATCGGCCATGGAAACCCATTCTATTAAGCTCCTGCTGCACAATTTTTGTGCTTACATTAATGCCAGTGGACGTTTGGAACTCTTCAGCTATGGAATCAGCAAAGCGTTGGCAACTTTTACATACAATGCACCTTAGCAATCGTGCTCTTCCACTTCGTGGCTGACTTGCTGTTGTTCCTAAACTCTTCCATTTTCCAATAATATCACTTACAGTTGACCATGGAATATCCAGCAGGGATGAAATTTCACCAACTGTCTTATTGCAAAGGTAGCATCCTATCACAGTACCACGCTTGAAGTCACTGAGCTCTTCAGAACAACCCATTTTGTATCACAAATGTTTCCAAACGGAGAATGCATGGCTAGGTGCTTGATTTTATGCACCTCTGGCAAAGGGTTTGTTTGAAATACCTTAATTCAAAATTTAACAGGTGTGGCCAAATACTTTTGTCCATATAGTGTATTTCCTCATGTCAAATTCCACACACTCCACCCACTCTACCCACCTTCACCTACCCTCCCCAATCCACTCTTAATTCATTCTCTCTAGTAACTGAAAACAAAGTCTCTACATTCATCTCATCATCTCACCCTACAACCTGCCCTCTCAACCCTATTCCCTCCCAACTTCTCCGCTCACTCTCCTCTTCTGCATGCCCACCTCTAGTTCACCTCTTCAACCTATCTGTCTCCAGTGGCACATTTCCATCCTTAAACATGCACTCATCACACCAATTCTAAAGAAACCATCTCTCGATCCAGCCTCTCTCTGTAACTACGCCCTATTTCTCTCCTCCCCTTTGTCTCCAACCTACTTGAGTGATTAGTGTAAAAACACCTCTCTCATTTTCTCTCCTCTCACTTCATACTCAACTCTCTATAAACAGGCTTCTGTCCCCAACATACCACTGAAACTGCTCTAACAAAAGTGATTGATGGTCTTCTTGCTGCAAAGTCTAAGGGCCATTTCTCCATACTCATTCTCCTGGACCTCTCTGCTGCTTTGACACTGTTGATCACCCTCTTCTCCTGCACACTTTTGTCACTCACCGGACCGTGAGTGCTTCTTCCCGGACATTTAGGAACCGTGGCCGTCCTCCATCCTGAGGGTCTGCGCATGCGCAGCCCTTTCCTACCCTTCAGTGTATGTCCCTTTAACTTAATTGGCAGATCAGGCAACACTCCCTATATTAAGCACCTGTGGTCAACACCACGTTGCCTGATCTTGGAGTCTCATTCCCCATGAGTCTCTGAAGGTGTTCCTGTGTTTCCTCGTGTATTCAGCGCTGCTGATTCCTGTGGTTTCCAAACCACTTCTACCTCTGTGGTTTCCAAACCACTTCTACTACTGTGGTTCCCATACCACTTCTACCATCAAGTGTATCATCGTGACTGTTAGCTGATTCCTATCCGCTGCCTCCGTGCACTACAGTCTTCTAAGCCACTTCAACTCTATCTCATATCATTGTGACTGTTTGCTGATTCCTATCCGCTGCCTCCGTGCACTTCAGCCACTCTCCACATCTACTCACCTGTTCATCATCAAGACTGTGAGCTGATTCCTATCCGCTGCCTCCGTGCACTTCAGCCACTCTCCACATCTACTCACCTGTTCATCATCAAGACTGTGAGCTGATTCCTATCCGCTGCCTCCGTGCACTACAGTCTCCAGCTTGCAACTCGTCTGTGTTTCCTCATCGTGACTGTTAGCTGATTCCTATCCGCTGCCTCTGTGCACTACAGTCTCCAGCGTACAACTCGTCTGTGTTTCAACATCGTGACTGTTAGCTGATTCCTATCCGCTGCCTCTGTGCACTGCAGTCTTCATCTCATCTCTCCCGTGTTTCCTCGAGACTGCTGCTATTATTGCCATTTCTCTCCGTGATCAACAGCTCCTGGTCTACTCTGCTCACCCGTGTTCCATCGCTATTTGCACCTGCTGGTTGCTACTGGTTACCTCCGTGTGTCCGCAGAGCCCTGCTGCTGCTGCCAGCGCTAATCGTCCATCTACTGCTGATCCGCTCTCCACACCTTCCTGTGTTCCGCTGGTCTCTACCCGCCTGTCAGCATTGGATTCGTGTCTCATCCGCTATCCTGCTGCTAGATCATCACCATTCTCCTGGGTCCTCCAAGAGTCCAGTTCCGCGTTCTACCGATTCCTGTGGATTCGTGTCCCTGTTGGTTTACTTACCTGTGCGCTGCACCTACTAGACCTCTGCTTCATCCATCCAGGGACTTCTCATCCTGCCGGCCTCCTGCCGCTCAGGTATCGCTGCACTCCTGTCTGACTGCCTGCTTCTGAACCACGGTATGCATACTTCTCATTGACTGTGCTGGTGTATTGCATATCTTGCTGGACTGTGTTGGTTCTCCTCTGGAGTCTACTATCCGCTGAGTCTATTGCCATCATTGACTGTACTATCTTGTGCCGGATTACTTCAAGAGACTTTCCATATTTGCAGTGCTGTTCAGTCATTCATATATATATCTATATTGTGCATATTACTGTGGATCGTGTTAAGGTGCCGTGTTTACCCTGTGTTGCAGTCTCTCCCCGTGCACCTCCTCACATATATATTCAGTGGTACAACTTGCTAGTAGCAGACCACTGATCCCTGTTTCCAGTATCACCTGTTCCAGTATCCTCTCACATAGCAGTGGTACAACTTGCTATCACAGACCACTGACTCCCCGGATACCTCCACTTGGATTCCATTCCTTCACTCAGACAGCGGTACAACTTGCTATCCGCAGACCGCTGACTCTCATCACCTCCTCGTTTCTGTTGGACATTCCTCCTCACTATAGCAGTGGTACAACTTGCTATCGCAGACCACTGACTACCTTCACGTGTCCTTGTCCATACAGTTCCTCGTGTACTATTACCTCCATATTACCAGTGTTGCTAGTCATAGACTTTCCTGAGCATCTCATCATCTGCTATTTACTGTTCCGTGATCACCCTGCTACCAGAGTACCCTATTACCACCTACATTGCTCTGGTAAGCCTACCACCTGGTGATCCCTGGGTAAAGACTCCTAGTGCCCGTGACAACTTTTCACTCCATTGACCTTTGTGACACAGTTCTTTCTTGGTTCACATCCGACCTTTCGAACTGCTCCTTTAGTGTTTCTACCTCTAACACATCCTTCCCTCCACTTTCACTATCTGTTGGGGTTCCACAAGCCTCTGTTCCTGGCCCTTTACTTATTTCATTGTACTCCTCTCCTCTTGGAGCACTAATTTGCTCATTCAGTCTCCAGTACCGTCTCTACGCTGATGACACCCAAATATTTATCTCTTCCCCTGATCTCCCCCCTTCTATACTATCTTGTGTAACCAACTGTATTTCAGCTATCTCCAGTTGGATGTCCTAATGCTACTTAAAGCTCAACATATCCAAAACAAAGCTTATTATCTTCCTTCCTCCCCTCAAATCTCCCTCACTGTCAATAACACCACAATTTCCTCAGTCTCCCAAGACTGCTGCCTTGGTGTTACACTGCCCTCTGCTTTATTCCTCACATCCAGATTTTCTCCCAGTCCTGTTGATTTCACCAAAGCATTGCCAGAATACACCCTTTTCTTACTGAACGTGCTACCAAAATTCTTATCCATTCTCTCACCATCTCCCGTCTTGACTACTGCAACCTACTACTATCCGGCATTCCTGACACACATGTATCCACACTTCAATCCATCCATGCTGCTGCAAGACTGATCTTTCTCTTTCACCAGTCCACATCTGCTGCATCACTTCCTAAATCCCTACACTGGCTCCCTGTGTCCTCCAGAATCCAATTCAAATTACTAGCCCTTACCTACAAAGCCCTCAATATCAAAACCCTTTAATACATCTCAAATCTTATATCAAAATAATCTCACTCATGTCCTCTTAGATCTACCTCTAACCTACGTCATGACTCTGCACAGGTAACCACCTCTCACTTGTTTCCACAAGTCTTCTCCTGTGCTGCTCCCCACTTATGAAGTTCCCTACCATGCCCTATCAGGCTTTCCCATAGCCTTCAAATCTTCAAATCATTAGATATTTTCTAAAACCCCATCTATTTTTTTAAAGCTTGAGCACACTGAGGATACTATTTACACTAATACACCCTCACAACTGTCCCAATCTCCACTCTAAGACACACTCGCTCCTCTTGTTTCAGCTGTGCCCTCTTCTACCTAGAATGTAAGCTCTCTAATGAGCAAGGTCCGCCATACCCTTTGTTTCATGTCTACATTTATTTTGCCTGTCTTGTATGTCCTGTTTTCCCTACTGTGTGGTGCTGCAGAGCACTGTGGCGCCATACAAGTCTATGATGATAATAATAATAATAATAAGTAACAAGTTTTTACCTTTATCGCAAACTCTGTTGCATAAGAAAACACCAAGTCTGTCTTGTTGTGTACTCTGTGGTTGTTAAATGACCTGCGATATAATGATTGTCTCGATGATACTATATAATCAGGGCTTCCAAAAAAATTTACGGCCCTAGTACACCATCTCCTTAGGGCCCATTCAATAGCAGCTGAAGGTGGCATGGTAACATCAGTTTAGTGGTTCCTTGCACTACACAGGCAGGCAATGGTCCCGATACTTTAACCCCCTCCCCCTTGGTGCCCCTGTATTTCATCATGTTCCCACTTTTTCAGTCATCAGATCTATTAGTGTAGTGTAAGAGATATCTCCCTTTTTATCAATCTCGGTCTCATCAGTATTCATGTACTCATTTTAGTTTGTCCTGCCATTAACCTGGCTGTTCATTTGTCTTATCTCAAAACTTAGATAGTATAGCTTATGTTATCTGATTGTTTGAATGTTTATTCAATGTAACCTTTAATTATTATACAGTGTCATGATGGTGGCAGTACTGCCAATGCCATTATTGTAACTGATGTCTCTATTATTCAGACTCCTTAACTAGCGCACATCACATTTAAAAACATTCATTTGCCAATATGTTTACAAATATTCTTAACTGAGAGTGGAATTCTCTTTTCAGATTACTTTGTGCATTCATTCAGTCCACAGTCCTAGTTTAACGGTAAACGGTATGTGATTGACAGTAATCCTGCCTAATCCATAATTCCTCTCATATTTTTCTAGGGCTGAGCAGGTTTATAAATATTGTAGGATTATTATAAAAAAAACAATCTTTATTATTAATCATCGGATTAAGTTTATTTACTTATTAGTTATTATTTGGTTAACATGATGAAATACTTTTTACTTATTGATTCACATTTTATAATCCATGGGTATTTATTTTATTTTCTTAATTACTTTAGTGCAAATACTATTTTATATTACACTGGATTCTATAATAATACAATGTGTGTGAAATAATAATAATTATATTCAGTGATACATTAATTTCCAATTCTAATACATTGTTGTCCTCTTTAAAATGTGTTAAAATCCCCAAATATTAATGAATATTTATTAATACACAATTAAATATTACATTTAGGAAAATTGTATCAAATGAAAATATATGGCATTATTTAATGTGCTGTGAATATTACATTTTTTATATATATGCTGTAACACATTCCCCTCTTATTAAGTATTATCCTATGTATACAATACTGTACAAAAGTTTTAGGCAAGTGTGGAAAAAATGCTGCAAAGTAAGAATGCTTTCAAAAATAGAAGTGTTAATAGTTTATTTTTATGGATTCAAAAATGCAAAGTTAATGAACAAAAGAGAAATTTAAATCAAATTAATATTTGGTGTTAACCACCCTTTGCTTTCAAAACAGCATACATTCTTCTAGGTACACTTGCACAAAGTCAGAGATTGTGTAAGATTATAGTCAGGTGTATGATTAGCCAATCATACTAAACAGGTTAAAATGATCATCATTTTCATATCTAGGTTGAAACATCGTCACTAACTGAAACAGAAACAGTTCTGTAGAAGGCTTAAAACTGGGCGAGGAACAGCCAAACTCTGCTGTAAAGGTGAGGTTGTGGAAGACAGTTTTATGTCAGAGGTCATATGCCATGGCAAGACTGCATCATCATGGTCTCTCCCAGGAAAGGATTTTAAAGCAGACTAGGGTTTAAGATGTGCTGTTCAATCTCTTTAGAAGAAGCACAAAGAAACAGGCAACATTGAGGACCATAGATGCAGTAGTTGGCTAAGGAAACTTAGTGCATCAGATGAAAGACACATCATGCTTACTTCCCTTCGAAAACGGAAGATGTCCAGCAGTGCTATCAGCTCAGAACTGAAAAAAAATAGTCTAACCCAGGTACACACATCTACTGTTCATAAACGTCTGGCCAGAAGTGGTCTTCATGGAAGAATTGCAGACAAAAAAACATATCTTTGATGTGGAAACAAGGCCAAGCGACTCAACTATGCATTAAAACAAAGGAACTGGGGTGCAGAAAAATGGCAGCAGGTGCTCTGGACTGTTGAAAAATGGAAATATTTGGCTGTGACAGAAGGCAGTTTGTTCATCGAAGGGCTGGAGAACGGTACAATAATGAGTGTTTGCAGACAGCAGTGAAGCATGGTGGAGGTTCCTTGCAAGTTTGGGGATACATTTCAGCAAACGTAGTTGGAGATTTCGTCAGGATTGATGGTATTGTCAATGCTGAGAAATAAAGGCAGGTACTTATCCATCATTCAATATCATCAGGAAGGCATCTGATTGACTTCAACTTTATTCTGCAGCAGGACAACGACCCCAAACATGCAGCCAATCTCATTAAGAACTATCTTCAGCATAAACAAGAACAAGGAGTCCTGGAAGTGATGATATGGCCCCCACAGAGCCCTGATCTCAACATAATAAAGTCTGTCTGGGATTACATGAAGAGACAGAAGGATTTGAGCAAGCCTACTTCCACAGAAGATCTGTGGTTAGCTCACCAACATGTTTGGAACAACCCTCCTGCTGGGTTCCTTCAAAAACAATGTGCAAGTGTACCTATAAAAGTCGATGCGTTGATGATGTTTTGAAGGCAAAGTGTGGTCATACCAAATATTGATTTGATTTAGATTTATCTTATGTTCATTCACTTTGCATTTCATTAATTGAAAAAAACAGACTATTACACTATATATATATATATATATATATATATATTATTAAAGTAATTCTATCGTTTTCAAATAAGCATTGCCCAATCAATTGTATGTGTTTCCAAAGCACAGAGTGGTTTATTTTAGCAGATGTAAATAGTCAACAATTCAATACATTATTATATTATAATACAGTACAGTACAGCCAATACCAAAAGTTACATACCACGCTCTTATCGCATTGCGCTCGCTGCGCAACCACGGGACCCAGTGGACAGTATATCTGTTCAGAATACTGTGTCAGAGTTGACTGAGGTCTGGATGCACAGCTATGAATATATATACAGTCAGTGTTTCATTGTGAACAATAGAGATGACGTAGCTTGCTTCTATAGGTCCAGACACAGTTTGGCTCTAGGGGAAACAGGTAATAGGCTGATTCAATCTAAGGAATCTCAAAGGAGGGGGTCGTCTCTCCAGGGGGTCTGCTCCTTTCATAGCCAGCATCATACAAAGATTTATACCCTAATATCAATAATTAAAGTATGCAATGTGCAATCTCTTCGCCGACTGCACCAGACAGCTGCTGATGAATAGGGCTTTAATATGACACTAGGCGTGGTACCTTTCCTATAACCTGAACCTTGAATATCACTGAAGTGTACATATAATCACTATATATATATATATATATATAAATATATATATAGACTAATAATAAACCAAATACTATCTGCTCATAAATCACAGTGTAACGGAACCAATATGAATATGAATTATATAAATAACTAAATGTTGTAATGCGAGTGCGTGCGTGCGTACTTTACCGTGCGATCGCACCACGCCACGTGTTACGTGGCGTACGGATCGCAATCGTACGGCAAAACAATATTAAACCAATATACTTTCGTTCATCCAATTATACGACTTCGACAATATATATATATATATATATATATATATATATATATATGTAGGTATATATACACAACTTAGTGGAAATCTAAGTATTTATCTTTAAAGATGTTTTACTTTATATATGTTAAACATGTTAATGTGTTAGTCAACTGTGATGAATTTAACATTATTATGTACAAACGAGACTATCTTTGTGTTTGAAGTTTAAAAGCGCGTCAGAAAATATCTGCCAAGTGATATAGGAACTAGTACCAGCACTAACTACTCAGATGAGAACTGTGGGCTGTCATTCATCCCGGGACCTTTTGACAACATCTACATGATATACTTGCTGCTGGCATCTGTCTGCTAGGAATACTTGCATACCACTTCTGTGTTGTTGGAGTAAATAAAAAATACAATTATATTGATTTTATACAAAAACGTATTGCACTAGATATTTGTATTTTTTTTTTCTGCATGGTGATGTTTCAAACGAAATAATTCTATTCATGAATTTGTCTGAATATCTATGGATACTCCAATGGGAATTGATAAAGAATTTTGATATATGAAAAACATCAAGACTGAGCCTAGTAAGTGTGTGACCTGGAGGGGATATTCATGGTGGAGTGTGATTCATTAATCCATACCTTATGATCAGTGCTTCACAAGCTTGCGGTTTGTAAGTTCACTTACAAGAGTGGACACACAATTTGGACTGATGAACTAGATTATTGGAAACACTTAGATTTTGAATTTGAATATTGTTTGATTTAGACAATATTGCACCAATATTTTATAAATTTTATTTTTCATGTTTGGATTCCACCGATGAACGAATTGTCATAGAGCGCACTGGATCAACTGATTAAATAAAAGTATTGTTTTTTTCTTTATCCTGAACCTCCTTTGAACACACTCTAAGACAGTTCGAAGGGAGAAAGGTAGCGCTTTAAACCTCTTACACACTTTTTTGGTATTTGACAATTTATTTCACTTGTGTTTAGTTAAAGTAAGATACATTTTTAGCTGCTTTCACCAGAGAAACCCTTTACAGAAACCTTCCTCAATAAATCTATTTGGATAACTCCGTGATTATCTAGCATTTTGTGACATAAAATATGAGATATAAAATCTGAAATTTGAGACCTATAATTATAGATCCATCATTATTAAATAGTATTATTATATACCAGGTGTTAAAATTTCTCATATTTTTTCCTTCAGCCTTTATTTTTGTATCTTGATAAATTCATAAGTATTATTTTATTTATTTTTTGTGATTTTGTTTAGAGATTTAAGAGTGAAAAACCTGTCCCACAATCCAGTTCCCATTCAGCCCCACCTTTCCTGTCACATGGTGTCCATCATCCATTCCAACAAGTATAAAGCAGCGAGACTTCTCCCCGGAGGAGAATGACTCCAACTTTATGTAAGCTGCATTAAAAATTGGGGGCCAGAAATATGGGTACATGTTTTAATTTAAAAAAATGTTACGCAAAATATACTTTAAATGCAGAGTATTTGTATTTAAAACTGTTTAAGATGGGAACAAGTGTGACAACCATAAAAAAAGCCCTCGGAACTGAAAACGAGGCAAAACGTCATCATCACATCGCCAGATCTCGCGAATTAAGTACTGCCCTCCATGGAGATCCTGCACCATTTCACAGAGAGACACAGAAGGGGTAGCAGGGTTGTGGCAGTCTCCATTGTAGTTAGGAAGCATCATAGCTTAAACAGATAGAGGAGGGTTGGCATTCTACAGAGTTATAGTTCACACAGAAACAGGAGAGGTGGCATTGTTCAGCGCTGAAACAGAAATTCAAAAATAGGGCTGGCAGTGTTATTAAAACTCTCCAGTCACATTCAAGTGTGCCATGGCTCATGCAGAAATAGGAGAGTAGGTTTGCTCTGTGTTGAAATAGAAATTCAAATAATAGGGCTGGCAGTGTTTTTTAAAAGTCTACCGTGACATTTTACTGTGCCATAGCTCACTCAGAAATAGCAGAGGTGGCATTGTACAGTGCTGAAACAGAAATTCAAATAATATGACTGACAGTGTTTTTAAAGTCTACAGAGACATTTTACTGCGTCATCAAAATGGATTCACATCACTCCACAGAAAACCAGGAGCACCAAGCAACTGCTGGCACGAGTCATGATGCTAGTAATTCCTCTATGTCATCTGCTAAAGCCTATATTAAAGTTTTTTAAGTCAGAGAAACAAAAATGCAAAAAAACACATTTTGCCTTGGTCAAGAAATTAACACCAATAATCAATGCAAAATTAAGTGCCAAAATGCCATTCTACAAAGGCAATGGCAAGTAAAGAATCAGGTCTTCGTAATTCTCTATGAGTGCTAGTTCTGCAACTGTCAGTGAGGCATCTTCTTCTAAGGTCAGTCATGACAATGTAAGACCTTGTCATTCTGACTCAAAAAGTGGTGCACAAATACTTTTACGTGTAAAAGCCAAGGTGGAAGAAAACAGTTAGGCATTAGAAGAAACTGTATGTTCCGATTCAGAAATGACACAAATCCCTGAGGAGAGTTTATCCATGAGTGCTATGTGTAAGCCTGACCTTTCTGATACTGAACTCATGAAGAAACCTCCTTTTAGCATTTCTGCAGATGTGTGGATGAGCAGCCCAAGTGTAGCCGGTGATGCACAACTTGAGGATGCCACTTTGGCATTGCAACAGGATGAGGGGGATATTTGTGTACCTGACGACGGCGCTAATGAGGATGTTTATGAGGATGATGTTGTTTGTGTAAGTCCTGCACCAGTGGCAACAATTCTTGCACGTAATAAGAAGGCATGCCTGGGCATAAGCCCAAAAAATCCACCTCTTATGTGTGGAATTATTTTTACCGAAATCCAGACAACAGTTGTCTAGCCATTTGTAGCGTTTGTGAAGCAACAGGTAGTAGAGGCAGGGACCTTAATCATCTAGGAACCTCATACAAATTAAGCCATTTGAAGCAAGTTCATGGCAAGCTGTTTGGAAAATCTGAAACTTATGCTAAAAAAAATAACAAAATCAGTCCAGCATCAGCTAGGTCCTTTCTCTCAGCTAGATCGCAGCACCTGCAATCTACACCCACAGCACCTTCCTCATTAACATCCTCAGTAGCAATCGGAGTTAGTCCGGCATTCAAGTTGCTAAGACTTGATGACTCCTCCTCTATCCTGGATTCCTCAGTAAATTCTTGAGCGTTAGTCCCATTGCTGCTGCCGTTGCTGCTGCTGGGGATGGATCTTTATCCCAGAAGCAGACCAAGAAGAATACTAATAGTAGTTCACAACAATTGACTGTTAAACAATCCTTTGCAAGAGAAAGCAAGTATGAAAGCTGTCACCCAGTCGCAAAGTGGATCACAGATGCCATGGCAACTATGCTAGTATTAGATCTGCGTCCATTATCCAGTATTAATGCAGCTGGTTTTAGACAGTTAATTGAGGTCTTGTGTCCCTGTTACAAAATTCCATCACAACACCATTTTACTAGAAAAGCTATTCCTCACCTGTACAAGAAGGTTCATAAATATGTAATTATTGGACTACAAAATGCCATTCCACTCACTGTACACGTAATCACAGATATGTGGACAAGTGTAAGTGGGAAAACTAAAGATTATTTGACTGTGACAGCCCACTGGGTTGGTGATTCACCTTCAGCAGCAAAAACAGCAGCAGCATGTACCCAACTACGTCACATTTTTCTAAGGCAGGCTACTCTGTGCATCAGCGGCTTCACTAAGAGGCATACAGCTGACAATCTGTTACAATAGCTAAGGGATGTTATTGCAACATGGCTTATGCCGCATGGGCCCTCCTCAGGATATGTAATTTCTGATAACGCCGTCAATATTGTGAGAGTATTACAGCTGGGTGAATTCCATTACATTCCCTGTTTTGCTCACACAATAAACTTGGTGGTGCAGAGCTTTTTGAAAAATGACAGAGACGTACAGGAGATGCTTTATGTGGCCCGTAAAATATCTGGACATTTCCCCCATTCTGCAACAGCATGTAGGAGATTGCAGCAGCTACAAGAACAATTTAATTTGCCATGCCACCAACTCAAGCAAGAGGTGGCAACAAGGTGGAATTCCACCTGTAAATGCTTCTGAGGAAGGAGGTACAGCGAAAAGCCATCCACGCTTACGCCACAAGCCATGAAATTGGGAAAGGAGGGGGAATGTATTTTACTCAAGCTCAGTGGAGAATACTTTCAGTGTTGTGCAAGTGGCTGAAACATTCAAAGTAGTCACCTGTGAAGTGAGTTAAGACACTGCTAACTTGAGCCAAGTAATTGCCTTAATTATACTAATGGAAAAGCAGCTTGAAAAACTGAAAGAGGAGCTGAAACAAAGCAATTATGCTAAGTATGCTGGACTTGTAGATCAAGTACTATATTCGCTTTGACAGGATCCAAGAGTTATCAAAATCTTGAAATCGGAACACTACATTTTGGCGTCTATGCTTGATCCTAGGTTTAATAGCTATGTCTTCTCTTTGTTTCCAACTGACCCAGATCTCAAGAGATGCAAGGAGCTCCTGGTGAGCAAGTTGACAGCTCAAGTGTTACGTGACAGAACATCATCTCCTCCTTTAGTTTCTCACTCAACTGCTGCTAGGAAAAAAAACTAGCTTTCCCAAGAAAACCAGGGATGATGAAAATGACCCTGCACATCTCTTTGACATCTGGTCTGGTCTAAAGGAATTGACCAAAAACCGTGACACCTCTGTCGTAATTCCACTTGATCCTAATATCAACATCCAAAGGATGGTGGAGGATTGTTTTACCGACAGCATAGAAAAAGACATGTCAGAGAGTCGCTTTACATACTGAAAGGAAAAAAATGGGAATTTGGAAACCCATGTACTAACTCGCTTTGCACTACCTAAGCTGCCCTCCCTCCAGTATGTACTCAGAAAGAGTGTTCAGCACAGCCGGGAACCTTTTCGGGATCCGCGTACACAAATATCAACTTTAAATTTCAGTGTACAAATAAGCTATCAAGTATTTGTGTGCTACATGAAAAAACAGTCAGTATTTAACATATGTGCAAAACAGAATACTAATTTGCACCCCTTGCATTGTAACATGGTTTTGTCCAGGAGACTGAAATAAGAAGTTTCTTAAGTTAAGATCCTTAATGAATCAGGCCCTAATTTATCATTTTAGGTATGGTAAATACAGTATGCACCATACCCTAGATTGCTTAGCCATTTTCCATATGGTAAATACACTATGCATCAGACCCTAGATTGCTTTGCCATTTGATCAGTGTCAGCAAATCTTACAGTACTATTTACACTGTACAGGCTTTTCAATACAAACATATCATACATGTTTGTATTGAAGACAGTACAGTGTAAATAGTACTGTAAGACCTGCTGTGATACTGATCAAATGGCAGAACTATGTAGTGAAGATTATGTACAGACACTGACAGATGTTTCTTCTTTCGTAACATCAGGGAGAACTATCTGCCTGGTGCTTTCATAGGGTTTTAGTCATGTGATGTTTATTGTTGTGTGGCTATTGGCTCATTTCTGTAATTTTTACTGGAATTAGACTGATTCTACAGGGAGCATGTTTTTGTCACTGGATCTCATTAAAATCAGGCCTGATATGCAAAACTGATAACAAATTGATCTAAATTTAAGAAATGGATTTACCATTACCCAAATCCTTTTAAACAAAGTTGCCAGTTTTCAGTAAGATCAAGCCCCTTTACTAACAGGCTATGCTTCTTCTGACCGTCAGAAATCAGATTTTTTGGTAGGTATACCAATGAACTGCACAGTTTTAACTCAGATAAAATGAGAGTGTAAATCAGATCAAGCAAAAATTTGTTTAAGGTTGGTGGCCCTAAAGAATTTCAACAAGTTTGATACCGAGATTTTCTGGAAATGCTACTGAAAAGGATGTTCTTTTATCACTCCATTGGCTTTGCAAAAATTCTGTGCGTACTGATACTTTGAATGTAAAAACTGCAGTGAGATTAGGTAGTAATGTGGTAAATGTATGACTACAATGTTCTCTTTTCAACTTCAATAAAACTTTTATAACTACCACAAAATGTTTATAGATCATTTTTGTCCATTTACGTTACCATTGTATTCACTTGTCCCAAGTTTAACTGAACCTTTTCAAACAAGTGAAAGCTGAAAGAAGCTAAATATTGAAATAGTAGCCTAAAACAACAATCAATTGTATATTATTTAATATTTACATTATGAAACCTGTCCGTTGCATAAAATATATTTATTTTCAGCAATTGTTCCCAATAGACTAGTCTGCATTGAAACACTGGTAATAAATATTACGATCATGAAAGTGAACTATAAATCTGCATGCAACTGGACATCTAGGCTGCTTAAATTTTTAGTCTTACGCCCTTTAATTGTGGAAAATCTTGCAAGATGATTGACAGCTCAAGCAATCAATCTAATTAGGAAGTTGTCATTAATTGCAGTAATAAGTTCATCTGAGTGACACTTGCATTCCAGAGCTACCATTTCCAAAGGGGAGAAGTCCAGTAACATTTTAGGCACTTGACGAATGACATGCTATCTAGTTCCCCTGAAATGCAGTGTTAAGCTGACCTGTCAGTTCCAATAAATCATAGTGTCCTACATTGGCTGGATTTGTGGCCTTATGCACTGCCGCCATAATCATGTATTGCCTTAGCATAGGACATGGCTCTAATCTGAGATGCACACTAAATTCTAATGAGAAGTGAGAGGTCTATGTACTACAGTTCAAGACATGCACACATATATTAATCTACTTAAATTAAAAAAAATCTAAATGACCACATGCTGCTTTAGTTTGGATTATATTAAACAGTAGTTGGAAATGTTGGTGAGCATTCTAATGCATTGTGTTCATGCAAAGAATGGGGTAAGTGTGGATTCTTACCAAGAATTAATAAAATAATACTATTAATGAGTTATTATTTCATAAATAAATTATTCTAAAACAAGCAATCTACACATACAAAATCAAACTGAAATTCTGAAGTTCACCTAAGATATTCTCATTGATAAAGCTTGCATGACTACCTAAATATTACTTAAAGAAACATACCGTTGTGTAGCGCTCAGCAACTCTGGTCCAATGGTCCCAATGTTTGGAACATGTCACATGACACCCCTTTCCAATCAACTGGACTATGAAATGGCTTGTATTTAGGAGCTGTATGTTACCAATTTTTATCCATCTATTTCTGGTTTTGTTATTTGTTATCCACTACAAATTGGAATGCAAGGTAATGAAAACCATAAGGAACCGAATTTACAGTTCCGATTTCTTTTGGAACTCATACGACAACAGATCAAAAGCTGCATTGTGATTGGCTGCAATTTGATCATTACTAAAGTAACCATGGCAATATCTACCAGCATAGCTGCAATGTTTAACTATCAGCATTTAGATTATAGTGGACCAGTAACGAAAGGTTATCTCAATTTTGATGTATTTATATTCAAATACACATAGATATTAACAGCTAAAGAGATTTCAGATTTGATTTTTTATTAATGTATTTTTCATGTATTTAATGTAACTATAAAATCGCGTCACAAGCGATATACATTATTCACCTTATTAACACTTACACACTGTGGTGTGCTTATTGTGTACATTTGTGTTATTGTATTACACAATTTGAATTCCATTGTTTATTTTTATGTCACTTCTGGATTTATTAATTTAAGATGAAAAGGAGACACAGACACATCGATGTTACATAATTTATGTATATTTTGTGTGGTATATCATATTTCTGATGTTAGCTATTTATTTTGTGGGTATTGGTGAAACCATAAGTGCTTAGATATCCTTTTCACTGTATAATTTTATGTTGCATTCAAACTGCTGTATGGTTTGTAAGGGCTTATTTACGCTGCATTTGGGTGTGGAGCGCTAGTGAAATCCAAACACTCATTTCATTTGATATTCCCCTCTCAAGAGTCATTAATAGATTGATGATCTTGGCAAGTGTGGGGGTACCTTCTGGAAGGCGGTAATACTACCAGTGCACCCTGATGAAAAACACCAGGAACACACTGTCAGTTCATTCTTTGAAAAAGTCTGGACACAGATGTAATGTGTCGGTAATCTGCATTGAACTACTCTACTAGACACTGGCTTGTCCTTAGCTGTTAGCACGTTTATATAGTTGAAACTTTGATATAACTACATTAATGTAAGTTTAACCTTGATTCCGGATCACGGCAGAGACAGCGCACTGCTTCTCACACCATAAAGCCAACACCACTTATCACAAAGTGTGATCATTACTTCGATAAGGTAATTATAAACCCCTTGCACCAGACAGGGGTCATCACAGCAGCATTAGCCAGCAATTAATTTCTGCAATTAGGAACTAGTAGCGCATTGGCAAGTTATAATTATCTATAGTAGCAGAATTGATGAATGCATGTAATACTGTTTTAAGTTAAACACATTATCACTGTACAATTGCATGAGTGAATGTCTGTTAAGCATCTAATTACACAGGGTGCTCAGTATACACAACATCCCAGGACCAGTATAGCTTCAATAAGTATATTGGGGTCCACATGAGTTTTACCCTACAATCCACACTATATCTGATCATATTTAAGAGTGTTATTCTTTATACTTTTGACTATTGGAGGAATTGGTTAACCCTCATATATTAAGCAGCTCATATGAGGCCAGTCCTTATACTGTTTGATTTATATCAACCACACACACCCTTCAATACTGCATGCTTGTTACCTGTATGAATTATTCAGCTAACAGGTGTATACACAATTTTCTGCAGCAAATAGGTCCCCTAAGGGATTTGCGCACCAAAAAGTTATCCATATCAATAAGATATTTATGCACATATGCTCAGTCACACGAATCGTAAGCTGTGCACCTGTAGCAT
This sequence comes from Mixophyes fleayi, assembly GCF_038048845.1. Classification (NCBI taxonomy): domain Eukaryota; kingdom Metazoa; phylum Chordata; class Amphibia; order Anura; family Limnodynastidae; genus Mixophyes; species Mixophyes fleayi. Next base: position 67,382,530 of record NC_134412.1, on the reverse strand, counting down.
ACGCACTTGGTTTAAACTAGGCATATTTACACAAAGATAATCTTATTCCCAAACATGTTCTAATCAAAAGAAAATTTGTTTTGATATTAAAAAAATCTTTCTCTATTAGACCTGATATAATACAGCAGACATAAAATTCCTTCTCATGTACTAATAAAAGAAGCAAAAAAACCCTATTTTTAAAATATGCCCACAAAATCCTATAATATATGCATGATCAATGAAGAAAGCACCTATCAGCTTCAGCTTCCGTTGAATTCACTAACTGCCAACCAGCTAGCTAGTGCTGACGACTGTCATCATCATCTTTGCACCAGCGCTCATGCACCTGTAAATGATACCTTGACAGGCATATATTAGTCTTTGTTCAAGTCTGCATCTTCACACAATTATGCAACATGTCCTTTTCTACTCTGCCTTCCCCCCCTGTACTATTTCTCTAGTCGCAAGCAAGTGTATGTGTTGATTGGTCACATTTTAAATTTACCTCCCCCTCCAATGCAACATGGTTTTGACTTACTTGCTTACTTTTGCTTAACTTTCCTTAATGAATCAGGCCCAGAGGGACTATATCCCTTCTGCAATCAAAGGACGCTCTTGCTGAATTGCTGTCCAGGGCCTTTGCAGAAAGGACACTAAGATTGAAGGGGGAAGAATCCTGTGGCCAAATATAAACTCTTGCCCCTTGTAGTAGCCGCTGGATGTGCCGCTTTCCCGCCAAAGCTGTGTTCCTTTAACTTAGTCACAGTCCGCCACCTGACACTGGATGCTCTGCCAAAGAGCTAAAAATTTGGGCTATAAAAATATGCAAACCTTTGTCTGTGAGATGCACCACATTAAATCTGTAAAAATGAGGACCCCTGTGTGCCTCAAGAAATTAGAAACAGAATGAATGTTGTCTAACTTTTTCCATTGCCATTTCACTACAGGTTCCCGTCAAAGTTAATCCAGAGACGATACTGGGCCAGCATATCTTGAGCACTAGCCAGCTATCTACTATGAGCTGCACATCAGCTATAATATCTAAAATAAGCCCAATAAATTTACTTTTCCCCAGGTCATCATCCCTAAAATGAATCACTAACAAATCTGGAGCTTGGTCTCTGGCAATCTTGTTAAGCACTAAATCCTTTAAACTGGGCCAGCACTTCCCTCCTACCAATCCACTTGATTTCCACCAGGATGGGAAAAATGAACAATTCCCATGCCAAGGTATGTCTGACAACCCAGAAGATGAAAGAGTGGCCATTTACCCAAACTTGAAGGGACTTTAAAAAATGATCTGCAATTCAGAATACATCCTGTATTATATACACAGTGGCAAATTCAACATTATGCAACAATCAGAACAACATGAAGAAAATGGAGAAACAACCATGTAAGCAGGTCTGATGTATTTCTTACAGGCGCTGAATTTCCAACCGCCCAATTGTTTGATACTCTCCACTGCTCCTTGAACCTGGGCCATAAAGTAAATTACAGCTACCGTGGGTGACATCAACTCCTTGCAAACCTGTTCTTATACTTATACCACACAAAATTTAGCATGAGGTGCCGCTGATGCATGTGAAGGCAACCTTTACAGTCGAAAAATAGAACCCAGTCCCTCCAAGACACCCTGTATGCCTTCAGGGTGAATGGGGCCAAAGATGTCTCTGCAAGTCCCATTATGTCTACTCGATAATCTCCCAAACATGAGAAGAACAAAGGTTACCATATAGGTCAGCACAAGGAGCAAGTTCCCTGAATTTCACCAAGTTAAAATATGAAAGTGTGTCAGCCAATGCGTTCTTGATCCCCAGTACATGCTTAGTCATAAAACCAATGTCATGTTCAAGGCAGGGCAAAAATAAATGCCTAATAAGTCTAATAGCATGGGAAAAAGTTTGCTTTTTTGTGGACAGGAAAACTCATAAATTGTCACACCAGAAAACGTTGTCACGGCCCCGTAATCGAGGAGCCCATCACAATAGGGAAAAGCTATAGCACTAACAGATTAGCAACTATGCCTAATGAAACTCATTTCGAGAGCCACTATAATCTGCTGCGTCAGTGTACAGTTTTAGCTCACGGCTGGATAAAACATGTCCTGGCCATATGCGCACCACTTTGAAAGGTGTCAAGGAAACACACCCAAACCGACAAATCCAAGTCCTAATTCTTGTGATAGCCAAATACACATGGGCTTTAATCACTCTGTTCTTTGTCCTCCGCAATGAACAAAAAAATACTCTACCAAGAGGGAGGATGCGGCAAACAAAATTAAGAATCCCAGTAAACAGGTCTGAAAATAGAATCCATTTTTTCCAACGACCTCATTCTTACTAACATTGTTATTCACTTTTGGGAGCGTTACCCCAGGGCCGTCTTTCCCATTGCACACAATGGGCAGGTGCCCGGGGGCCCTGCAGCCCAGTGGGGCCCGTCGGAGGCAGCAAAGAAAAAAAAACTGAAAAAAAAAAAAAAAGGCAATACTTACCTTGCGGTCAGCTGGCGATCCGGCTCCCTCCCTGGCCTCTTCCTCCATCGCGCTCGCAGTGCATGTTGGGCGTGATGTCATCACGCCCGCCCGACATCCATTGCGGAGCGCGACGGAGGAGGAGACCATGGAGGGAGCCGGATTGTCAGCTGACCGCAAGGTAAGTATTGTCTTTTTTTTCTTCAGGTTTTTTTTTTTTTTGCTGCCTCCGACGGGCCCCCCTGGGCTGCAGGGCCCATATATATATAATTGTGAGAGCAATATGCAGCATGAATCAATGTATTGATTATAAGAAAATAAATATGTTTGATCAAGCTTTTTAATAATATATATATATATAACACAAGTTGATATGAATAAAACTGACTTGAATTACAATACTGATATAAGATGTTTTTCTGCTTTTGTCCCTGAGAAACTAACGAGCTGGCTTTACTAAGAGGAAAGGATGTACGTACGTACGTACGTACGTACGTACGTACGTACGTACGTACGTGGAAACCTTGAAGTGTCTAAAAAACAAATGTTATGTATACCAGAAAGTTACAAAGAAGATAAAGATGCTCAAGGACACCATTAAAGCAAGAATGTTTTAATTAATTGTCAGAAATATTTATGGACATATAATCTTTTTTAGCTGTCAATTAATTTCATGAAATGTACATGTAAGCATAAAATGTTGTATAAATAAAGCAATATCTGACTAGGGCGGTCAGAAAAGAATCAGTATTCAGCCCTTACAAGACTGAGTATTTCTTTTCTCTATCGATCGATACCCACATATCAGAAGAGAGCCAGAGGTCGTTGTATCCCTTAGGTACAACGCTGACAGTTTCAGTGGGGGCTCGTCCGGGATCTTCAATACATCCAACCCTCCGGCACCAGGAACCACCCTATCCACAAGGACAGAGAAACAGAAATCCATATATGGTGAGTAAAAAGCTTTATTTTTACTCTTAAAGAGTTCTGTCCTTGGGGAAGTGGGGTAGGTAACAAGTCCGGGGGACTTTGTTTGGATTGACGAAGATCCGACTCTGGACATTATATAACCCCTTTGTGGTTATTTAAGTATATGTATTACATGTATGTATGTATTGTATAACTAACAAAAAAGAGAGTGTTTTTAGGAGAGAGTTTTTTTGGGGTTTTTTCCAGTGCCATGTCAGGAAGGACATATGTATGTAGTGTAGTCCTGGCAAAAGTAGGGGAAGATTGGATACTGTGTGATATTTTACCCTGTACCACAAATTTCACGGTTTTTTCCTGGGACTAGAGGAAAAAGAATATAAGTTGATAAATAGCCAACATCAGCCACATTATTCTGACATAGGTCAAGTATGGCCCAAAGGCTATGAACATGCCAAATAGAAGGTTGCTAAAAGAATGTGTACAGAGAATACAAGGTGGATATCTCTAGATTGCCCAGAAGGAATAATAATACTTAGCTGTGCAATAGCGATATTATTTCTTATACTTTGCATAAAAGTAGTCTGCAACATAAGAAGGGGATTAAACCCTACAGATTTGTTGTCCCCCTGGTAAACCTGCCTTAATATAAACAATAAAGATAAAGATATAATTATCTGATGGTCCGCTAAGAGTAAAGACATAAAGTGTACCCAGATATGGGTAATAAAGAGTCTTGGACCGATGAGGATTCAGAAAATTATTGGGGGTATACCCCCTGGGAATATGCATACAGGCATGGGGGAAGCTCCCTCACTACAGGCATGAAAAAAGTTTTTAAGGCGGCAGGATTTCCTAAACAGGGGACGCTAAAAGCAGACAAATTGAAAAAATTGATCAATGGATATCATAAACAATTGTTAAAAGGGGGCTATCTAGAACAATGTATTAAATGGAAACAATTGGCTGAGGAAATAGAAAAGTGGGAAACAGGGAGCACTGAAGGATGGGTAGATTTTGACGATGAAAGTGGAGAGGAAACAGGACCTCTCACCATTTCTCCCATAAAAGGGAAGAAATCTAAGAAAAGAAGAAAGGGCAAGGGGTTACTACCCCCGATGCCACCCCCAACCCTATCCCCAATAATCCCCAAAATGTATCCACAACTTCCTGGGGAATTATCCAGTTCACCGAGTGCCCCCCCCATACTGGAAAGAGAACAGCGCCATAGAAAGCCGCCCGATAGACTGGGGTACACACTCCCAGTTCAGACTCACCCACCACCATATGTGGGGGAGGGGTGTGAATTAAAAGAACCAGTGGGACAAGTATGCCAAAATTGCCAATGGTGCGTCCCAGCTAATGAGTACGAGTGCCCAGTAAGTGGACGTAAAAAGGAATTTGATGATCCCCCATGTGTACCAAAAGTTGGGAATAATGATAATATCAAAATATTCCCTGTATCCACCCAACAAACCTCACAATTAAATGCAAATGGAGTCATGGTTATAGCCAGAACAGCCACCCAGCATAGACCTTGGACTCCCTCTGAGACAAGGGATATAATGGATAAATGCCCAGACCCAAGAAAAGCGCCTAAGCAATGCGCTGCCTACCTTGGGAGAGTAAGGGTTATATATGATGCTTGCTGGAGTGACATGGAACAAATATGTAAAATAGTTATGGGTACCAGCGCCACCGCAAATGTGATTGCAATAGTTAATGCAGCCCTCCCTGATGACTTAAAAACAGTAGAATCAGGGGCAGCATTTGTTGAGCGTCTGACAGCATGGGGGGATCAGCAACAAGCCCTCATACCTGTAGGAACACCTCTGAGGCAGGGTCCTCAACAAAGCAGTACGGATTGGTATGATATGTGCCTTAGTCACCATGAGGATGCGGGTTTTGGCACCCAACTGCCTAGAGAGAGGGTTTTGTTGAAAAACTGTTTTATGACAGGATTAAAACCCCAATTAAGGGAAAAACTGCTGCAGGCCCGACCAGAAGCAGGAAGTATGGACACCACTGCTATGTTGGAGGTCCTAAGAGCCATAGAGGACAGGGAGGATGAGAAACGTAAAAAACAACCTACCACAATATATGTAATGGATTCTGAAAAGAAAAGAGGCAATGCCTTCTTCAGAAAACCAGCAGAAGGACTATGTTTCTTTTGTAAAAAACCAGGGCACATAAAAAGAAATTGTGTAAAATATCAGGAATGGTTAAAAAGACAAAACAAGTTCCCTCCACCCCCTCCTCTTGAAGGGGTGGATAACAAAACAGAATAGGAAGCAGGCATTCTGGTATCAAAAGGGGAGGTGGTTGATCAATCAGGACCTCAAGGTCAAATAACAGTTACAATTGATAATAAATTTAAAGCTGAATGTTTAGTTGATACTGGAGCAGGCCGGTCTGTTTTAAAATATAACCCCTCTCTTGATAAATATCTATCTGATAATATAGTCTTGACCACAGGGCTAACAGGCCAACCTGTGGGGTTACGGGAAACACACCCCCTCCCAGTACAGGTAGAAGGGTGTGGTTACCCAGTACATGTAAAATTCTTAGTGTCTGCCAAATGTCCAGCCAACCTTCTAGGGGCTGATTTACTATCCAAATTACAAGCCTCAATACACTTTAGAAATGGTCGTGTGTATTTGCAAGAAGGAAATCCTTTGTTAAACAATCCAGAGGTATTGGCAGCGCTAAGTATAGGAGAGCAAGATGACATTGATAAAGGGCAGACTGAATTTAGCCTACTCCCGCCAGAATTATCTTCCATACCAGAGACACTATGGTCAAAAGGAAAAACTGATGTAGGTACTCTTGAGGTGGAACCAGTAGTTTTAAAATTAAGAGATACAGCACTACCCTTCTCCTGTAAACAATACCCATTGAGTCAGGAGCAAAAAGAGGCTATTGCTAATCAGGTACAACAATATCTGGATGCTGGGGTACTTCGTGAATGCAGGTCACCCTGGAATACGCCCCTTTTTCCAGTTAAGAAAAGGGCAATAGGGGTTACCCCCACTGAAAGGGCAATAGGGGTAAAAACACAATACCGGATGGTGCATGACTTACGGGAGGTAAACAAAAGGTTGATAATAGATACACCCATTGTACCAAATCCACACACCCTACTCAATGAAATACCACAAACAGCAGAGTCCTTTACAGTGATTGATTTAGCAAATGCCTTCTTTTCTGTACCTCTGGCAGCTGAAAGCCAGCCAATTACAGCATTTACAGTAGATGGAAAGCAGTATTGTTGGACAAGGTTACCCCAAGGAGGGGCTACCTCTCCATCGGCCTTTTCAGAAGCCTTGCAAACAGTAATGCAGCAATGGCAACCACAGTATCCAGAGACAAGACTGTTATAATATGTAGATGACTTGTTATTATGTGCAGCAGATGATCAAAAATGCAAAAAAGAAACTGTAGAATTACTCACATTTCTCCATAAGGTAGGATGTAAAGTAAGCAAGGATAAATTGCATGTGGCACAATCCCAAGTAATCTTTTTGGGACACTGTATAGGAAAAGGAACCAAACACCTCACAGCAGACAGAATAAACGTCATAAAAAATGTCCCTGTACCCACCACAGTACGGAAATTAAGAGCCTTTTTAGGCCTGGTGGGCTATTGCAGAGAATGGATACCTAACATCTCTGCATTACTAGACCCTCTGTATGAAGCTACCAAGGGTAATAACAAAGGCCTACTACAACTTACAGATAAACAGGTTGATGTTTTTCTCCAAATAAAGGCAATCATTTTACAAGCACCAGCCCTGGGGTTACCAAATTATGATAAACCCTTTGTATTATTCTGTCATGAACAGAAGGGCTTTGCACACGGTGTATTAACTCAAGAACACGGTGGCAAACAACGACCTTTAGGGTATTACTCAGGAAAACTAGACCCTGTAATCAGAGGTTCAGCTTCATGCATAAGAGCAGTAGCTGCGGCTGCTCTGCTAAAAGACAAAGTGGGTGATATAGTGTTAGATCACTCCCTCACATTACAAGTACCGCATGCAGTAATGGAGATTTTAAATCAAGCTAAAACCAAACATTCGTCAACTGCCAGACTGACAAAATATGAGGTTGCACTATTAAGCCCAAGTAACCTCACCATCAAGAGATGTACAGTTTTAAATCCAGCCACCCTGTTACCACAGGATGAGGAAGAGGATTTAAAAGAGGGGAGTAGTAGTCTGGAAAGTAGCCATAATGATGAGCATGATGACTTCAGTGAGGAGTTTAATGCGCAGGGCTCAAATCACACTACAAATTTTTCTCATGACTGTTTAGCTTTGATGGATTCTGAGCATCAAGGGCTTCCCAATGTGTTTGAAGAGCCACTAGCAAATCCTGATATGATTTTATTTGTAGATGGTTCCAGATACTACCACGAGGGGCAGCCCAAAACAGGGTATGCTGTAACTACTGAACAGCAAATACTCGTCCAAGAGGCTCTAAGCCCAGGGCAATCAGCACAGGAAGCAGAACTTAAGGCCTTGATAGACGCCTGTATTATGGCTGAAGGGCAGAGAGCTAATATATACACAGACTCCAGGTATGCCTTTGGGGTAGCACATGACTTTGGCCCCATATGGCGTAGCCGCAACTTCCTGGGGGCAAATGGTAAGCCAATAAAACATGCAAGCCTCATAAAAGCATTATTTGAGGCCTTAGCAGCCCCTACAGAAGTGGCTATTTTAAAGGTAAAAGCACACACTAAGGAGCAAACATTTGAAGTAAAAGGTAATAGATTAGCAGATAAAGCAGCCAAGGATGCAGCTTTAAAAGCAGTAGCCATATACTATGAGGTTGCCCTAGATCAGGGAAAACCAATAGACTTGCAGGTGTTGAAACAATTACAGAAACAAGCAATGCCCATGGAAAAGGGAGAGTGGGAAAAGAGGGGAGCAGCAGTACAGAATGGTATATGGGCTACCCCAGACAAATGCTGCTTACCCCGAGCATTGTACTCTGTTATGGCAGCCCTCATACATGGACCAACTCATGTGTCCAAAGATGGTATCACTAGCCTAGTATTTAAGCACTGGATTGCACCTGGATTCAGTGTAGTAGCCGCTAATCATGTGAAGGCATGTGTTATATGTGGAACAAATAACCCCGGTAACACTGTACCAGTTCCGGGAAAAGTGACACCCAAACCTCTGTACCCCTTTCAGAGGTTACAAATTGACTACATACAGTTACCAAAAAGTGGGGTGTATGAATATGTGCTGGTTTGTATTGACCTCTTCTCAGGATGGCCGGAGGCTTATGCAATGGCAAAAGCCACAGCTAAAAATACGGCAAGGAAATTACTAGCTGAGATAGTGTGCAGATATGGGGTCCCGGAGGTCATTGAGTCTGATAGAGGGACACATTTTACAGGAGACATAATGCAAGCTATCATGGCAGGAATGGGTATTACACAGGCCTTTCACACGCCATACCACCCACAAAGTAGTGACAAAGTGGAAAGAATGAATGGGACACTAAAATTAAAAATACAGAAAGCTATGAGAGAAACTGGTAAATCCTGGGTAGAATGTCTGCCCTTAGCTCTCTATTCTGTAAGAATAACCCCAAATAAAAAAACTAAGTTAAGTCCTTATGAAATATTGTTTGGTGGGCCACCCAAAACAGGGTGCTATTTTCCACAACAGATGGAACATAACTATGGCAATATGGTGACTTATATGGGAGAGTTACAAAGACAATTAACTAAAGTGCATGGTCTAGTGTTCTCTTCCATTCCAGATCCAGATAACTTGTCTGGTACCCATTCTTTGAAGCCAGGAGATTACGTCTTCGTAAAAAGGCACGTCAGAAGGACCTTGGAACCCAGATTAGAAGGACCATACCAAGTCCTACTAATTACCTCCACTTCAGTAAAACTGGAAGGAAAAGGATCTTGGATACATGCTAGTCATTGCAAGAAAGCTACAGCACCAGATCCCAATCCTGACCACTAATTGAGGTAATATATGTGGATAACACGGAACATGTGAAAAATGCAACACAGTATGCACATATGTGTTTTCCTTTTTCATCACATGACTATAGTAATGTCTGCCACTCCAGGCTTATTTCAAGATAATATAGCAAATTGTACAGGCAGAGGTTACATACACCAAGAACTACCAGAAAATAATATGACTATATGCAAATGGAACATTACAGATCTCTCAAGCATAGGGAGAAATGTAACTACAGGTACATGTTTTAAGAGCTATTTGAAAAATGGAAATTGGGAAATGGAAAATTCGATAGAGAATAAAACGGAAGCACAGGAATTTGTTTGGCCATGTGACAAATTAAGTGTAAAAATAAAAGGTGGAAAGGTGTACAAAATTTTTGGAGATACACACACTCACATAATATAGGCAGCAGAATTGAATAGTACTTTTGAGTTAAAAGGTACCAATGAAACTCAATGTTGTGAGCAGCCTTTTCTGAAATGGCTAGAAAGTTATGAGGCAAAGAATCAAATAGATCAGTGTGGAAATAGAACTGATACTATAAAGTATAACAAAACCAATAATGCTACAAACTATCAAGATAAAGTAATAGTTTGTGCCAATAATACACAGATGCAAGATTCCACATTACGGTTAAGGCTTAGGTTTTATATTTTGCAATTACAGCCTAAGGTGGTAACCAACACAATTGTAAGGGTCCCATCTACATGTCTAATGATGGGAATAAGAAAACAAAGAACAATAATAAGGTGGAACATTACTTTCCCGACAGATAGTCAGAAAAAGTGCAAGCGGGAGTGGTATGATACCTTGTTAGGAGCTACAGGGACGGGATTAGGCATAATGAACACAATAGATACTGAGGTCATAGACACGAAACTTAGCAAAACAGGAGCAGATCTCAGTAAAATAGTTCATATGCAGGCTGATTGGATGCCCACAGTCTTCAACCCTTTGACTAAAAACATACAGTGGGATAAAGAGTTTTTGCAGATATACAACAGAACCATACTCAATAGCTGGAGTACACAAGTAAACATTATGAAATTTGTAAATTGGACCCAGTGTACGTTGCAATATTTGTATCAAAAGCAGCAGAAGGATACTGCACAAACAAAGCTTATGACTGGAAACATATTATTCTATAGAAAAATGTTTAATCTGACCAACCAAGAAAGGTTCAAGTTAGATGGAAGAAAAATAAGATGTGAAGGAACCTTCTGTGCAGGGACTCTAGAAACATATACAATAAAAACAAAAGTTCAAGTATGTAAATTTATTGTTATGCCCATGATCTTGCAGGATGGTAACCTATGGACACCTGAATTTAAGGGACATTATATTGATAACAAAAACAGGTCACATAATTTAGACCTCTGTGATAACACGGACATGGGACCAGTATGCCCACAACAGACTGTTATCTTTGAACCATGTTTGCTGCAGCATAATACCAGCATTTGTATATGGACATTGCATCCAAAAGAAAAAGAATATGAGACATTAATAGAGGTGGCTCCTCAGATGGTTTGTCTCATCACATATGATGAAACAATAACACAAACTTATGGACTAGCTTACCCGTTCTCAGGGTGCTTAATAAATGTAACACACTTACGATGGCAAGGGAAGTTGCTAATGTTCTATAAAGATAAAATGACACAGGTGGACAAAATGTTCATGTATAATAATTTAACCTTACCTCAACTGACCTTAGATATAGGGATAATAGTGAGGATAATTAATGAAACCAAGTTACTAAATGATCATCTTAAACAGGTAAATTATACCAATAATCATGCTAAAATGGTAACTATTATTGAAGGAAATGAACTAAAAGGTATGGCTACCAAATTGAAGAAGGATTTGGAAAAGCATTGGTGGGATGTGTTTACAGGAGCGTCCCCCTCAGTATCTGCAAAGTTAAATGTACTGATACATCCAGTGCTGATACTATGCATAATTATTACGCTGCTTAGTTTATGGAACTGTTTTATTGCTTATAAAATGTTTTACGCCCCCAGACCTTTTCAGCTATATTGATACCTTATCCTTACCTTCCTATACAAAATATACAGCACAATGAAAAATCCCCTCGTTGTGAGATAAGTGATAAAACACTTGCCGAGCGCACTGTATAATTTCCCACCCATCCTTCATTCCTTTTTTTCTAACTCACAAGACCCCTACATTTGTCATACCTTAATAAGATGAATGTATGTGGATTATAAGACTTTGACTGAATGTATCTTTACCAGCGTCTAGGGTCCAGAAGGGATTCCATTCATTGAAGTAGGCAAAGTGCAGGTGTAATCCACAGACATAAAAAGACAGGCAGGTTATATTAAAAAGTATGATAAAAAGAGGGGTTATGTGAGAGCAATATGCAGCATGAATCAATGTATTGATTATAAGAAAAAATATATAAATATGTTTGATCAAGCTTTTTAATAATATATATATATATATATAACACAAGTTGATATGAATAAAACTGACTTGAATTACAATACTGATATAAGATGTTTTTCTGCTTTTGTCCCTGAGAAACTAACGAGCTGGCTTTACTAAGAGGAAAGGATGTACCTACGTGGAAACCTTGAAGTGTCTAAAAAACAAATGTTATGTATACCAGAAAGTTACAAAGAAGATAAAGATGCTCAAGGACACCATTAAAGCAAGAATGTTTTAATTAATTGTCAGAAATATTTATGGACATATAATCTTTTTCAGCTGTCAATTAATTTCATGAAATGTACATGTAAGCATAAAATGTTGTATAAATAAAGCAATATCTGACTAGGGCGGTCAGAAAAGAATCAGTATTCAGCCTTACAAGACTGAGTATTTCTTTTCTCTATCGATCGATACCCACATATCAGAAGAGAGCCAGAGGTCGTTGTATCCCTTAGGTACAACGCTGACAATAATCAAATTTTTTTTTTGGTATATATAGGGGCCCCGGTGCACTGCTGTGCCCGGGGGCCCAAGATGTTCTTAAGAGGGCCCTACGTGACGCCTTTTTGAACCAGCTCCATTTAAGAATGCAATGTTTCTGGCTACGTTGGCCTCATTTACAGTTAGGAGCAATTTCACTCCTGGACAAACCATGAGGACATGCAAAGGGTAAAAATGTAATTGTGTGTGCATGCAGGGAACATACAGCCGCTCTTGCATGTAAGACACAAATAAGCACTTACAGATCTACTGCACAAGTAAATGAAACCAAGTATCTTTCTACTGGTGAATAAAGGGGTCATATTTCAATGCACTCCCTATTTTTTTTGCTTTGCAGGGGAGGCTCCTCCCTTTTGTTGGTGGGGGGAGCAGGGCAGTAAAAAAAATACATATACTCACGTGATCACGGCACCGGCATCCCTCCTCCTTCCACTCTGCTCTGTGCACACTGAATGTCGGGCGTGACGCCATCAAGTCACGCCCGACATTCAGTGAGGAGCGACGAGGAGGGGACCAAGAAAGAAGCAAGAAGAGAGAAGAACATTCCAGGATCCAGACAAGCCGCAACTATAGAAACCTGCAGCCACAGGTGGTGAAAGTGACAGGTAGGAGAGAGCAGGAGAGTCTGTGAAATGCTGTGATTCTAGTGGGCCAATCCTAATTTTTGGTGCTCGTTCAATGGTATACACAACAATGCAGTTTTTTTCTGTAGGGTTGCCTAGCGCTTCTCACTTGGTAGCCATGCCCAATGATGCATAGCCATGCCCCCAATTGTATGAACACACCCACTAGTAATTTTGCGCTGGAATTTGTTTTTACATTCTCAACTATAAGGGTGGCCCAATGAAGTTGTTGTACTGGGGCCCTGAATTCCTCTTGGTAGCCCTGGATGATCCTAACTCAAATATATCATTTTTAATACAAGTAAGGACCAACACAACAGGGGGAAGCTGCAGATTCCCCCCTCCCCTGGCTCATGCCATTTGACCAAGAAACAAGGGGTCGACCCTTCCATTTTCTGTCATCATTTGCTTAGGCCTGCAAGTCCTTTCAATAGAATAGAATCTGAGTTTATATATATAGCTACAGTATTTAAATATCTATATATTGTGCTTACCTATTTAATTACACATAAAAAAGGGCATTGTGTTAAGTAATTTTTCAGCTTCAAGGTGTTAAATCCTAAATCTGTTATTCCATTAACACTGGTTAATAAAAACTCATCAGGATTTTTCAATTGCCTTTAAAGAACATAATGTATTTTAGTTCTCTTTAGTTCAGTTTGGAGATAGGTTGTGACAGCAAAACTTGCAGCTGTCATCTTTCCCTGTTATTTCTTAAACTTTTTGATGTTGCCTTTGGGACATTTTTAATGCTGCAGAGCTGGGGTGAAGATAACAAATGAAAAAATATATTTTTCTGTGTGCCACCCAGCAATTTCCCTTTTGAGCCTGACTGTTCCATGTCGGTTTATAAGGTACAGCTTGTGGCTTCCTCAAATTAACAGCAAGAAAAGTGTGAGGATGACTTGTCGTGATGATGAAACTGTTCTTGTTTTAGAATCTGTCAAAGGGTAACTTCAGAACAAGTAAGGGAGGAAAAACAGACATAAACACTTCAATCATTCATAGTTTACTTCCCCTGCTGAACTCTTCCTTATTAAGGAAGACTTACAGCATGTTAAATCTTGCCCTATTCCTAATGTGTTACTCACAGAATACAAACTACTGTATCTCTCCTTTTTTATCATTTAGATACAGTCATGACCAAAAATATTGGTGCCCTTGCACTTTCTCAAATAACTCATACTTTCCTCTAAACATAAGGTGGCATTAATAACAGTATTTGATCTCCAAAATTCATTCTCTGGTAATATTACAGAACCTTTGTTTTTAATTGGAATTTAATAATGTCTATCTATTTAAATCAGAAAAGAAAATGATTGGCATTGACACAATTATTGACACTCAAGACTTCATGATTTGTATATTTTGTAATAATATTAACACAGCCATTGATCAAAACAACTGCAATCATTCGCCTCCTCACTTCCTATAGCCATGGATGAGCTTCTGTAATGCATCCAGCATTACTATGGTGGCCCTCCCTTACCCCACCCGGTGACGGGTGAGGCCATCGGCGGGGGGAGATTTAGAGAAATGAGACTCGGGCCTCGAGAGTGGACTATGCGATGACATGGACAACTGCGTCATCACAAGATTAACTTGGGAGACAATTTAATACTCTGGTTTCACGTGTTAAAAGAAAGGCAGCCATTCTTTAGTTATTCGGGATGGAGGAGGGTCCCTGACCAAGGGGGTGTGCGTTGGATGCCGCAAGACACATTTATTAAAAAGGTAGACCCTTTGGATGGAAAGCTGCCTGGAGGAGCGTGAATGGAAAAGAGAGGCATGATTGCATGGCAGACAGAAACTCTTGGAACTTTTGTGTGGTAGCTTTCACTGTAGAACATTTGTGTGCAGAAAGGGGTTGGGGGGAATAGTGCTCCATTAATTAGAGCCCCTGCATTTAGTAAAGAAAAGTATCAGCACCCTGGGAGTGGTTCATAGCTCGATGCCATGGGAGATTGAGATTTACTGTGCCCTAAATGGAATAAAAATAAAATATACAAAACTCTGGAGTGAAAGAATCCGTGATAACGGGGATGCGTAAGATCTGAAATAATCTGGAAGTGGTCCCTAAAGAGTTATTATCAGCCTCAGTAGAGGGATTAAGTGGGGAATCACTCTGTAGAGCTGCAGTAGAAAAGCCCCCTTGGAAAGTGCCACCATACCATGAGAGGTGGGTCAATGCATGAAGATAGTGTGGCTAAAGTTGTAGAGGAGAGTGCCGGATAAAAGTGATGACGGTCACAAGGAGAGTGCAAGTGCACATGAAGTGTTCTGACTGATGGTGTGTAACAAATGCACCCATAACTCTGGGTATGTGAATGGCCAGAACTGTTTTATTGCTGCTAATTGTGTGCTGCAGGGCAAAATCTATCTACAACTGTTATGCTTTTATGCTGGAGGAGAAGGTAGTGTCATAAAGTTTTCATTGGTTTGCAACGAAATGGTCTGGCACCCAATATTCATGTACGTTTGCACTGCATGCCACTAGTGGCCATTCCACTGTAACTGTTTAAATAATTGAGTGTTCATGGGACCCCCGTTGCAGATGCCACACCCACTTCATAGCCAGAGGAGAAGTGGAAGGTGGCAGCAAGTGGGGTCCCAAGCAAAAACAGGATACCCCAAGTAAGTGCCCACACAACACAACAGTTCCAGAGGGGTTTCTCACATCTGCACCTCTCTACTGGTAGTTTGGTTCATCTTGTGCAAACTGCTACAGTTTTTCCAGATTTGAAGGCTGCCTTCTACCTACTGCTGGTTTCAGATGTTTCTGCAGTATTCTATGGGACAGATCTGCACTCTTTGTTGGCCACTTCAAAACAGTTCGGATTCTATTCTTCCTGGGTGCTTTTGATAGCATGTTTGGAGCAATTGTTCGGTTTCAAGACCCTGACCTTTAATAGAGACCCGTTTTCTGCCAGTGAGTTCAACATTACAATCCAAAATGTCCTGGTAATCTCCACATTTTATTATAAAATGCACACGTTCAAGACACTCAGTGCCAGATGTAGCACAGCACCCCAAAATAATGCTGAACATTCTATCTGACCTTCTGAGACAATTCTCTGTCTTTATGATTTTTGTATCGAAGGCATCTACAACCCACTACAGGTGAGTTCAGTTCCAAAGTGAAGGAGAATGACCTACTTGAAATCTAATTATTTCTAACTACTTCTAAAAAGTGTCAATAGTTTTGTCGACTACTTAAGGATTTCTGTGTGGCATAAGCTATAACTTAGTCATTTTTTCTGATTTTTGTGTTTTATTCCACTGTATACCAAAGAAAAATATATGTGCATACAAAATGTTTTTAATTTCTACAATTTTCTAGAAGAAATTGTGTATTATTAGTAAAAACTGCATGAGTGCCAATATTTTTTGCCATGACTTTATAAGGAAGGAATATAATAAAAAGACACACATTTAGCAGAGTTTATTGTAGTAAATGGTGCACAAGAGGTTAAAAAGTATATTGCAATAAACAAATAACTTGAGCTATTTACAGTTTAACTAAAAATGAGTGTGCAATCAAATTATCCACTTAATCCTTAAAGAATTTTTATATGTTGGTCAACTCTTCCATAATCAAGTATAACAAATTAGGGGGTGTCTGTAGCCAAGAGCAGGCTCACACCACTGCTCTCTGTGCTGGAAGACTCAGTCTGTCATAGCAGTTAAATAGAGCACTATATAAGATCTTCAATAGTGCTCTTTTCAAGTTTGTTTCAGCTTCAGGTAACAGAGGTTTTCCTCAGGGACCCCCTCCCCCAATAAGTTATACAAGGGAGGTATATTTTTTTGAAGAACGGTTGTCCAAAAGTGAAGTGTTCACTGTAATAAGCACTATTCCTCCTATATTAGTTGTCCTTATGAAACTGTTAATGGTCACTGATAATGGTTGGAACTGAGTTGCTAGCCACTGGGCCCCACATAACAGGACCCCATAACAGGGACTGAAAAATAATGAAATGCTATTCTGCCACACAGTAGTGGCTAGTTCCCTAGTTGCTGTAAGGATAGTCTGATGTCATCGCCTTGTCATGTGACTTCTCCAGCCCCATTGTACAGAGATATCAGATAATGAGAAAAGCATGTGAAATATAAGCAAGTAAGAAGGGGCATGTGGGGCACAGCTTGTTGAGAGCATAAGCAGGTGTAGAGGACATCTAGAGCACAAGGAGTAGGCAAGGAGGATATATGTGAGAGACAGACAGGAGGTATGGGATATCTGGGGCCCAGACTGGTCAGGAGGGAGCATACTAAATTAAAGAGGAGGACACGTGGGGCAAAGACTAACGAGGAGGGGGATCTTGGGTAAAATCAATTGAAGAGAGGGGTATAGTGTATAAGCAGATGAATTGTGGGAATGTGGGTTCACTAGCTTTTTTTTCCAACTGCTTAAGTTCAGGCTTAATTTTGACAAACACATTTTTGTTGGCAGAGCCCCTCTGCAAGTTACTTGCCCTGGAGCACCCACAAATTTTATTCAAGGTAGACTGGTGGCCTAGGACTACAGATCCTTCTGAAACATGCTGGAAATGATTTAGTATTGTTTGTGTGTGCCATGCTTTTAATCATAAAATTTTGATATTTAATTCATGACATGAGAAATAAATAAAAGAAGAGTCACAGTAAGTCTGCAACTTACTCTGTATTCTTCTGGTGTTTACTCAGCTCCTTTGGGGAAAGTAAGGTTAACAGAATACCATGGTGTAGGATGTACTAATGAGTTTAATAATGAACATTAACAAATAATTATGAAGACATATCTGAAGGTAATGGATGTCAAAGTCCTGAAGATAGGTTCTGGCTCACCTCAGTAAATGCATTACAATTTAGGAGATGACAGGTCTAAGCAATTAGAGCTTAGTAAAAAAGGGAATATTTACTGGACTGCACCACTTTAAGAATAACATAATTGGAAATTGCGTTATGACAGTCCACTTATTTTGATAATAACAGTTTATAAGTATAGCATCAAATACAGTAATCATTTAAAAGTATGACTCACTTCTGTAGTCTACACATTGAGTATGACCTCTAGAGCTCCACAATGGTCCATGGGAGGAGCTGCTATGGCTAAACATACACAACCGCTCCAATTTGGCCATCTTGGTATGCACTGCAACAGTGGCACTGCTCAAACATAGAGAGAAGCACCCACGGTGTAAAGCTCTGTGGAAACTTGCACAAAGGGCTGTGAGAGGGCGGAGGAAGTGTTTCAAGGTAACCCTGAGCACTTGCATCCCAGGGGGCTCTAAGAGTGAGGTCCCGACTTGGGCCCCATAATCTGGCTCTCAGTGCACCAAGTGAGATGTGGAAAGCTATCTGTGGCAATTAGTTAGGTATTCTTCTAGGTAACAAGTATTATTTTAGTAAATTGTAATTGGAAAGACAGAGGGCCTGAGTCATTAAGGCAAACAAGGAGTAAATGTTCTCTGGGAGAAACCATATTACAATGCAAGGGGTACAAGTTAGTTTATTATTTTGCACATCAGTTAAATACTGGCTGTTTTTTCATCTAACACACAAATACTTAATAGCTTTATTATTACACTGAAATTTAAAGTTGATCTAGAACATGCCCTACCCCAACTATAAATCTGTCCCCGAATTTTAAATTTACCTCCCCTCCAATGCAACATGGTTTTGCACAGGTGCAAATGTTACTCCTTTTTAATGCTTTTCTCTCCTTAATGACTCAAGCCCAGAGTGTGCAAGCAGACACAGGAAGCCCAGAACTATCAAAGAAGTTGTTGGGTTTAAGGTTGCACAGGAAAGTTTTATAGCCGGATCCTTGCAGAGATTCTGACATCTTTTAGCCAGAAGAGATTACATAGCAAAGCAAGGCTATGTGCTGAGTGGAATTCTCCAGCTATTAGTGAATTGCGTGTGCTCAGAAAGATCAGGCTTGCACGTAGTTCATGAACCAAAAGCAGTTTTCAGGCCTTCAGCCTCTTCCAGAGGGAAAAAGATAGGCAAAAACACACCAAATACTGTGACACCTTTATTGCTACATTAAGAAAAGAACACAACGGGTGTGAGTCATTAAGGAGAGCAAAGCATTAAAAAAGGAGTAACTTTGCATTGAAGGGTTAATTTAAAATGTGGGGACAGATTTATAGGTGGGGTAGGGAATGTCCTAGATCCATTTTGAATTTCACTGTAAAAAAAAATTATCAAATATTTGTGTGCTACATTAAAAAACAGACAGTTTTAACTTGGGTGCAAAATAATAAACTTATTTGCACCCCTTCCATTGCAATATGGTTTGTCCAGGAGAAGACCTAATCCTTTTTGTGCTTTGCTCTCCTTAATGACTCAGGCCAAATACCTCTAATTTCAAAAGTTAGACCTCCTTGCTGAAATCCGTACATGTATCAGAGACTGTGTTACCTTAAGAGCTATAGAGACATTCCAAGTATCAGAGATCTAATGCAAGTTACACCTAAAGACAACCAAGTTAAGCAGCCCAGGTTACCTATGTTTCTCCAAGTTTCTCAAAGTTAACTAGTTAATATTACAAACTCTTAAATATTGCCAGCACTGTAATTAGTGCATTAAATTATTTATATTGTTTATACTATGTGTGAGTTAGTGAGGTGTGGAGCGTTGTGGCATTAGTGAATGCATGTGTGGTGGCCATATTGCTTCTTTGTCATTAATTTTCACCATTCTGTTACCAATGATTATTATCTCACCCATTGTCCCACCCAGGTTCCATTAGCCAGCCTTAGGAAGCTGCCTAAGGCGCGGTGCTCTGGGGAGCACCACTCAAGCCAGATATAATAGTTTACAATGTCCCTTTATGCCAGTGGCATGATTAAGATGACCTATTTGCCGTTAGCCGCAGTGCGTCTTATGAATTGACCAGGATCAGCAATTGAGTCATTCAGTGACTCATTGCAGAGCTGCGCAGCAAGGTGCACTCCCCTTCACTCTTGCACAGTTATTCTCCATCCACGGAGGAGTTCCTGATGGAGCAATGGCACATAGGGCCTCACTTACCCTTGGATAGCTACTTGCAGGCTACTCATGGCCAGGGTGACATACAGGTGCTCCAGATGTCAGCGGCTGTGGGGGTTTCACAGCCAACGCATCACCCATTGATCTGTGAAGGGAGTCAATGTCGGATGCAGCTGCAGAAGCAGACTTCAGCGGAAGAATTACTGACTGTGCAGGAAGTGCACCCCATGAATCTCCTGCTTTGGTACATTCAGCTGCAGTCTGAATGTAGCCCAGAGAGCTGAGTGTCTGGCAGGGGAGGTGTTGTGGTATCAGCACTGCTTAGAATTGCTGTGAAAAAGGAGCAGCTCTGTTCAGCCCCCTGGACTAAAACCTGAAGAAACATTGAGTGTAAGATAAGGAGATTTGTATATGTGATACAGTGACAGCAATGCAGAATGACAACACCATGACACCCACAGGTGCCTGTCCCCCGCCATTCATGTGTGACTGCCCACCCTACACATGTGTGCCTGTTCCCACCTGCCCATGTGTGCCTTTCCCCCCCACTGCCGATGTGTGCCTGTCTCTCCCCTGCCCAAATGCGCCTGTCTCCTCCTGCCCATGTCTGCCTCTGCCCATGTGTACCTGTCTCCCTCCTGCCCATGTGTGCCTGTACCCCCTGCCCATATGTGCCTTCCCCCCCACCCATGTGTGCCTGCCCCCCGCCCTGTGTGCCTGTGTCCCTTTGCCCTTGTGTGGCACCACACCCCCTTTGAATGTGTGCAACTCTTACTAGACAATGGGAATACCCCACCTGTCTGAGTACACTTTGGTAATCTGATGGTACCTATGTAATGTAGCCCTTGAACAGCAGCAGTTGAAACACCAGCTTTGTAACAGCCTGACAGGCAGTATACATTAATTTTGAATTTTTAGGTAAGTGACTTTAGTCTTTAGAACTATACTCATATACTATACTCATGTCCACTTATACAAAATATACTCAGAAATATAGAAAGGATCTAGAAGGATGTTATACTCCCAATAAATTCACACTTAAAAAATACCTTTATTATATTTGAGATTCTTTTCTTGATGAATTTATGAATATGGGTCGAGGGTATTGGGCTGGTGGGGTGGTAGGCTGAAGCTTTACCTAGGGTGCCCAGAAACCTTGCACCGGCCATGGTCCCACCTACCCAGCCCAGAAATCTTCCCCTCTTCAAATCTGCCTTACCCATTTACTTACCTCAAAATAATCACCCATTTAATGGTTCATTATCACAGTGGTCCCTTATTATTCAGATGGTTAGTGTGGTCAGGTACAATGGGCTTCTCGAGTCAACCCCAGTTGGATCCAGTTACAGTCTGCGTCCCACCAAACTGTGTAAAAGTCTCGGGTGGTACCACTGAAACAAAGAGAGATAACATTTCACCACCACTTTCAGAGTATTAGGGAAAGGGGTGCTACTTAAAAAATACAGATTCTTCAGTACCACATTTGGCCAACAGATGGAAATATAGAGACAAATCATTCTTTCATTGTTTATTTATTAGACCAATATATCCACTTGTAGTGAGTTGTAAACTATTGTAAGGAAAGATAAAAATCTATTCAAACCCTTCTTCAATTTGCTGTGTCTTGTATGATTTCAGAATAGTCAAACTAGGATTGCAAAAATAGAACTGAACAGATCACAAAGTAAAAATTGTATTAGCTTCTAATTATTTATTTTCTACTGTCTCCTATTTTTTGCATCAGCTGGTAAGTTCTTCACGTTTTAATTTGCTACACACATCTTGTTGGATTTATATATTACACTTGTTAAAAAAATTACTTCACCGTCCAAAATGAACCAGCATGATTGGCATCAATTTAATTAAGAAATAAATAGAATTTGTAAGCTGTAATATAAAAATGAGGTCTGGTCTTGACTGTGTCTATTTGTTTTCTCATTTATCGTACACTGCTACTAATTGATATTACAGGGAGTCCAGTTACTTTTAAGCAAGTGGAAATCGGAAACCTCCTCTAACACCTCAACAGACTGGCGGTCTAATTAATGGAGAAGGAAATGAGAAGGTTATAATGGAAATGCTAATGTAATATTGGTCACATTTCCTTTTTAATTATGGATTGAAACTGCTGTGTTGTGTTCGGCTCTTAGAAAATGAGAAATGCTGGTAGGCCTGAAAGGCTGGTAGAAAACTTGCATTGACACTCTATCCCATTGATCCCGCTGTTTCATTTCTGCATGGGTTTTGCTATGCTATATGTACTGTATTAACAAGGCCTATAGTTATTAAATGCTGTTATGTTTGGACTCTATGTACTTCCAACTCATATAAAAGGAACAAGAAGAATCAAAATCATTGGCACATTTGAGAGTATTGTAACATTATTTTTTTGTATTGATGCAGGGATATTCTAATCACATGTTACATTCCACCTTTCATATATGACTCCATGTTGCAATAAAATAACATGCATCAGGTCTAATGTATGATTTGTCATGCTCTATAAAATAAAATACAAATCACACTGGTTAGCACTTAGGAACCAGTGTATATCCAGGGCGAACATAGACATTATTTTTAGGGTGGGGGCGATTTAGCATAGTCATGCCCCCTTCATTCTGATTGGCTGGTACTGGTTGGCCCCACCCCCTAGTCTAATTGGTCCCTACCCTTTTAATTGGTGTCTTGGCAATTTAAAAGATAAGCTTCTTCTGCTAGGGGAGGTGATTGCCCCGATCAACCCCTCCCCCTGGATCCACCGCTGGTGTAAATGTTTGTGCAGTTCAATAGGCTTTCCTCATATTTTAAACAGTATTTCTGGCCTATAGTGGGAACCCAAGAAACTGTAAGCCCAGCCTCCTTCTGGTGTGCTTGCCTATAATACACCTGCATTCAGAAAATACCATCTTTTTTGAGAAGAGACGAGGGAGAGAAAGATATAGGGTTGGAGAAACAGAGTGGGCTATTTGGATCTCCCCATACATACATGTCACATAGTTTATACATTTTGTTTTACAATTAATTTGAACCATTAATGGTGTAGTTCTAATTTTCAGCAACTCATTCTAATTTTTGTCTAACTCATAAAGCAATAAAGTTAGAGGCAGAAGCAGAGGGTCTGATTCATCAAGAAACGCATGCTGAATGCAACATTTCCTCTAAAACGCACGTAAATCGGCTCTAAACACTCCCGAATGTCCATCTCCTCTGCCATGATGGTATCATTAAGCTTGGTCGCTGTTCAAAAGGACAGTTTAGGGAAGCGTGCAGCCAACAGTATCCCTACTATAGAGTCGGCCCTTTCCTGGCGAGGTGCGATATTTGAGGGTTAAGGCAGATTATAGAGAGTCATATAATATTTTTAAAATGCAGAGCGAATCGCTTGAGGGTCATAAACCAGGACTTCAGAGGAGTCCCTAACAGCCAGGAGATTGCAGGACGAGATACAGGTAGGGAGTCGAGTGGCCAACAATTTGTCTGCTTTATTACCCTTTTCATAAAAATGCTGATTCATCCACTGCAGCTTGTTGGCCACCTGATGAGCAAGAGTAAGTTAAGCTCCCCATGGAGGGAAAGTATTTGTTAGAGGATGGTGATGTCTGGATTTGATTTGTGTTGGGATTCCAGTTGCTGAAGGGAGGTGAACAGTTTTAGCAAGTCTCTTGCTCTGGCCATTAGAGGCTAGGGTCAAGAGGTGGCCTCTGATGACAACCATATGGACATTCCAAAGGGTTGTGGCAGAGATATCGCGGAAATCATTGTTATTCGGACAAAAGGGAGTTGAGGTGAGTTAAGGTATTGCGATCAAGGAGAAGGATTTGTGAAGTCTCCATGAGAAATTGGAGAGATGGAGTACCAAAGAGAAGAGGTCAGAGGATATTGAGGCATGATCTGACCATCTTATCTTAAGTAAATGTGGGAGGTGAGAAATTTGAGGATGAGTTTATGGCTGAGCAGGATCATGTCAATTCTAGAGTATGTATTATGGACAGTGGAGCAGAAAGAATAGTGCCTATCGAGAAGGTCAGAGATCCAGCAGGTGTCATACAGATTATACAGATTATGAATTTTCAGGAAGTCTAGCAAGTCGTGAGAGATGCACTTGAAAAATATGTCTTGGTCCTGCCCCAGAAGAGTTTCACAAGAATGCAGGTCAGGTTGTTTAACTTGCCTGTCAGGATCAGAAAACTACCATCCCTGTCCCTATGGGCATCCAGTAACCATAATTTGAGATGTCTAGTGAAGAAAATCGCCACCCTGCAACTCATCTGATGGTAATCACATGCATGATAAGTACGGGGAAACCACTAAGTTCTAAGTTTCGAATGGAGGTGTTTAACAAAGCAAGTTTCTTGCTGGAATATTTAGTGCCCCTTCAGGGCTTGTAGGGAAGTACAATGTTTGCCACATTTGTGGGGTGAGTTAAGTCCTTTCACATTAAAGGATACAATACAGTGGTCATGAGAAAAAAAACATGTACTGAGAGATAAGAAGCCAATGAGCTGAAGATAAGAGGAGACATCTCAAGCTAGGAGGGGAGGACATAGTAGGTGTATAGGAGAAGGTAGGGGCAGAAGGGGAAGGTCAAATGTGGTGCGGGACACCCACCTATGAAGCTGGAGGAAAAACAAGGATTGATACCATTGGTATCCAGGAACAAGCTGAAAACCTAAAGCTCTGTGGGGTATGTGGGTAGCACAAAAGTAATGGGTGCTAGATATTACACATATCATTTATTATTCGATAAAATCAACAATAAAATATATAACATTTGTACATACAAATTGTATATGAAAAGGGTGCATAGAGTTGTGAACTACAGCTTCATCAGATTCTGTTATTATTACTTATGATCACACTATTATAGTAAGTAGCCTCCAAATGAATCTTAAATAGCGTTAATATAATGACATACTTCTATTTCACATCAAAACAGTCACTGTCCTGGATGATATTGGTTCCACCTGAACCTATTATTATCTCCAATCCTTGGAGCAATAGATGTTTAAGTGAGATCTCACTATTTATAGTTTGTCCAGGTTTTTGGTATTTGATATGATTGATAATAGTGTATTCTGTCCGTTGTAAACACACTGCAGTGTGAACTTGTATACATTCAGAGTATAGTTACCGGAGGATGGATGATCTCATCTGCGTGGCACTCCAGCCTCCACTTAATCCCAGTGTCAGAACGTCTCCCAGGCACTCCGCCCGTTCTCTGGTGAATCAATCCAATCACACTGGGTCTGTTTCATATCTCAGTGGCATTCAGCAGCCTGTTAAGAATTCGGGTACCCTGCTTCTGAGGAAACGGCTGTACAAGCCGGGAAACACGTCAAGCACTTATATACATTACAGCACAATAGTGCTGTCTGTGATCAGAGTTTGAGGACTCAGCTATCATCAGTGAGGATATTGCGGCAAGTCATCCGAATGGAATCCATTAAAGACTGGGTCAGTAGGGGTTCGCGGATCTCGAAGCTGTAGACCATTAAGCTCTGGGCACTCACGGGGTGCTTCTGGTATCTCAGCAGCATGTGATTGGGAGAAGCCTGGTGCAGTTCCAGGAAAAAGGCCCATGGTGGAGCAGAGCTTGAGTCTCAGGCAAGGACCTTGCAGAAATTTGACTATCCTGGTGCCATAAAAAATAGCAGAATGGTAATCTTACGTTAAGGGACCTGAGAATCTACGTAACCGGGGCAAATTCTCTTTGTCTGGTTAAAGCCCTGAAAAACCTGGAGGCTATGTCCCTCACACGTCAAGGAGGACAGCTTCCTAGCTCCACAGAGGGCCATCTTCTTAGCTGTGTAGAAGTAGAGGCAGAGTATGAAATCCCAA
Source organism: Mixophyes fleayi (assembly GCF_038048845.1). NCBI lineage: Eukaryota > Metazoa > Chordata > Amphibia > Anura > Limnodynastidae > Mixophyes > Mixophyes fleayi. The sequence goes on along the minus strand of NC_134412.1, from coordinate 67,356,752 downwards.
GGCTATTTGAGTGATGTTTCAGAGCCCTGTCTAGGTGCAGGTGATCTTCAGGGAGCTCAGGAGCAAGCTGAGAGAAGAGCTTCTTAGGATATTGATCAAGATGTAGAGGCTCTAGAGTATCAAGAATTCCCTTGATTCTCAAGTTCTTCCTTTTGGTCTGATTGGATGTCTTCCTGGTGTTTCTGTACCGTGGACAGTTCATTACAGAGTCAAAGAATAACTTCTTCCATGCTAGTCTGGGAGGTCACCGCAGACTCTAAATTGCGTTCAAACTGGTTGGTATGGTCACTAATAGATGTCACCTCTGCATGCAATGAAGGAATGGCCTTTTGTACCTCAGAGTGGGTGGAGGACTGAAGTGCTTTCATTTCTTTAATGAGGGCCATGAAGTCCTTTCTGGTAATAGTAGCTATGTCATCAGAATCAGAAGCAGCAGAGGATTGTGTAGGGTCCACCCTCTCAGGCATGTATTGTTTTTTTTACAAAATACTTGGTAAGGCCCTTGGCATGAGGCTTTTTTCCTTTAGGCATGATGCAGAGGGGATAATGGTCAGGGACCAGGACAGGTTTAAAGAGGCAAACAGTAGACCCGGATGAAGTTAGGGCTGGAAACTATAGAGAGCAAGCCCACAGTGACTGGAGGGATCATATGAAGCAAGGTCAGTACATCTGAGCAAAACAAACTCTTCCCTCTGCCAGCACGCAGCAGGTATTTAAATCATGGAAAGCTGTTGATGAAGGGTGGGAAACCAGGTCAATGAGCAGAAGAGGAGAAACAAGCATGAGGGCAGCACAAGTTACAGCCCCACGGTGGGCGACTTGGAAGGGAGTGTGCAATGGGGACTAACACTGGCGACACGAGTGTGATGCAGTATTAGAGGAGGGTGCATGAACCCCTGTGTAGCAAGTTCTCAGAAACAGCACAATATGGGCAATATAGGCAGCGTCTTACATGTAGGTGTTCCAGGGAGTGAGGTATTGAAGGAGTTCCTAAGTTGTAAAGCACAGGGCTGTGCAGTGGATGGCAAGAGCAGGTAGCTCCCAGATGACAAGGGTCTGTAAACAACAGCTGCCGCCTTACTTCTCTCTCAGTGTCAGAGCCGGTGAGGGGAGCACTTATGGAGCCAAACACTGTTCCCTGTTTGGGAATGGGGACTTACCTGGTCCTCAGAACAACAGGGTTTCCATCCAGCGCACCACAGCCATATAATGGCACCCTGGAGTAGTGGAGATATGCAGGAGGCAAATGCTGTGTTTTTCTAGGCAGAGTGGCAACCGGGTCCTGGAATCATAGGAGAAATGAATTGTTGTGGGCGGTGTTGGCATCCCTATGGATGTGTCAGTGGCATCACAAAAATACTCCAGACCCTGGCTTCTGGAGTGTAGGAGGTGGATGCTGCAGCAGAGATGGCAGCTAGTAATGGCGATGGAGGCCCCAGGTGTTCAAAGGGAACTAGTCTCCATAGACTGCAAAAATGGGTGGTGGCACCCTGGAAATCGGTGAAATATTCCCCCGAGGATATGGATATATGGGGTGATGTGTCCTACCAGTATGGCTGCCAGGCCACTCCACCAGTGTTTAGATCTTGAGCACACTTTCTTACACTTTGTGCCCGCATGACTTTTTTACTAGCAGAGATCGAAAAATAACTACTACTACCAGTACTGGTAATGGAATGCTCCTGATCTGTAGACTGATCCATAGTTGACTAGAGGAGCAATGCTACTTGAAGTTGGTTAAAGCCCAATGAGATAGGTGAAGGAGGGAATGTTACTTTACATTTCATCTGATACTGCTCCACAATATAATTCAAATTTTGACAACTGGTTCTAAGTAGTGGTCAACATGAGAGTTTATACAGTGGTATGCCATACCGCCACTTCTCCTACTGTCTTCATTGTAAAACTATAAAACTCCATTCACTTACTTTCCCATTACATTTTTTATACTGCCAATTCCAAATTTCCATACCACCACTTCTAAATTCCCAATTTGACCACTGTAGTGGTGTGAATGCCTAGCAACGGGACGCGCCACTGACAGGAGACAGGAAGTGTGTCTGGTTGCCTAGCAACCAGACACTTGCAGCCGGAAGCAGGCGCCTGTTCCTGTGCAGGGGACGTGGCATGGGGACGGCACCGGACAGAAAGGTTGGGAAAATACTCTCTTGCAAGAGTTGCATTAATTATTTAATGAGTAAGCACAAGTGTATACAAAACAGCTAGCATTCCTTCATTCTCAGCTAGTTGCAGTACATGTGGACATTTTTTGCAACTAGCTAATATTCATGAGTACAGATTATCCATTCACTAGAAATCAGTGACATATGGGCAAACATACTGAGCAAACACTATGTGTAGGTCATGTGCCTACTGTAAATACTGAGTTCATGTCCATATCTTCATTATTTCATGTGGCAGACCTACAGTATGCGTATCACCAAGTTATAGAACAATTAGACGGGGTTACTAAGGACGTACAATAGTATATTCCCCATTTAATACTGCATTACCAGCTAAGTGAAAGAACAATTATTTCGCCATTTTAAAAAGGCTGGCGACGTTGTGAAACACAGAGTTTCAGGAGAAATGGCTCCATGTATGCTCAAAGCTGACAGTCTTTTTTATTGTAGTCTATATTGAACACATAGGAGGTCAGGACCAAGCTTAGGATTGAAGCAAACACAGCAACTACTTTATCTACTCATTCAGGAGTATAACTCACTTGTTATATATTTGTGGACTTTACCCAGTAGAGACATATGAAGACATGTGTGAATGCCCACGACTTGACATGACCCAGGCCCTAAAATTTAAGTTGAAGTGAAAGTCCTTCCTATTGGCCTAGTCTGCTCTTCTTTACAGGAGCCCAGACATGAACATTTACATTCTGAGAGGGAATTCTATTACATTGTCTAGATGCCAAGAAAAGACAAGTGAGATATTGGGTACAACATCCACCACCCACTTGTGTGAAAGGTATTTCTGATGGCATCACTGGTAGTAAAATTAGTGCCGAACAATATAAACACCCACCTATAAGACCTCAGATCACACACCTACCTAGAAATGAAAAAGTTGGAGCCAAAATCCACAAAAGAACTACCATCTTATAAGTACATGTAACAACTGCTATGATCTATGTCATCAATCAATCTATAATTGTGCTACATCTACATAGTTCTTAATGATAATGGAAAAGATTTTCCAACCTAGCATAAACATGTGGATGTTCTCTGCTAGTGTGATTTAAGTTCTTATTATGAACTAGATAACTTCTCCCTCACAGCATTTTTATTTACTTTAAATTCTATTCATATACATAGGTGAATACCCCCCATTCTAGTCTTCACAACTTCATCATAAAAGCCCCCCCTTGCCTAATTCATTAAGGTATGCAATATTACAGAATTGTGCATTTTTTGAAAATGTATGTAAAACGGGCATACGCATGTCTGTATTAAACAAGGAGCGGATGTAATAATATGTCTGTTGTTGAATGTGCGTCTAAGTCCACTCTGGTCTAACAGAAAATGCATCCAATACAAATGTGAAATATAAAGTCACAAAAGTCATGTCCTCTGTTAATATTACAGATATTAATGAAAAAATATTGAAAAAAACACTTTTATTTTACATTTTGTTTGCAATAAAATACATTTATGAAGATGCTATTAGTGCCTGCTGTACTTAAAATGCATCTTTACAGTTGCTCCTGATTTCAAACACATGTTCTTGCATGCATCACTAGTAATTGGCACTTCTACCAGACCTGTATCTTGTGCAAGTGATACGACAGAAAAACATGTACCTTTGAGATTCCCAAAGCTTGAATCGGACATTGCTGTGTGAGCTCGAGCTTGGCATGCCCTTACTGTAAATTGACTACGTACATATACCCATTCCCCTCCCTGTCCCGCCCATGAAATCATAGGCTGTAGTAAGGGTCCTTTGCACTCGAAGATAAATTGAATGTTGCTGTGTTCTCTAATATATAGTTCCTGGGCATACGCAGAGAGATTTTATGCAAACTAGAGTATGTTTTAGCAACTACATTCCTTAATGGACAAGGCCCCCTGTATCTAATTTTTTGTGGGAATGTAGATTTATCTGTAAATGTGTATAGTGGACAGAGTTAAAATACTAATTTCAAATTTTCAACATTTTTGTCTAAAATATAACGTTGGTTAAAAACCCCTAAAATGCTCTTTTCCATTTAAAGTCCCAATGAAAGTGTAGACTGAGACTTAGGTGTATATTTACTATGCTGCAGTTCCAGCGCTTTGAAGGCATTTTTTTAAACAACACTTTTATTAAAGTCAAAGCCCATTGGGTCTTGGGTTTAATAAAAATGCAGTTTGAAGAAAATGATTTCAAAGCGCAGGGACACGGCAGTTCTACAGAACTGCCGAATAGTAAATATACCTCTTTGTCTCTGCAACATTCCAGGGATTGCCCTCATAAATCTGCCCTACAAAATGAAATATTACTGAAGTGCACTATTAATTAATAACATAACATTTAAATGTAGTTTTTTTTGTAAAACACATATTCTGACATTCAAAAGGTAAAAGCAATTAACTTACATAATTAGCAAGCAGCAGTAAAATACAGATGAAAGCTACATGCTCTGAAATTGTGATATGCAATATTGCTTGATCCTGTGGTTCTTTCTCTTTCTTTTTCCCACAATTTGCGGGAAAAATAAAATGTACAGAATTCCAATTTAGCTACAAGGATGTGCTAATGGACAAATCACAGTACTCGTGAAGTGATTCTTCAAGCCAAATTAGACCATCAATTGTAAGAAACATCTGTTCTAAAGGTAACCGTGGAGTCTACTTGCCTAACAATTTGCATATATTAAAGTACTTGTGAGTCTTTGCTAGGTGTTATTGCTAGACTGGTCTAAAGTGTACAACACAAACTATAGTTCATATTAGAGATGTTCACTAACCCCCATGAAGTGGTTTTGGTTTTGGTTTTTGGATCTGGATTAGCTTCGTGCTTTGGTATTGATTTTGGCAAAACCACCCTCATGTGTTTTAGTTTTGGTTTTGTATTTTTTTTAGAAAAATTGTTAAATATGCTAAAATCACATAATTTTGCTCTTTTTTTTAACCCTACATTATTATTAACCTCAATAATACTAATTTCAAGTCATTTGCAGTCAATTTTCACCACCTCACAGGTCACATTATTATTTTCATACTCTTTCAGACAAAATACTGCAGCGACCTGGCTGGATGCTAAGCGACAGAGCAATGACTCAAACACACGGCAGTTCCTACCACATCTAGGACACATTGGCACACAGCAGTGACAGAAAAGAAAAGTCTTAAGAAAAGCCTGCAAGGCCTAGTATTTATATTTCAGCAATGACAATTAGCAATGGAACAATGGAGCTCTTCTCTTTCTGTGTAACCCATATAACACCGTTCAATTTGACTGCAAAGTCAGAAGAAAAGCGTGCCAGCACTAGTATTTGTTTTTTTCTGCAATGAGAATTACCAACGCAGCTCTTCTTTTTGTGTGTTACCTATATAACACAGTAGAATTGGACTGCAGAATTACATCAACCTTGTAAGCACTATTTTTTGTATTTTTCTGCAATGAAATTTAATACTGGAGCTCTCCTATCTGTGTGTTACCTATATAACACAGTAGAATTGGACTGCAGAATTACACCAACCCTGACAGCACTAGTATTTGTATTTTTCTGCAATGAGATTTAACACTGGAGCTATGGAGCTCTCCTGAATGTCACTGAATACTTTGTTTAACACTGCTACCACCTCCCTCTTTCAATTCTCTAACTTCGCCTGCCTAACTGCTCTACAATGTGTGCTACCGCTTCTGTGTCCCTCTCTCAAATGGCGCTAGATAGCCGTGGAGGGCGGTATTTATAGAATTCAAAACTCACAAGATCCGAGATCTGACAATGTCACAATGACGTTTTGCCTTGTTTTCGAATCAGAAAATGCGCAAAAGTACTAAAGCCGACTCGGCTCGGTACTCGGATCACTTAAGTTCGGGTGTGTTCGGTTTCCAAGGAACCGAGCCTGAGCATCTTTAGCTTATATAGATTAGAGATAAAATTGTGGCTTCATTTAGCCCCTTTTTGTGGTGAAACAGGGTATTTCTCAAAGGCGTAAGGTTTGGGCAATCATGCACTTTACATGTTTTTTTTTTTGCTTTGCCTACCTGTTGAATGCCATTCTGCACTATATTTGCAAATTTACATTTTACCGAAATTTATAATCTATTAGTAGCTGGGACAATGAGGGTGAATACATTCTGCCAAATGCAGAATGAGGGAATTATTTCACAGAGCAGTTTTGACAATTCCACTCATCATTCATAATACAGATGGTCTTTAGCAGATGCTATTTCTCAGACAAATCATAACTAATGTTTAACTTGTGTTAATCTAGCTTTGATAGAAGATATCCCCTGTATTAGAAGAATCATGTTTCTAATCCTGTGTCCACAAATGAGTCTCTATGAAATGAAGCAAATCACTAAATTGGGCTAATAGTTTCTATACTCTATATACACTCAACTCCACTCCGGATGGTTTTTAATGAATGCTTTACATAACTAGTCTGTCTAATAATTGTACCTGCAACCAAATAGTTAATTAGATGTTCATAGTAGAAATTCTGGCATTTAAGTGAATTAAGGTTTGCATATATATTTTTGTAGCTTACTGTGTAGATAAAGAACCATTATTACTAAAGTGAATATGTAATATGAGACTCATAGGGAGTTGCTAGTGAGAAAATGCATTATTATGTTCTTTTATAGTCATATGGATAAAAGATCATTTAATGGAAATCCTAACGGCTGTGTTAATTATATCTCTGGGTAGCCATCTCTGATTGGTGAACCGTTTGTAACTTTAATTATGTTTTGCTAGAACTATTAAAAAATCAATAAGGAACTTTTGCAAACCTTATCAGATTAAATTACATGTGAGACCAGAATATCACAAAACAAAATATCAAAGGGATTCTGACAGTGGAACCTTTACATCTTTTTACTTAACATATTCTTATTGAAGTTACATACGTGCAATAGACAGCAAAGAACAAAGTCAAGATGGGTGATTCCAATTATTTCAATGCTGTAAAATGAAATCTTGATGACAGATAATGCTTACAGAATCATGGAAAAGATTTGAAAATTTAAAAAGTAAACTAATGTAGGCTACATTATCCCCCATAGATTATACCTAAATATTCCACCATTAACCCCACTGATAAAAACAGCTCTTCCACCACTAATTATGCCAGCACTCCCACTACTAACTATCCCCACTTTATCCCTGCTTGGGACCAGGGGCGGATCTAGAAAACGACTGTACGCGGGGCGATTTAGGGGGGGCGATTTAGGCCCCGCCCCTTTCTAACAGTTTAGGCTGCCGACGGCTGCACAGTATGTGCAGGTCCGTCCAGCCGTGACAGGCAGGGACAGTGTGCTGCCCGGCTGCTCTGATTGTGTTTTAAACACAATCAGAGCAGCCGGGCAGAACACTGTCCCTGCCTGTCACGGCTGGACGGACCTGCACATACTGTGCAGCCGTCGGCAGCAAGTGTCTGCTAGGGGGGGCGATCGCCCTGATTGCCCCCCCCCCCCTGGATCCACCACTGCTTGGGACAGAATTCAGCAAGGACATCTATTCCTAAAAATAAATCTTATTAAATTCTTTTACCACAGGACTTAACCCTAAAGTTGACAATTACCTTGTCTGTTTCAGACATATGGGGCAATCCAACATTTTGGACAAACAGAAAAAGAAATGTCAAAGAGGCTCATTTTTTTAAAGTACAAAAGTGTAAACCTGCAGCATTAATGCTATATTTTTTATATCACAAGCTTACTGTTGTGTAAATGCACCCAGTTTATGATTTAATACATAGTTTTATGGACTAAGATGGCAGCACTTATCAACATGCAAAAATTGCTTGATTAGTGCATATAAAGTGCTTGCATGGTCCTAGGTATGTATCCACAAGAAGACTATTTAATTTGGATAAGGGTGTAAATAAGAAGTTTTGGGGTAGTACGGTACTTTTCATAAGGGTGTACAACTTTTTATTCCTGCAAAAGGGCTTAATATTTCCCCACTGTGGTGTTAAAGATCAGAAGCCTGATTCATTAAGGAACTTAAATTAAAAAGTTTCTTATTTAAGTCTCCTGGACAAAACCATGTCACAATGCAAGGGGTGAAAATTAGTTTTCTGTTTTGCACATAAGTTAAATACTGACTGTTTTGTCATGTAGCACACAAATACTTGATAGCTTATTTGTACACTGAAATTTAAGGTTGATATTTGTGTGCTACATGAAAAAACAGTCAGTATTTAACTTATGTGCAAAACAAAATCCTAATTTGCACCCCTTGCATTGTAACATGGTTTTGTCCAGGAGACTTAAATAAGAAACTTCTTAATTTAAGTTCCTTAATGAATCAGGCCCCAGGTTTTGTCTTATGTTTACAATGGGACACATTTTGCACATTCCAGTTGCACTATTAAAAATAAGCACATTTATAAGTGCACTTTGATCAATGTAATAAAAAGACAGAAAAGTTACATGTCATAAAAACAGCCCTGGCGGGTAAATATATGAAAGTGTGATTCTGGCAAATCGACGATTTTCGGTTATTGACAGCCAGATTTAAAACTGCAATTTAATTAAAAACAAATTGATGTCCCCTTACAGTCTTCCTTAATTTAAGTAAAGTTAAATTGAGCAGTATTTTAGGAGGAAATGTAAGTTAAACACTATAAAGAAAGAGGTCCTAAAGTGTTAGTAGTAGACTTTAAAGTGATGTTTCAATCTTTTACTCCTGTGCGTTTTCAGGTGGATGCACAAATCTGCTAAACTAAGTCGCTACACTACACCATTGACATTAACCCGCACACAAAATGGTTGTTAACATCAGCCATATTTTTCACAGAGGTAAAAAATGATTTCCAGCTATATATTGCAAAGAAATGCCTCCTATGGCAAAATACATTTTACAGACAATAAGAGTGAGCCATTGCAGAAAAGTAAGACTCCAACACAATTAATTTATTGCATAGAAATATTAATCCATATTTCAGGAAAATAAACAACATTATAGGGGAAAAAAACATATATTGCAGAGAAATAACACCCTCTTCATTGAAAAAACTCATACTGGATAGAAATACAGCCCACATTGCAAACCACATATTGCAGAGATACCCCAACTGCCAGCCACCTTTAGCAATGTAACAACCTCCAACTGCCCTAACCCAGCCAATTTCCATTCCTCGTATGAATCTCTATTTGCTTCTGTATAACTCTCTGAATATTTAGTGGCCCTTCTTTACTAAGCAAGTGCTAACTTCTCATGAATGACCCTAAAAGTGATGTAAAGGTGTTGAGAGAAAGTGCATCTGTCTGGGTCATACAGGAATATGCTTATTAGCTTTGTAACTACAGCGTAGTGTAATAGCAAGAACACCCACCACTGAAGCAAGAGTGACTTAATAAATAAAATTTGCAGTTATTTATTATTATAAGGGGGATAGGTGAATGAGACAGATGAGAAGTAAGAGGTAAAATGTGATGGGAGAAACAGCTTAAGAATAGAAGTGTCAGGAATGCAGCCACCATTTTGAAAAAGTTAATAAGATTTTGTAGTGATAGATAAGGATAAAAAGACACTTAAAAAAAAGTGGGAGCACTACAGAGCAAATGTAAGAGACAAACAAAGAGGTGGAACATATGAAGTGAAAAATCTGCTCCAGCAACCTATGACATCCCAGTTGTTTTGGAACTGCAAGGTGGACAGGGAAGGACATGCTTGAATTTGTAGTTAAACATCAGATGAAAATCTAAAAGATGCCTACACTGGTGCTACAGGAGCATATACTTCAGTCCTGAAAACTTCATAACGTCAGACTTTTTTTGTATGATTTGATTATTCAATGGATGCACATCATCCCTAGATTCCTAACAAAATCTTACCAGGTGTCATGTGGATGTAAAGTCCGAGAGGTTTCAAGGTATAGAAGAGATACAGCAGAAACAGAAGGATAGGAGAGTTAGATCACAGGTAAAACACAAGCAGTAATGAAGGTTGGTTGGGAATGCATTAACACAGATCTGGGCAGAAAGGGGACAAGTGTTTTAAAAAAAATCAAGCTATCAAATTCCATTCACTTATATTTTCCTTACCACCACTTCTAAATGTCCACTTCGACCACTGATTGTATGTATATATTGATAATATTGTCACTGCCTGTATGGAATAGTGTATGAGTGGTTCTTTGTTGAAGAGAAAATCAACTATTTGTGAGTTTTAAATTCTCTGCAACCTTCTAAATTAGATGTGTTTATTCAGACAGCTTCCTCTATTGTCGTGGAACTTTAAACAAACAAAGATCAGATTCTTGCATCCTAGGAAGAGCTATTTTATAGTACAGTAACAAAAAGGAATAACAAAATGATATTGTTATAGCATAATCACAGTCAAAATAAGGTACATAGATTATATACATGATTTTTCTCTTACAATCACATTATTTACAAGTAGTTGTGCATATATAGCTATACTAAAGAAATTATGTATCGGTATATATGAAAATAACATTTTAAGCACAACAAATATTGTTACCTATTAAGCACTATAATTAACAAGACAGGTGCTGAATGGAAACTTGTATCATTGACAGTCTTAACTATTGTAAAATAAGTTATCTTATATATTTGAAGTAAACTTTGAAATCAAGTAATCTCATGTGGTTATATATGATAAAAGCACCTAATTCTAAAAATCCCAACTTTATAAGTACCGCCCCTAAAATATATTTGCTGTCTGGCCGCAATTATTAACCTAACCACATCAAATGCAAAAGCTGAGGTTTGAAATCAGCAAGGAAAAAATAGTCTAATATTTAAAACCTTATATTAGAAAAGACAAATTTTGATAATACTTGTAATTTATTATCTGTATATTGAGAATGGACACAAGTTCATATATGTTCCACCTAAAAGTGATATATTATTGTATTATATATAAAGATACTACATATAATACAGGTGTCATGTGGATGTGAAGTCTGAGAGGTTTCAAGGTATAGAAGAGATACAGCAGAAACAGAAGGATGGAAGAGTTGGATCACAGCTAAAGCACAAGTATTAATGAAGAATGGTTGGGAATGCACTAACACAGATCTGGGCAGAAATGTATCACCTCATGAAAGAGGTGATACATTTCCAAATGTATCAATTGTATGTATGACATTCTGTTATGAATTGTCATAGTACCATATCATAGAATACCACTGTAATATCATAGAAAGCCACCAAATGTTTTTGTTAAACTGTGTTAATAATGAAAATAATTTAAAAAAATGTTCTCTGTATCTATATCTATAGATATATGTCTATATGTATATATATATATATATATATATATATATATATATATATATATATCCATATATATAAATCTGTATATATATATATATATATAGATTCAGATACCATTTTTTTAAAATTATTTCCATTATCCAGTTTAACAAAAACATTTGGTGGCATTCTATGATGTTTCTAAAAAACTATTTATCTATACAGTAAGAACTACTTCTGTAAAATATATAGTGAATGGTGTAGACAAAGAGTGGATGAGAAAAAAATATATAAAATAATTGTGCTACAAATTTTATTTCATTAAATTAGTTTATGAAACTATATTGATTTGTGGCAAAAAGATTGACCAATTATCACTCATTGGTCAAAATGCTTTTTAGAACTATAGGCATATTGTATATCTCTCACTAGAAATATAACTTATATGTTTAATCAACTGATATAAATAAGTGAAACATCTAAATCACATTTTACATTACAATAGATATTATATATTTAGAGTACTACTGCCTTCTATTGTCCAATGTTAGTATTCGTTTCAGTTGAGACTAAAGAAGCTATAAATAGACTGTAAATAGGGACTCTCTGCTAGTTAAATAAATATCTCCTTCATGAAGATTCTAGGATGCAGATCATTTATTTGTGACAATCTGTTATGGACTTGCTCTTAGAATAACCCATCCAAGATTGCAGGGATTGCAGGCATCCATCTTGAATCTCTGTTATGAACTTTCCCTTTGAAAAGCCCTTATCTAAGAAGACCTGGACTATCTCAAGAAGATTCCATCTTGGATCTCATTTCCTGTTTAGGCCTATAAAATATACTTCCTGTTTAGATGTCTTTGCTTGTCCATTGTGTTTGAATCTGAACCAGATGCTTCCACAGAACATTGCTGCCTCTTGTGATTTGGAATGCAATTGTTAGCTGCTTCTACCAGACCTTTATCTGCCTTGACTATTGACTTTGCTTATTGGATACTTTAGATTTACATATCAAAATAAATCCTGTTTACTTTTGAACTACCTGGCTATTGAATTTCATCTGTGATAACAAAAGTATGACACAATCTTATACTTTGAAGTTAAGTAAATCATTTTCCTCTACATCCTATACATCCTTTCCACCAGGTTGTCATTCTTTCTTTGTTCTAGTATTTTAGGGTTGTTGTCTTGGTAACCCTAAAATACAAGAATCTAATTGAAATTAGGCCAAAGGTAATCAAGTCAAAATAAGGGAAATAATAATATAAATACAAGTAACTACTGTGAAATTCTGTTAGATGTACATAGTTAAAAATGATTCAAAATATATTGAGTAATCTATATTATTAGCAGCTATAATCTGAGTGTAGAATATCTTCATCAAACTGAAATAATCAAGCCCTGGATGAAATAGAATAAATATATATACCCAAATATAAAAATGAAATGAACAGTGATTATTGTATGTACCAAAATATAGGTCCCGCCAACAAAATAAATGTGCCGTCCAGTTTGGCAAGGTATTGAAACAATAATGGTAGAGGTTAAGCCACTAATACATCTATTTGCAGGATCTGGCGATCTATTTATGATCTCTCTTAATTCTGGTCTCCCTGTGCCTCAAGATATGACACACAAACATATTGAGGATTGCTATACATCTCTTGATGTGAATATTAATCCATACTGAATAGAGCTGAATACAATATATCTGGTACTTTGTTCTTAATGGCCTTAATTACAATTTATAATTTGTACATTTCAGGAATAACACTTTTGTATAATTTTTATAATAGTAATGTAGTAACAGAAAAATAAGTTATTCTACATTTCCTCTCTAAAGTTTCTTTCCAATTCAAGTTTCTTTTCACTTTGATTCTCCTGTTGCCTTGGCAATCAATGATAATTCTATTTGACATCTATTTATTTTTTGCATTTTTTCTATAACTGTTTAAACTTCTTCAATAATAAAGTTAAAAAAGTGTGTTGAAGATCAACAGGGCATACAGAAGAAAAAGTAGAGGGATAATTCACAAAATATGTAGTGGATGTGGTAAGCAAGCACTGAAAATGAAGAGGCAGACAAACTACAAAAAGCAGAGGTTAGAATAGTCATGCAATAACAGGACATAAGACATAAAACATGATCTTTGACAGATGATGAGGATGACTCTCTATATTTCCCCCACAGTATATACTGTGATTTACAGACATTCTAGAAAGATTACAGAAATCAAGCACAAACCAGCAAAATAACTGTTGCAGCAAATGCCAGAACAAACACAAAACTACAATGCAGAATTTATTAATAAAATACTGACAAAAACAGACAAATAATTTGCTATTATGGTTGTTGGGGTGACAACCAGTTTGCTTAGGAAGTATTACCAAATATCCCAGGGTATGTTTAAACGAGTGGGATAGGTTTCACCGATGATAATTATCCCGACAATATATACCGACCTAAAAATGGCGATTACTATAAGGGTGACATTGAGTAAATACAGACCTACCATAATTCAGATTCACACTATTTTCGACATGCCTGATAGACGGCTGCTATAAATTGTGACTCCAGTGGGATTCCTGTCACTACCAATGGCCAGAATGAGATTACCGGTTTTAAGATGGCAGTGCCACGACCCACCACCTGTATAATGTATAATGTCGCCTTTATTATAATCGCCATTATTAGGTTGGTATAACTATTGTCGTGATAATTGTCATTGGAAAAGTGACTACCACCTGTTTAAACATGGGAAAAATTAGGCAAATGCAAAGAGATTTGTTAGACATAGTGTGACTGTGTATTGCTGAATTCCAATGGACTCATAGATATAACTGCATGAGGTTCAGTTGGTTAATGTATGCAACATGTGAGAGAATATAGGTTTGTGGTAGCAATGAAGCTAAAAGGAATTAACAGATGTAAATGCCAAGTATTAAAATAGGATGGCCCTGATATGATCCACTTGATTTCACATGTAGGGGTCTAGCTGCAATGAACCTTGATGTATCAATGAGGTTCCCTCTTACATAGTATCAATGAACCTCAATGATACAGTGACAGGTCAGATTGCAGTGATTTGCAAAACTTTGTATTAAAATGAACTAATTTTGACTGTATATTAAACTATATAATTGCCTATCCAAATGTTTTCCATCTGTGTGAGGTACATTATTGTATATGCAACGTTGTTTATAGCAAAACAGCACGGTGGCATAGTGGTTAGCACTTCTGCCTTACAGCACTGGGGTCAAGAGTTCAATTCTCGACCATGGCCTTATCTGTGAGGAGTTTGTATGTTCTCCCCATGTTTGCGTGCGTTTCCTCCGGTTTCCTCCCACACTCCAAAAAACATACTGGTAGGTCAATTGGCTGCTAACAAATTGACCCTAGTCTGTGTCTGTCTTTGTCTGTGCGTGTGTGTGTTAGGAAATTTAGACTGTAAGCCCCAATGGGGCAGGGACTGTTGTGAGTGAGTTCTCTGTACAGCGCTGCGGAATTAGTGGCGCTATATAAATAAATGATGATGAATTAAGGAAAGCCTTGTTCCCAAAGATATCTTGCTGAAAACTCTTATCTATACTATTTAAAAAAGAGACCCAACCAATGAATTACAGGGCACATTGCAATGTCAGATTCAGACAAGATGCAGCAAAGACTAAAACAATAGACACAACCAGAGAAAAAAAAAATAGAGAGGCATAGCCTATTATTTTACTACAAGTTAACCCGTGCATGATACTCATGCATTCTAGTCAAATCAAGCTACTTAAGGTCTTAAAAAGGTTCTTGTCATGCATTTGGGCCTAGCCCAGGCCTCCTCAGGGGAAGAGCGTTACTTCCCGATGCAAGCGCACTTTTTAATGTGTGTTCATGAGGTAAAATTACCTCACGAAAATGAGTTTGACCCCTCAACTCGTAAATTTAGCATTTACTACCCCTCCCACGGGGGGGAGGGGGGATGATGGAAGTTGACTGACTTCACTATGCTAATTTTTTTGTCAAATAATGTCAGTATACCAAATTTCAGGTCAATTGGATGAGCCCTTTCTGAGAAAATAGTTTTTTCCACACAAACACACACACACACACACTAACACACGCCGCTAGGCTTTTACTTTTATATATTAGATAATGCTAAGAATTTAGTAGGTCAGTGTATAACTCCGCCCAGCAGGTGGCGCTGCAGCTTGTTTGTTTTTTTTCCACACACAAACTAACACACGCCGGTAGGCTTTTATATTATAGATTACTAAGCCCACAGACACACATACCTTCATAAACCAGCTGAACTAAAGAGGAATTGGACAGCTACTAGTGCAGTGTAAGTACTCACATTGTTATTTGATCACCTATATACATGATTCTTTTGGGCATCAGCTAATACCCTAAAATGGATTTCTTTTGAGGTACTTGACACACTTCTTGGGATAGACCTCCTAATTGTGTGAACGTTTTGGTGCTGATTGTGAGCCACAAGTACACATCTAAAGAACACCTCAGTATTTTAAAAGAAATATTTTGTGTTTTTGAACATTATTCTGCTTTTAGCTAGACCCTGGAATAGAATTCTGAAATTTGTACTACTATGAGAAAGGAGATTGTGGTGTTCAATATATTGATCAGATAAGCGCATTGCATACCTTATTTTGGTACAAACTCACTTTGGACACTGGCACTTTATATCAATTGAAGTAAAGATTTACATTATTGTGGCTCTATTTCTACTTCTTTTTTCATAATATTTTAGCTTGGACATTTGCAAATAAGTGTCTTCAAAGAGAATAAGCTGCCTACTAAATATTATTTTTTTACCACTGTGGAGTCACATGTTTGGCATAAGCGCCGTTTTAGCTTCAAATCTTTTTGTTTTGTATTACACATACTTGTTTAACTCTACATTAGTCCTTACATGGTGTAGTGCTAGAGTCTCCCCCAGTTCTGAAGCCATCCCTGAGGTGTGACACCTCCCCACTTTTGTAGCTCCTTTTACTCCAAATATATACTTCTTTTTAGGAACAGTGAGCGTAGGGTACACAACTGTTAATTGTTTTCGACCAGTAGTTAAACTTCTTAGGAAATAATTTTCCACAAGCAGACCACTAAAACCATGGTTTGTATATCTAATTTTTTAATAACGGTTTGTTTTCCTTTGTTTTCTCCTTTTTATAGGTGACATAATTTAATTTGTTTTTTTACTTTTTTTTATTTAATACTATTTTTAATATCAATAATATATTTGTTATCATCCTTCTATTGCATTTCCATTACATGTCCCATTATGCTATAGTTTAATTAGTATTAAGCATTCTAATACCTTATTTATTTTGTTAAATCATCACCATTTATTTTTGTGTCTCAATAACTTTATACTGTACCTCTCTTTTCCTAATCCCTACAATAAATTGTACCTCTAAGAACTGTGTTAGTTTAAATTCACTCTAACCATAATCAGGACTATTATAGCTATGCCTTTACATACACTAAATACCTTCCCGCTCATCCTGTATCTATCGTATCCTAATAAATTCCCTCTATCCATGTTAGGGCCAAGATGAGCTTTTAGAATGGATAGAGTTCAGGTCTTCACCTTTAGCAGCCGCCTTTCCCATAGAGCTTTATGTAGTCATAGCTACTTGGATGCCCCCAGGTCTTAAGCTCAGTGTAGTAAAGGCTCATCAATGATGGCCGCAGATGGAACCGTAGGTGCTAGCCCAGACTAGAGCGGGTGGTCAGAGACAGGCCGAGGTCAGGTGTCCATAGCAGACAGGCAAATCAGTATCCAAGCAGAGGTCAGGGTCACAAGTGAAACAGCGGGGTCCAGAATTCAAGCCAAAAGGTCATGGCAGCAGGCAAACAGACAAGGTCCAAGGTACAGGCAAGGGTCACAACAGGAGATCAGGCAAACAAGAGTCCAGCAGCAGGTCAGCAACAGCACAGGACTGCAAATGCTGTAGACGGCAGGGAGGCCCAGTCCTCCCTGCCTTAAATACCCAGACCAGCCAATAGGAGCAGAGCAGACCAGCCTAACCTAATCAGCACCAGGAGTCTGATAATAAATGATCATTTAATGTGCACGCGCCCAACTAATTTCCCAGCCGGGATGCGGCGTTCTGACACTACGGCGCCTGACCAGTGCCCTAGCAACAGTCAGCCAGGAAACCGGAGGTAACGTCCTGGTCGTCAAGGAGACGGCCGGGACACTGGGGGCAAAGAAGAGTAAGCCACGGCATGTATGGACAGTGCCGCGGCTCGTAAACAATCTAATTCCCTTTTCTAAATGTCACACACCTCCATCCATCTACACATTGTTCTGTGTGTTTGTTTTGGTTTCCTCTGTGTGCTATAGTGTCCTCCCACAGTCCAAAGCAATACTGGTATGTTGATTGGTTTAGGACTAAACTGACCCTGATGTGTATGTTTATGAATTCTCGTGGTATGAAAATTAAATTGCAGGCTCCAATGAGGCAGATACTGATGTGGTAAATAAAGTTATCTGATTCAATGCAGATAAAATACTCAATTCCAACATTCATCAAGATCAAAAAATTCTACTGTTGTGTAATTTATATTAAATTCTAAAGGGCCAAATATATATATATATATATATATATATATATATATATATATATATATATATATATATATGGAATGTGGGCAGATGAATCTTCATTGCCACACAAAAAGCAAAATAAGAATTTTAATGCGAAAAATTCAGAGTCAAAGATAATTTTAGTGCAGATTACACTGTCACAAACATGAAAGGGAACTTTCAATTTTAAAGATCGTGACAGATCATAAGTATAACAATATGTGATTCCCAAAGAACAGGGTTCAACTCAGGTCTTGGATTTACTACATTTTATGACTCTAGGACATACTCCTGAATAACACTACTTGCATCTATTATTTGCCATTCTGTTTTTAAATGTATAATGCCATATGCCCTATTGGGTTTTTGCGTTGTTTAACAATACCAAGTACTATATATCTCATTAGCAGTGTACCATATGCATTTTTAGATCATTACAAGCGGTTTTCCTCATGAATGGAACAGCCCTGAAAGTTATCTTTTATTGCTTGCTATTGTGGTTTTCACATGTATGCCCCTTTTTTTAGATATTTTTCAAAGACCAAAATACTTTGCTTTATCTTCTAGCTAGCCTGTCAAAAATATAAATATAGCTTTAGTGCAAAATGTTTGCTTTTCATTTACTTGTTTTTTTTCTGTTTCTGTAACTAGCAAAGGAGACAGTGACACATTGTCTACTATATTACTAATTTAGCAAATGTGTTCTGCCCCAGATGTGTATTAATCAATTCAGTATTATAGTGATAGCTGAAATGGCTGTTTAGCATTGCCATACCATCTGCTAACTTTGCTTTAAAATGAGGTAAATTAAAGAAAAGACACATTTTATGGTTACTTGCTGACTGAAAAATGTGAAAAACAATCCATAAAGTCATATTTTTAGCTGTCCTAACAAAAATGTTATGTAAAAGTAATGGCATGTGTTATTTTTTATCCTTTATTATTATTTCTACATTCTCTTGTTACAAATACCCAACTTACAAGTATTGGTAACTTTTAATATGGCATGCTCTCATTTTAGTTACATTTAGAGATGGGCGGGCTCGGTTCCCCGAGAACCGAATTCGCCCGAACTTCCAGAATCCGAAACCCGAGCCGAGTCGGCTGTCTACTCTCCTGCCTATTCGGATTCCAAAATGAGGCAAAACGTCCTTGTGACGTTGTCGGATCTCGGAGCTCGGTTCTCCTGATGTTTCAAATGCATAAATATCCGGCTCCACAGCAATCCAGCGCCATTTGACAGAGGGAGAGAGCAGGGTTAGGTCGCAGGATTAGAGCAGTTATTAGAGCATGAAGAGAGTAAAGAGGAGGTATTTTCCAAACATTAAAAACTGTTTGGGGTGTCATATTCCCTCCTAAAAGAAACTATTTTCTGCCTGCAGAAATTGTAATATACCAGCACAATTTCTTTCTAAATTTGCACTACAAGTGCTTGGGGTGTCAGATATTCCCCTTTTTGACAAAAGCAATTTTCTGGTGTTGAAATTATTAGATACTAGCATTATATATTTCTAAATTTGCACTACAAGTGTTTTGGGTCTCATTAAAATGGATTCACAGCAGCCCACATATGAGCAGGATCAGCAAGCACCTGCTGGCACCAGTCCTAATGGTAGTCTTCCCTGTACGTCATCTGGTAAAGCCTATGTAAAAGTACATAGTCTTTTTAAGTCAGGGAAAAAAACACAAAAATACCAAAAACCTTTTACCGTGTTGAAGAGAAAAAGAGCTGTAACTGATGAAAAGTTAACGGCGATAAAATTTTTTTGCCAACATGCCATTCTAAACACGCAGTGGCAAAGAAAGAATGAGGCCTTCGCCTTTCTCTATGAGTGTGAGATCTAACACTGTTACTGAAGCATCTTCATGTAAGGTCACTCGTGACCAAGCAAGAACAAATAATTTGGACTCCAATAGTGGTGCCCAACCACTTTTATGTGTAAAAAAGTGTAGTGTGTTATCCAAATGGATTCACAGCAATACACAGAAGAGCAGGAGCAGCTAGCAGCAGCTGACACCAGTCCTGATGATAGTAATCCGTGTACGTCATCTGGTAAAGCCTATGTAAAAGTACATAGTCTTTTTAAGTCAGGGAAAAAAACATAAAAAAACCCTTTTACCATGGTGAAGAAAAAAAGAGCTGTAATCCAGGAAAAGTTATCTGCTGGAAAAAAAAAATTGCCCCCATGCCATTCTACACACACAGTGGCAAAGAAAGAATGAGGACTTCACCTTTCTTTATGAGTGCGAGATCTAAAATTATTACTGAGGCATCTTCTTGTAGGGTCACTCGTGACCAAGCAAGACCAAGTAATTCGGACTCCAAAAGTGGTGCACAAATACTTTTACGTGTAAAAGCCGAGCTGGAAGAAAACAGTAAGGCATTAGAGGAAAATGTATACTCAGATTCAGAAATTACACCAATCCCTGAGAAAAGTCCATCCACGAGTGCTATGTGTAATCGTGACCATTCTGATATTGTACCCTTAAAGAAGGCCCCTTTCAGCATTTATGCTAATGTGTGCCTGAACAGCCCAAGTGTAGCTGGTGATACACCAATTGAGGATGCCACTTTGGAATTGGGACAGGATGAGGGGGATATTTGTTTAGCCTACAAGGGCGCTAATGAGAATGTTGATGAGGATCATGTTGTTTATGCAAGTACTGCACCAGTGGAAGCAGTTCTGGCACGTGATAAGAAGAAGGCCATTGTCATGCCTGGACATAAGACCAAAAAATCCACTTCTTATGTGTGGAATTATTTCTACCCAAATCCTGACAAAAATTGTCTAGCCATTTGTAGTTTATGTAAATCCACAGTCAGTCAAGGGAGGGACCTTAACCACCTAGGAAACTCATCCATGTTACGCCATTTGACGCAAGTTCCTGGCAAGGTGTTGGGAAAATCAGAAAGTTATGGTAAAAAAATAACAGCAAGCAGTCCATTATCAGCTAGGACCCTTCTCTCACCTACATCCTGACGCCTGCAATCTACACCCACAACACCTTCCACATCCATATCCTCAGTAGTGAACAGAGTTAGTCTTGCATCCAAATTGCTAAGGCTAGATGACTCCTGCACTATCCTTGATTCCTCTGAAGAATTCTTGAGCGTAAGTCCCACTGCTACTGCTGTTGCTGCTGCTGGGGGTGAATCTTCATCCCAGAAGAAGACCAAAAAGAAGACTACTAGTAGTTTACAACAATTGACTGTTAGACAATCTTTTGCAAGAGGAAGCAAGTTTGAAAGCTGTCACCCAGTCGCAAAACGGACCACCGACACCATGGCGACTATGCTAGTATTAGATCTGTGTCCAATATCCACTATTACTGCAGCTGGTTTTAGACAGTTACTTGAGGTCTTGTGTCCCCGTTACAAAATTCCATCACAACACAGTTTCAGTAGAAAAGCTATTCCTCACCTCTACCAGAAGGTTCGTAAAAATGTTATTGTTGGGCTGCAAAATTCCATTCTACCCACTGTACACTTAACCACAGATATATGGACAAGTAGAACTGGGAAAACTAAAGATTATATGACTATGACAGCACTGGGATGGTGATTCGCCTTCACCAGCAGGAACAGCAGCAGCATGTACCCAAGTACGTCAGAGGCAGGCTACTCTGTGTAGCACCGGCTTCACTATGAAGCATACAGCTGACAATCTGTTACAAAAACTAAGGGATGTCATTGCAACATGGCTTATCCCGCTTGGACTCTCCTCAGGATATGTCATTTCTGATAATGTCACCAATATTGTGAGAGCATTACAGCTGGGTGAATTCCATCACATTCCCTGTTTTGCTCACACAATAAACTTGGTGGAGCTTTTAAAAAATGACAGGGACGTGCAGGAGATGCTCTCTGTGACCCGTAAAATATCTGGACATTTCTGGCAATCGGCAGCAGCGTGCAGGAGATTGCAGCAGCTGCAAGAGCAATTGAATTTGTCCTGCCACCAACTGAAGCAAGAGGTGGTGAAGGTGGAATTCCACCCTGTATATGCTTCTGTGGATGGAGGAACAGCGAAAAGCCATCCACGCTTACTCCACAAGCCATGACATTGGGAAAGGAGGGGGGTTGTATTTTAGTCAAGTGCAGTGGAGAAAACTTTCCGTGTTGTGCAATAAATAGACACATGACACATCAGACATTTCCTTTACATACTGGGAGGAAAAAAAGGGAATTTGGAGACCCATGTACTAACTCGCTTTGCAATACCTAAGCTGCCCACTCTCCAATGTGTACTCGGAAAGAGTTTTTAGCACAGCCGGGAACCTTGTCAGTGATCATTGTAGGAGGCTACTTCCTCAAAATGTGGAAGAAATGATGTTCATAAAAATGAACTTCAAGTTTCTCAAGGAAGGCCTTTCCTGCCAATTGCATCAAAATACTGAGACTTCTGTAACAGTGGATTTCAGTGGTGATGAATTAATAACGTGTGAAGATGATGTACACACTGATGAGGGTGAGGATGAGGTTGAGACTGAGGATGATGACAACAACATCTTGCCACAGTAGAGTTAATTAACAGCACTGTTACCTTAGGTGGCTTAGGGCCATTGTTAACTTTTTTTGTGGGACCTAAACCAAGCACTTCAGCCACAAGGAGTGGCACTTTTGTGGCTGAAGTGCTTGGGTTGTTAAAGTGTGCATGTCCTTTTTAAGATCCAACATAAGGTTGGGTTGGAGGGCCCAAGAACAATTCCATCTTGCACCACTTTTCTTTTCTGCCACTGCTGTGTGCCAATGTGTCCTAGATGTGTTAGGAACTGTCGTGTGTTTGAGTCATTGCTCTGTCGCTTAGCATCCATCCAGGTTGCTGTAGTATTTGTCTAAAAGTGTATAAAAATAATAATGTGACCTGTGAGGTGGTCAAAACTGACTGCAAATGACTTGAAATTAGTGTTAGTGAGGTAAATAGTAATATAGGATCAAAAAAAGAGCAAAATTATGTGATTTTTAGCATATTTTAGCAATTTGTCTAAAAAAATACAGATCCAAAACCAAAATATGTATTTACATATATATATATATATATATATATATATATATATATATATATATATATATATTTATTTATTTATTTCTAATTGACTTTGTTTAATATGTCTGTTTTGTTTTTCTTAGTATTGATATAGTTAATACTGCCATTGGAATTGGATTAAATATACCTTCGGTTTGAAGTGCAATTGATTCAACCACCTGGTTTTTATTGATTTATAGTGACTTATAAGGAAGAGGTTCTCTTTGTAAGTTTTACATTTCTGAGGAACCACTGTTTAATCAAATGGAGAGACGCATCAGTTTTATTTGACTTATGATTGATCAAGATTTACATTAAGCTTGTGGAGATATCCACCCAACCGACTGTCAGTAATTGCAAGTGAAGAGCTGTTGCTAAGTTTCGAATCCTAGACCAAACCGCTTTGTATCTTAATGGTTAATAAATGTTAATGCTGGCGAGCTTAGAGACCACCCGGGGAAGGTGAAACATTACGGAGAGCTGCAGGTGAAGATGCTGTTCCCCTTTTGACAAATAACCTTCATACAACAGGTAATGCCAAGTCTCATAATAAGCAGAGGCCAGTTGGTTAATTTAACACTTTGAAGAGGGACACAGATTCAAAGTCCCAGTTTCATCTACACAAGTGTGCGATCATACATTTGTTTAATACAAACTGTTACTACATCTGGTTATCAAAATAGATTTGCAGCATTGTGAAATTAATTCTGTTGTGTGCACCAGAGGTTTCCTTTCATTTAGGAGCGTCACAGTCAGTCATATTGGATTTGATGCATATACTTCAAATGTGTACTGCACTTTGAATGTTTTATATTGATTGATGAATGTTGATTTATTTAGTTATTAATTTTTTGTGGAAATTTTTGACAACTCTTATGAAATGTTTATTTTTTAGCTTAATATTTGGTTGGCTGATGTTATTATAGAGATGGAGAATATGCACTCTCTTTTATTTTGAAGCGCATTTTGGGGGTAAATGTATTAATCTCCGGATTCTTGAACTCCCGCGAGTTCAGCATCTTCAGCGCTTAAATTTAAAGTGGCGCTGCCTTGTAAAGGGAAACTTCCCTTTACAAGGCAGCGCCGCTTTAAATTTAAGCGCTGAAGACACCGAACTCGCGGGAGTTCAAGAATCCGGAGATTAATACATTTACCCCTTGGTGTTTATATCAGATTATCACACAATAACTCTATCCTTTTGATTATTTATGATTGTTGCAAACGTTTCGTATTTTAAATAATATATATTTGTAGAGATAAGTGAATATTGATAAGGTTAGTTATTTAGTTAATTAACAAACCCTCACAGCACCAGAAAAATATCCATCTCCACCCCTCTTTTTTATGTAATAGAGATATGCTCTGTGATAATGACTGTAGAATATTGGTCTTTAGTATTTTCTTAAAGATATAATTTATTGGAGGGTCTTTCGTACTATTAATAGTAGTTGTGTCGCTTAGAGATATTAACTCCTATTTATGAATAATGTACCTTTTTTTCTTCCTCACTTTTTTAAATAATTGTCAAAACTTTAATAAAATGTGCACCCCTATTATGGGGTTTAGATATTTAATTATTTATTCATTTCTTAGTATTATTGGTTTGCGAGCACCAGATTGGTTAATATATATGTATGAGGACTGTGAGTACCTCTTTAATAGGTCACTAATTCCTATTATATATACAGTAATTGTAGTTTTTACTATTGAGGAGCACTCTGAAAATGGCATCTGCCTGTGGAGTGTTCAAGCCTTTAAGAAAGAGGCAGCCGCTGGAAAATTATAATGGTAGTTTTTAGCAGTGAAGAGGGCTTAGAAAAAGGCAGCTGCCTGTGGAGTATACAAGTCTTCAAAAAATAGTTGCTGCTTGAAAATGGTACTTGCCTATCTATGTGATCTCTAATAAAAAGGTGACTAAGAAAATGTTAGTTAAAATATGTAATGTATTATAGCCGATTTGAAGGCTAATGTGTATATGCCCTGAAGACCAGTGAGATTAGGACCCCTTTTTGTCCTTACTGCCTTTAAGAAAATGGTGATATGGCTGCTGCCTGTGCAGTCTTCAAGAAAATGGTGGCCACAAGTTATGTTGTCAGACATAAGAAAATAACTTCTGCCTTTCTGTTTGGTCTAAAATGTTGGCCATGAGTAGCTGTTCCACCGAAAATTTGCCTTTAATGTAAATTGTTTTGCTAAGGACATAGAGATTTTAGGTAGAAATGATAATATATATAGTCCTTTATCTACATTCCTAACTTGTTGATTGATTATTATTTGTCATTGGATGGAGGCCCCTATAAGAAGGCCTTTGATAGAGAACCAATCCAGTACACCTGATGAAGCAACTGGAAGTGACAAAAGAGGTTTCACATAGAGGCTTGGACTGGACTGTGCAATCCATACTACTGGGAACTGGTACCTGACCTGTACCAAGCTGATTCTGAGTGAAAGATACTAAGTCCTGTAAACGTTAAAATGTTTTATATGTAGGTTTTTTTTATCCTTGAATTTAATACTGAATAAAATATTGCATTATCCTGTTCCCCTTTTCCTTCTTTATCTTTTTTCTGAATGTTTAAAAAAAAAATCATACGGTTTATGTAAGTCTATTTACAAAGATAAAGCCTAAGGCTTCATGCTTGGGCAGAGAATAATGTCATGATGGTTACACAGATATAAAAAGAAAATGTTTAAACAATTAATAAATATCAGCTATTTCCTAATAACTAAGTTCTGAAAAACATAATATATCTCAACACGATTTACACAAAAGATTATCCAACATCAGCACAAACTAGAACACAGCATCTTACACCATTCTCATCTGTCATATGTACACTTTCTCTTTTCCCTTAAAGGATTAGGTTACAAACTCAGCACATTCTAAAACAAAGTATCTTATACCATTATTAGCTGCCTTATATACATTTCCTTTTATCCCTTATAGGAATAAGTTACAAATTCAGCACATTTAAAGCATACAACCTTCATTCTTATTATACATTTATTTTTTTATACGTTTATGTGCCAGAAACACCACCTTAGGGAGTCTATTAGGACTAGTAAGGCTTGCAATCCTTGACATAAGCATTTCCACAGTACTTTCAGTGCGTAATGTTGCAGGACTCTGAAATAATGTGAAAAAAAGACTTGTTTATTTCAAAATAAGCAGGGAAATGTAATAATAAATATAGAAACTATAGTTTTGTGAAAAGATTTTACCCAATATGCATAAAGTAGCTAACTGGCTCTTTTGAAGCAAGATGGTACAATTTCTGTTGCTAAATAGATGTCTAAAGTAAATATATAACATTAAGTGATTTGATAATTATTGGCCATGTTGGATAATGCGGGTAGGGGATGTCCGCAATCAGCT
Source organism: Mixophyes fleayi (assembly GCF_038048845.1). NCBI lineage: Eukaryota > Metazoa > Chordata > Amphibia > Anura > Limnodynastidae > Mixophyes > Mixophyes fleayi. Next base: position 67,330,356 of record NC_134412.1, on the reverse strand, counting down.
TGTGTGTGCTGTTATCTTTTAACTGCTCTATAAAACCTCAAGGTCAACTTACAATGACCCAGCTGTATAATGCTTGGGTTGAGTTGTGTGGCCAAACTTCACATTAAGCAGATGAATAAGCCAGTATGTTGCTCAACTTAATTGTTTTTCTAGTAAAAAAATATTTTAACATTAGTTTCACTATAATAAAAAAACCATTACTTCTGTTTAAGGATAATACCTGTCTTCTCTTTTGTGGTTAACTGGATATTAAAGGAAATCAACACAAATTATTGTAAATTTAAGGCCGGATGTAGAGTTTGACATAAGTCCCTTTTTTGTAATATGTATATGCATTTACTACGCACCAAAAGGCGTTTGTTTTTAGATTTGTGTGTATCTTAGATTTGTAGCCCCTTTGGCCTGAAAAGGCAGACCAGGTGTGGACAAGAGTAAGTTGAGTATGGAAGGGGTTGGTAACCACAAGTGTAGCATGCCACCTGGAGATTCAACCTAAACAGAACCTTAGATACGTTTATTAGGAGGTGTGAATGTTTATGGATTGATCCCTCCATTGATCCCTCCAGCAGATACAGGCATTAGCATTGTGGCTATTTGATGTCAATTTGCTGCTGTCTGTTTTGTTTTCTTATTTATAATTTTTCATCAGTTTTAATTTTAAGGACCTAGCTAGAACCCCAGGAAGGTAACTAGGATCTCCTCTTTTCAAAAAAAGAATCCTATAGGATTTACCAATTAAATACTCTGAATGATGTTTTGATGAAACGTCACACAACATGCATTTTAAAAAAGAGAATGGGACTTGAGTGTAGTTTGGACCATATTCACATCCAAACATATCTCAAGATATGCTTATATTTGAATCTGGGTGTAAGTAGTCTCTGCCTAAATGTTACTTACCATATTTAGATACACACAAAAGACTACAGTATATGCACAAGAGTTTGTGCACTAAAAAGTCACATCAAAATACATACAAAAAAAAGTATAGATTTTAAAATGTTTTCCCCCACAATTGTAAATGTTGCTGGCGCTCAGCCATGATTTTCATACAATTGCATTCATTGGTGTAAGGTCCATTACTGAGCATACGCAGAGCTATTTCACCAAAGATATGACACGCAAGCGGACTTGCATCCGAACATGAATCTGAATCTGAATGAAGACATAGATATTGTCTCTGTTTTATTTTAGAGAGATTAAAATGAATTATGTTAATTGATCAGTAGGAGTTACATAAGTGACCTCTATAGAAAAAATGTTTATTCTTCATAATAAGGGATTTATGTACTATTCTAAATAGAGCCCCAGTGCTCTATGTTTGGCACACAGAGGAACCATATTTAACATTGAACTATTACACATAATGCAGCTCTGCTCAAAATCAGGAGTGATGAAGGATTTTGGGCCAGGCATATAGAGAGAGATTGTTGCAATGCACTCTAAAGAAGGTAATGAATAATATCACACATGTGCCCTCACACTGCCCCTATTCCTCCTCCAGACATGCAAAATAAAGTAAATTAATTTTAATATAAAGACTCTCCCCTGCCCTCATTTCCATCTTTATATCATACCTAAATCTATCTTCTGGTCTTCTAGCCATAGGGATTTTCACCTTCTTTTTTTTAATCAAGGGGGATTTTCATGTTCAGTTCTATCTATAGCCATCTTTATCATCTTCCTTGTAGCTCTTATTTTTCTTCTTATTCTTCTTCTTTTTCTTCCTTCCGTGAATCCTTTGTAAATAATAAAAATTATTATAATAATAATAATAATAATAATAATACCTGACAAGTGACTAATTACTTGCGGCAAGATAAACTGTAACGATAATTACAAGCAGGATAGACAGTGAAGACATGAGAGACTGAAACAGAGGAGCCCCACATGTCCCATTTCCCACCTCCTTCTTACAATTCTGTACCCCTCATACCCCCTTCTTACTTGTTTTTGCCCTGCCTGCTCCACCCTCACTCTCTTTTACCCTACATGCCCACTGCAAAACTAGCTTTGCCCCACATGCCCACTCATCATGTGCCTGTAACCCACATAGACCTCTCCTGAGTCTGTATCCCATTTGCCCTGATCCTCACACACCTATGCTCACATGGCCCCTTCTCATCTGCCTATATCCTTCATGCCTTCTTTCTCAGCTGTGATCTCTGTACAATGTGATTGAAGCAATATCACTGTGGCATCAGAATATCCATAATAGAAAGGCAAATTAACTACTGGCACACCCTCATTTGATAAAAAGGGAGTGTAGGGATGAGACACAATATAGGTTCTGCATGTGAAATAAGGAGTGGAATGGTATTATTGTTACCTATCCATTCTATAATTGGTGGCGGTCCCTGTCATTTGGGATCCCCAAGGCTACCCCCTTTGTTTGCCACATTTAAAATACTGCTGTAATGGTCTGGAATCAGAATCTGATAGTTAAAATGAAGAATTGACCAAGCTAGGTTAATGAGATCAAAGAATGGTCAAAGGCCACCTAGTTTCTTAAACAGTAAGAAAGAATAGTACAAAAGCAATGAGGCAGAGGTGAAGTCATGGACAACCCAGGGATTGTACACATGAGGAGAATGACTGAAGACAGAGTGCAGGAGGAAATAGCAGCAAATAGTTTACTGAGCAGGATCACAATAATCTGACAAGGAGGAAGTGACAGAGACTGGCTAGTAAGTTAGGGGCTGGAGATAGAACATGTTAGAACATCAGGGTAATATTTGAACTAAGATTATTTCAAATCCTGACTCTCTTTCTTTAGAGAATCCGTTTTGGGATATTTAGGGTGAAATTCTCTGGTTAATCTAGAAGCATAACTGTTTTCAGATGGCTCTCATGAAATGTCATTTGGACCCTATAGTTTCCATTTAAACAGATATTGTAGTCTATTTCTGTGGTCTCTATAATCTATGATTTTCTCTACAATCTTCTCTCTTCTTACCCTTCAACAATGACTGGTGGTGATAGAGTCAAAATTCAACCTAAAAAAGGATTTCTTATGAAATGGTTCAAGCAGAGAAATGTGAAAATGGATGTATTTTCCTAGTGACTGGATGCTCTAAGGCAGGCTTGGCTAACATGTGGCGCTCCAGGTGTTGTGAAACTACAAGCTCCAGCATGCTTTGCCAATATATAGCATCTTATTGCTGGATGGGTTTGCTGAGACTTGAAGTTTCACAACACCTGGAGACCTGGAGTGCCACAGGTTAGTCAAAGCCTGCTTTAAGGGGGAAGCAAATTGGCTAATTTGAGATGAAATCTTATATAGTGTCAAATTTTTATTTACCCAGTATTGATAGAAGTTCGACTTTGTCTCCTACCTGAAAATTGGGTATAGCTCTAAGTTGTCTGTCTGCATCTTGTTCATGTTCTTTATCTCCTCTCAAATTCTCAATTAGCTTATATTGCGTTTCCAGTAAAAATAATTATTCTATTAGTTACTACTGGAATTGGTGTGGAAAGTGGAAGATTTGGAATTAATGTTGAATGAAAAACCCACAATTGCAAAGAAAGAACTTTGGGAAATTGAGCTGCTTTCAGAATTGTTATAAGTGAATTCAGCAGTGGGTAAAAGGTTCATCCAATTATGTTGAAACATAGTTTTTAACATCTTTTTTTCAAATTAACAAAGAAATTCAATGGTCACCCAAGCCACTTACAAATACTTGTGCACTGTGTAGGTTTAAAAAATATTAGAATTTATTTTATAAAACAATACATATCCACATTAAAACTGTAAGACTATTATTAAAAAATGGCAATCAAACAATACCGCTTAAAGTTTGAAATATCAAAATACCACAAAAATATATCAGTAGGTACACCTACATATTCAATATGACTAGTCACAGATAGATGATCCAAACATTCAGCAAAATGTCAAAAGACACAGTAGTGGTATATACTTATGATGTTTTAAAATGATCAGTCATGTACAATCCTACAGGGATATTAACCCAAATTCTTGACCGGAATATATAGATGTATATTAGTATACGGGGGATAGTTCCGCACGGTGTACAATAGATTCAAGTCTCTTACCCAGTGGCGCACGCAGGGGGGGGGTTTCTGAGTCTCTAGAAACCCCCCCTGCACTAACTAAGTGGCCACTGTCCTATACAGCAGCCGCGGTGCTGTCAAAGAAGCGTTCTGGGATGCTCTTTATACTGAGATCAGTAAAATCACAATGCTAATTGCCAATAAAGTAATAGCTTCATCACTCAACCCTAGTTCCTAGCAGATATCTTAGGGATGGAAAACCATACTTGCTGCATCTCTAAAGAATTATCAACCACATCTGCCTGTGTTGTTTTCAAACTGCAGAAATATGTCCAAGAAAATAAATGTTGTCAAGCCAATAACATAATATGTGTTATTTCTTTAACACAAGGACTGTATTTCAGTACTGACTTTTGCAAGCATACTGCATGTTCTGCCTGACCCTATATTTACATTAATGGAGCAGTTGCTTATCTAAGCATTAGATCTCTCACTCTGCTTAAAGATCATGCAGAAGAGCCAGGGAGTCTGAGAGAGAAACATGATAGTATAGGCCAGTGTTGGCTAACTTGTGACACTCCAGGTTTTGGGAAACTACAGCAAAGAGACTAGACTTGTAGCTGGAGCAAGAGATATGGCTAAAATTCAAGGACATTTGAGATGTCCAGAGCTGAATTGGACGCTGCTCCATAGGCTCGAGATTGTTATGGCCTTATTGTATATTGACTATGGGCAAAAGCCCCCTTTCCGCCCTCTTCCCTCCCTGAAATTATAAGCTGCTGTAAGTGTCCTTTGCTCTCAAAAATGTATTGGACGTTTATGCGTTCCGTGGTGCATGATCCGTTTCTGAGTAATCGCAGAGTAACTCTGCAGATTATGCTCACAAAATTGCTGTTTACGTGCCTTAATGCACCAGGCCCTTTGGGCCTGAGTCATTAAGGAGAGCAAAGCATAAAAAAAAGGAGTAAATGTTCTCCGGGACAAACCATGTTACTATACAAGGGGTGCAAATTAGTTTATTATTTTGCACATAAGTTAAATACTGGCTGTTTTTTCATGTAGCACACAAATACTTGATAGCTTTTTTTTGCACTGAAATTTAAAGTTGGTCTAGGCCATTCCCTATCCCAACTACAAATCTGTTGCCACATTTTAAATTTACCTCCCCCTTCAATTCAACATGGTTTGGCCCAAGTGCAGAGTTACTCCTTTTATATGCTTTACTCTCCTTAATGACTAAGGCCCTTTGTGTGCATTTTCAAAGTACCATCATAGCATATATTGTAGGCATAAACCATGGAGATAAAGCAGAAGTGTATAAGTAATGACACTACCAATAGGCAGGCACGCAGTGCCAAACTTTTGAAAAGGACACTGATGTATCTTTTATACATTCATGTTCTTTACATAATTCTAAGTCTTGATTAGTGCATATTAAAATGTGCAATAGCAAAACTGTATTGTTAAAAGAATTTGCACAAAAATTGTAACAATTTTCCTTAAAATTATTGCATTGTTCACCAAAGAATTTTTCAATAACCAGGATCAAAATTGTGCAACAAGTGGGAACTACAGCCCTGGAGAGTTCAGTGCAACAATAGATTCCTCAGCTGTGAACTGCCAGTGTTGTCATGAGGGTTATAAATTGTTTTCATTGCAAAGACCCAACATTATGAATGTAAGCCCTAAATGTTTTCATGTCTGGGGAATTATTTTGTTAAGCTGTTAAAGCTATAGAACAAATTAGAATTCAGTACAGGAATACATTATCTACAGCATCACATTACAGGGATTTTAAGTTTACTTCCACACTGAAAAAAAAAATGAACTTGTGATTTATCTTCTTTTCTCAACAATAGTACAGCAAACTAATAATAAAAATGGAAAAATTGACAGGCCATGTGGAGCTATTTTAATATGTGTTATAAAAAGCAATTACAGGAATACAAATGGTGAGCATAAAATGCTGATTGAAAGAGTGCAAAACAGGGAAATGTAAACTAAGGTACAATCAAAATATTTAAATGCACACATGATTACATTTCTGTGTCTCTTAAATAAAGTACTCTATCATGAAACTATGTGTGTAGACCACCCAAGCAGGCTATTTTTACTCATAGGCTGCACATTTAATATGATTAGATATATTTTCTTGCAGGCAAATATGATTATAAGTTTAATGCGGCAAAGGGTATATATATGATTTTAAAGGGAGTTTTCCAAATGCTTGCTTACGGGCAAAACAAAAAACACCTTAAATCTCATTCCAACCATTCCCATTGACCACACATGGTGGGTGTGAGGATCAACACTCACTAGCGGTGCCATCATTGGAGAGGGCATGACTGTAGAAACTAAAAAACAAGAGTCCTAAGGACTATTGTGCGCATACAAGAGATTTGTGCATGCACATCACACGCACATCCACAGGATGGTGGCTGCATGGTACTTGTAGTGCGCACAAGTGAGATAAAGCCAACTCACGCATGGGCGCAGAGAATGCTGGGATTTCCTTGCTGGGTTTAATTAAACCAAGCCTTGTGTCCTGCTTTCTCTGACAACACAGAACATACAGGACGGAGGACCTCTCTTCCTCATAACCCACTATCACAGGACATACAGTTAAGTTACTAGACTCTAACTATTATACTATATTATACTATTAAACTATTACTACAATATACACAATGCCATTCTATAGATATTATACCACTAAACTATATTTTAAGCTACTGTATTATTCTAAGATATTATTACAGGATACGGGACTACTACTATCATGCGTGTTATATTGCTAGGCTACAATACTCTCCACTACTAACCTGTACTATTACATATCCATATAGTGATCTAGTAGGCACTGAAGTCAGAAGAGTAATGCACTGAAAACTATTGTCTGCAAGTGTTTCATTGGTTTCATTAACATTGTCTTTTTCCTTCTTTTTGAACTGTCTGGCAGATTACAGTCTCCAGTCTCCAGAGACTGGAATCTGCCAGATGGAGGCTAAGTGAGGAGAGGCTGGAGGTCTGAGAAGACAGTTCAGAAAGGAGCTGATGAGATGGTTCGGTGTGTAGGGCTCACAAAAAGGCCAACTGAAAGGCTGTGGTATGACCTGCAGTAAGTAGGCAAGATAATCTGCAGGAAAAAGAAATAGGAGCTAAGACGGGGCAAAGAATCTGCAGACGCATGATGGGAATTAAGAAGAATCTAGTCCTACAGATAGAGAGACCACAGTGACTGGCTGAGGAGGAAACCCAGCTAATCAAGGACTTTGAATTCCATAAACGGGGGCTAGATTTTTTGTTATTTTCAAATACTTTGTTGTCGACTGTTAAAGTACATTTATGTTTACCCATGGGATTTGATGGGCGGAGACCCTTCTCTCGTGCCACAACACTAGGCACTGACCAAAAGGGACTACTACCTTTGAGCTATATATAAACGCACACTATATATTTGCATATATATATATGTATATATATATATATATATATAAAACACATAACAGAAAAGGCACTCTTGTTTGTAGATATTTCTCCAGCCTGGGTGCAGGAACTTCAATAACTTGAATGTAAAAAATAGTATAATTAGGAGGCACTCACAGGACTTTTCCAGATTGTTAGAGTATTTATTCCATTAAAAATTGGTCAACGTTTCGGGCTCCACACAGTCTTGATATATATATATATATATATATATATATATATATATTTAATTGTAAGCCTGAGTATTATGTAGAGTGATTTTCAATTAACTATTATTTTTTTTTTATAAAAGTAAGTCAATATAATCCAGTAACATAGGCACACTGAGTAGTTTTATCTCTGAGGTCTAGAAAGATACTGGGGCAATTAATTGCAGAGAACCCAGTTTTAAAAGTTCCTATATACTATTTATGTTTGTTTGTTTCCTTAAATCGGCTTACGAGGATATATTCAGCTTCAGATTAAGAAAGGGCATATTGTCAAGAATCACGTTTTCACTTTCTGGAGTGCCGTCAGTCTTTTTGATAGAAGCATGCTGGAAGTAGGAAGGGTTCCTGTGAAGAAAAGATCCATCCAGTAGTAACAATGGGCCTGATGCTGAGGTGGATGCAAATTGAACGTAATTTAAGCTCAAAAATGCTTCATGTAATATAGGGTACTTTCACACATAGCGTACACATCGCAAGATGCATCTGGCTCTGCACCAGTAACATATGCATCAGGTTTCCACCAAGTATAAAAATAGGATCTTTATGCTGAGCATAAATAAAGTGTAGCGCTCTGTGTTAGTGGCATATGCACCATGTTTATGGCAGGCATACGTCACATACACTTATACCTTAATTAACCCTGAATGTATGATGCATATGTGATACCCAGAAACTGTTGGGCACTAGGAGCCAGTGAAACAGGAATGTTTCACAGCAGGATACTGGAGAGACTTTGAGACCCAGAAAAGTCCAGTCTGTGAGGGCTGCTGAAAAGTTCTGTGTTTTTTGTGACAGGAAAAATGATGAGACTGTGGATACAATGATTCAAGGAAGCAAAGTAACAGAGAGAGGGCTGAGGAGCCTTGTGAAAATACAGCTAATAAACTGGAGTAACAGCAGCAGTGGCCAGGAAAACTGTCAGAGTGACAGAGGAACAGCAGTCAACAAAGGTGGTGAGACACAGTGGGAAAATAAATCTGAGACAGATCTTAAAAAGTGTGCAAAAGGTAGCATTATAAAGAGAAACTGATAAAGATATAGAAAGAGATAACATAAGAGGATGAGTCAGTGAGATATATTTACCTGCTTACAAGTGACATTTATTCTGACAGGAAAACAACAAATAGTTTCACATATTTATCAGAATATCAGTATTATTTATTCCTTCCAATTTATAAGAAGAAATGTGCTGAACATTTGGCTGAAAGTTATGTTTAATCACCAGATAAGTGTGATGTGCGCAATGACAGAGACTCTTACCTCACAGTCACACAGAACCTTCATTATAGCTGTAACCAACTGTCACTTCAGAGACATTCTCCATCTTGTGGTTGTCACCTCAGAAACATTCTCCATCTTGTGGTTGTCACCTCAGAAACATTCTCCATCTTGTGGTTGTCATCCATATTGCCTAGCTACGTTCATTACCACAGAGACTACTGATTGTTGATAGAGACAGGAAAAGAGTAAATGTTTTATTTGATTTAGATTAAGAGTATAATATTTGTTAGTAGCAATGCTTATAATTAGAAAATTGAAATTGCTAATCATTATTTGTCCCCAAAAAACATTTTAGTACTATATTATTACTGAATAATAAATTTGACGTTACTTAATTTTTGGTGTCCTACTTGTATTAGGGACCCGAGGGTTCTCTGTCCCACTGCCTTGTCTTGATTCAAAGAAGAATATCCGGAGACCAGGAACGATCCACACTACACTCTAATAACACCTACCAATAGGAGTGCTACAGATATATAGAGTAAAGTATGCACATTTGTGAATTTAGACTGAAACATATGCTGCTTTTCTGAATTAGCGCTACTCACAAGTAAGAAATACCCCATATAGCATAATATACATAAATACAGTAATCTTACATGAACACTGCATATTTCTGGTGTACTGCCACATCCCCATTAGGAATTAATTTGAACATGAGGTTTATTTGGAACATGATTATTACTACCTTATAGGTATGTATTGATTGTCTATCTATTGGCCATTTACAATGTTATGTGACTGTCCCATTTGCAACCAATAGACACGTTTACACTTTCACTATTAATACCTTATTACGTATGTATACTGTTCTGTCACTACAACACTAATTCCTCACATTAATCACACTGTTTATTAAAAAATGTATTTGCTTCATTTCAGTTAAACCATTCAAATTATGTTCAATGAAAAGCGAGATTTGAACAAAAATACAATATTTGTTTAGAAATATTTTTTATATTTTTATAAAATAAAAATTTGAGATTTTCAATTAACTATTATTTTTTTTTTATAAAAGTAAATCAATATAATCCAGCATATGGTCCAGGCACTCCTGCAGGATTTTTATTTACTAACATAGGCCAATCCGATATGTCTGGTCCTCTGCCTTCGTGTTGAAGGAGGGAGCTCATTGCCAGCAGCATCTGTGGATAAGAAAAAGGGAAATATTACTGTTCCAATAATCATTTATTTTCACTAATTAAACATTCCTTAATTACACAGTACGTTTTTCATTTGCTTTTTTTTTTTTACATATTTTTCTATTTTTTATTGTCTTTATCCTTCTATATTACGTAATCATAAATTATAGGCTAATGCAGAAAAACAACAATTACTCAGGGCTCTACATTAAAGAGCAGAAGGCATCTAGTCTGTTCTCCACTACTTAGACAAATTTGTTCTAAATGTCTCTTACAGAATAGAATTGACGTGCACAAATATTTATATTTCTCCCACACTTGTTTCTGTAAGCAAATGCACATTATTTTATTTTTTTGGGCAAAATGATGAAAACATAAAATAATAAGTCCAATTAAATTCAAACACCTACACACTCTCTGAAGTTACACCTACACATTCAAATGATTTGGAAAACATTTGTCTCATCTACAGCCTACAATGTTATGCTACATAAACAAACATGGTGTTTGAATAAGGTAAGCTGCTACATCTATTAACCTTTTCCAGGTTCACCCTCAATGGTGAAACCATCTCCATGGCCATTGCCTTCTCCTCTCACTCCATAACTATCTCTTTTCCACCTCCCCCAGCACTTGTTCCTCCAGCACCTCCTCCTCTGAAACCTCTTCCTCTTGCTCTCCTCCTGCATGGCCTGAGTTGCCCATGTAGACTGCTCTCTGTGTTAATGCCCTGTAAAACAGACAAGTTAAATTGTTTATTTTGTTTTTTTCTATCATTAACTACACAGCTGTAATGCACACTTATGTCCAAGATAACATTTCCTTTCTTTTTTTTTCTATAAAGAAAGTAAACCAATAAATAATGTACTGTTTCACTTCATTATTCACATTATGCATATATTTTTTAAATACATCACACCTTGAGTAAACTATATTAATGGGAAGCCATCATAAACTACCTATAAAATTGCATAGCATTTTTCCTTTTGGAGTGAGTGGTGGAAGTGAGGACATATAACATTATCTTAACTACAACATTGCAAAATCAACAATTGATTGGCACTGATTGGCTATGTGTCATCGTTAGGATTGTCCTTGGCAACATTCTCCCCCAGTAGTGCCTCCAAAGACTGCAAGTATCCCTTAGTTTAAACGGCTGCTTAGCAACCATTCACACAATAACATAGAGCAAGAATTAATACAATCATGCAAGACAACATGTTGGTTCTAATCGTAATATATGTAAGGCACCAAAGACAACTCAAAAAAGTAAATGCTTGACATTTTCCTTATAGAGAAAACTAAGTTCAAACACTAAAATGAAAACAATGTCACAAAATTATGATATCTATGCCATCTTTTCATGAAGTGGCACCAGTCCAACTTCAGCTATGCTGGGCTTGTGCTGAATGTAAAGGAAAAGCTGCACCACACCATCTGGCAGCCAATGGGCAGAATCTTAGAGGAGATAACAGAGCAGGTCAATGAGGTGGATCCTATTCTCTGCACCATCACTGAGATCACAAATATGAGTAATTTTGTTGATGAATTCCAGAAGTACATAACATTTGTTACAGGTAATGCAGTTTTAGGTTAAAATACATGTATCACAAGGTCTTATTAGACTACTCACATACTATGCATAGTATCCGTTCATATGTAGTCTGGTCTCTTAGAATACATCTAGAGGCTGGCGTGGCAGTAGCAAGGATTTGTGGACAGTCAGAATAATCCCTTGGCACACATTTCTGCGCTCAAGGATTTATGGGAATTGAGAGCTAAAAGGGGGCAATCATTAATTTCTCTGCACAGCAAAAAGGAAGAAATCTGGTTATCAGCACATGAGGCAGCAAAATTGGTCACAGCATTTGGAGTCTTTTTTGACCACCAAGACTCTCTCCTAATTTATGGTGGTGATAAGCAGGAATGTCCTTCAGGAAGGACTGGTGTCATTTAAAAAGTAACAGCCAAAAATCTCTCTTTTGATGTCATACATTGATGTACCTCAAGATTCCTGCACAATCAAACAGGACATCCTGTGTCATGCCAATGGAGAGGTTCCAGAACCCCTTCCTGTGGTCCCTGCACATCTGACAAAGCTCAACAATAACCTTGGTGGAAACGCGTTGCAGAGACTTTCTTATTGCTCAGTGCATGTATTTCCATTCCAAGGATGAGATCGTGAGGATCACTATAGCTTCAGTGCACGAAGCTATTTTTAGGAGGAACCTTTAGACTGGAGGTGACTTTTGGATCGGACAGTTTGTGGTGCGCACCATAGAAACAGCCGAACATAATAGCCGCCAGAGCGGCAGAGAGGCGAGTAAATTACTCTTCGTCCCCCAGAAGCGGGTAAGCGATCTTTTTTGCCTATATCACAACGTGGGCTATTACCGCTGAATATTACCCTCTACTCCGAAAACGGGGGAGTTATTTATGTGATCTCTCTTTTTTGCCTATATTATAACGTGGGCTATTACCGTTAAATATCACTCTTTACTCCAAAACGGGGGAGCTATTTATGCCCAAATACATTGTGGGCGATTACCCCGGGATTTTCTTCCTCCATAAAGTGAATAGGACATTTCTGCCCTAAATATATCGGGGGCTATTATATCAAGAACTACCTATTGATGGAAATTTATATACCACTTATACGGAGGAAATTCATCTGTATACATTGATTTGTGTCAAGCTCTATATCGCTGACACAACGTGTATAACTACTGTGGAGTCATCTGGATTTCTTCCTTTAGGGAGATACATTGTTGCTCTATATTTTTATACTGATTCAAGACTCTATATTACACCATTCTACTGTTTGATTTTATTTTATGAGAATAGCAAAGTATTCAATCCATCAGGATATGGAACAAAGATACTAAAGTCTGATTTCTATATATTTTAAGAATCATGTATTGGATGCTGTATACATGCATGTTTTAATATTAAGGAGATATATTCAGGGATTCATGATTATGTATACATACTTTTTCATTGATATGTGAGATTGTGATGGTCTAGTATATGGTATTATTAAACTTTGATTATATGGTTCATAAGAAGTGAGTTTGCGCATTCATCCCCCCTTTTTCCCTTTATATTGTAATTATAGGAGATTGGACACTATCTCCATTGAATCGCTGCAATTTACTTCTTATACTGATTAGCAACATTTAATTAGAGCGCCAGAGATTTTGTGTGTGTTTTTTGGTGGAAACCAAGGTCGGGAAAAACTTCTACCTCTATTAAAAGGACCAAATATTCTGGCACAAATTTTCAAATTATAATGGTAGAAAGTGCTACCTAACACTACCTTGCATGTGTCCAAATCAAACCTAAGGCACCAGTTTTAAAGCTTGTGCTACAGTGTATGTCTCCTTCAGAGGGACCATGGGCTGTCTTACAAATAGATTTAATAGGACCACCATCAGCCAGCAAATGTAATTATCACTACTCATTGGTTGTTGTGGACATGTCCTCAAAATAATTAGTGGTCATTCCAAGGCCACTAAAGCAGAGTTCCTATGGGAGCAGATTTTGTCACACTGGGGAGTCCACATAATCAATGAATCTTATCAGAGGACCAAGTTCATTGACAGGGTCATGAAGGTGTTTTGTGAACTACTGTTCAGTGGTGGAACTACCATTGGTGCAGCAAGTGCGGTACACCAGGGCCCATGGAGATATTGGGGCCTGCTGCATGGGGAACTAGTGAGCTGAAGGCCCCGGTTTCCTCCTCCTCGCTTCTCTGCCCCGGGGTCCACAGCTTGCTAGTTCCGCCTCTGCTACTGTTCATAAACCAGAGATTTCATGTTTTCTTTCATCCTCAGTCAACAGGGATAGTAAAGTGCATTTAATTGAAAATCTTAACATTGTGGGACTGATTCATTAATGAGTCTAAATGCTGATACGTGCCGTATTTTGTATAAAATCGCACTGCTCAGAAACAGACCACACGCCAGAGAAAGCAGCAAAGTCCCATTCATCTTCGAGCTCAAAGGACATCTACATTGGGAGTAGCGTATGCATGTAGTCAGTGAACAGTAAAGACGTTCCCCAGCAGATATGCGCAATTCAAGATCCAGCACACATAGAAATATGCTGTTTTTCAGATGGAAGAGTTTCACCTGCTCAATGTCAAGTCTAACACATGGATAATAGTGATGCCCAATCACAGCATTCCTAAATTAATGGTAGAATTGACTATTTACCTTCACACCTGCACACACGGATCTTGTTATACAACACTATTTAAGACCAACAGAGGCAGATCACTTTGGTGCCATTTTGTCAAAAGGGAGGTTATATTATATTTCATTATATTGTTTGCTGAGGATTAGAGATAGGTCCATTATTTTATATTATGTAAGCACTACATACTTCTTTGAATTGTCTCTTCTTTTCAAATTATTTTCATACATTTTATTTTAAGAACTTTAAGATATTATAATCCATCACACAATGTAACAACCAAAAATGGTACAAATATGCTTTTTATGGAAATGAGCAGGTTATACATTTAGGTAACTGGCCAAATTAAGGCGTAGATAAACCAATACTGCTATGAGAAGGGTGGGATATGGGAGGTGAAATAACTGAGACCTAGCATGGGACCACCGGTGGCCAATGGGCTATTTAAAGGGGGACTGAAATCGATATTAACAAATAATCAAATCAATCTACTGGGTGAATCTATAAGAAGAAGATTGAGACATCTTGGGAATGAGCATTAGATGTATTGGAAACAGAGAGACTATTAAAATTAAACCTATCACAACAGCTTTGATACAATTTGTAGGATTTATTAATCAAATATTCAGATATTTTTTCTATGGATGCCAAAAAAAAAATCTTATTTCAAAATTGTTGTCTAGAAGGGGGATTTGGGTTTTGCCAGTCCTTTGCCACCAAGCATCTGGCCGCATTAAGAATCTGTACAGATAAATTCTCAGAATTCTTGTCAAGAACAGCTAGTGAGGAACCAATGAGAAAAGACCAGGGACACAAATCAGAGCTTTTTAGCCTAGTAGGAAACAAATATGGACGGAAATATATTTTGTAAGCCTTTTTGTTTCACAGGAGAGGAAATAGATGTTTTGATGATCCTTTCTCTGATTGTTGACCAGGTGTCCTCATCTGGTGGTCTACCTAAATCAGCCACCCACTTAAGTTCATGTATGGGAGTAGTTATCTGTTTAGAGTGTGAGAAGGATATATAGAATAGAAAAAATACTCTTTTTAAGAGGATTTTGAATGCAAAGTGACTTCAATGAAATTAGCTCTCTCGTTACTTCAGGGTTAAGAAGGGATTAAGCATAGTGCCTCAACTGTAGATATGGGAATCAGCTGATGGACGGGAAGTCATATTTTTCCCTCAAGGTCGACAGTGGAATACATTGGTCAGAACCAAGTAGATCTCCAACAAATCTGATACCTCTATACTGCCAAGATTCAAAGCGAGAGAGACATTGCCCAGGGGGAAGTTAGGGTTGTCCCAGAGAGGTGTTATGTTGGATGGGACAGAAGTGGTATTGAAATGGAATTTGCAATGCTCCCAGATCTGATAGGTGAAGAGAGTGAATGGGTCTGATCTTATTGCAGGAAACCTGTCACCCGCCGGAGTGCCCAAAACTAATATCATAAATGACACCTTGCAACAGGCAGACTTCAAGTCTATCCATCCCAGACTGTATCCTTTTGAAAATCATGTTGCATGCCTGGCTCAGATGGGTAGCAATGTAATAGAGGCGAACATCTGGAAAGTCTCTGCCCCCATTAAATGTGGCTCTATGTAAAGTAGTTACCAAAATAAATTAGGAAAACCAGCTGTGTAACTGTGTTAAAATAGATCTGGGTATCTTCAATGGAAGAGTCTGGAAGCTATAAAGTAGGTGAGGCAGGGAATTCATCTTGAGAGCGACAATTCTGCCCAACCAGAAGTTAATTAATTTATGTCAGCTGAGAAGATGATTAGTTTTATGATTCAAGGAAAATTCTCTGAATGCAAAGTATCATACATAGAAGTTATATACCCCAAATACTTTACTTTAGATTGCTGCCAAGAAAAGTTTAAATTACATTTAAGTCCCAGGGTGGAAGGTTGCATATGGAGTGCAAGGGATTCAGTTTTAGAGAAATGAATTTTATAACCCGAAAGGGAAACATATGAAGCAAGGATAATAAACAGGTTCGGAAGAGAAATGTGGGGTGAAGTCAATGTAAGGAGGATATAATCTGCAAATAAATTGAGCTTATTTTCTATAGACCCAACCATAACACCAAAGCTTCAATCACAAGAACAAATATTAATGGTGATAGGAACAACCCTGTTGTCCCTATCCCACTCCCAATCATTAGTGATTGGGAGTGGGAATGAAAGCACTCCATTTACCGAGACCATGCTGAGGGGTCTGAATATAAGAACTGAATCCAGTCCATAATGTATAATGTACAAGGAGACTACAAAATCTGCAAGGCATTAGGTAATTTATTTATTTATTTTGAATCTAGCTTTCACACATATAACCAGGTATGGGTATGCTGGAAGCCCGAAATCTGGAGGACTACTGGCATCGTTCCCTCTGAAAAGAGCAAAAGGCAATCATCATCATTTATTTATATAGCACCACTAATTCTGCAGCGCTGTACAGAGAACTCATTCACATCAGTCCCTGCCCCATTGGTGCTTACAGTCTCAATGTCCTAATATAGACACTCACACACAGACAGGGAGGGAGACAGACAGACAGAGACTAGGGTCAATTTTTTTTATAGCAGTCAATTAACCTACCAGTATGTTTTTGAAGTGTGGGAGGAAACCAGAGCACCCGGAGGAAACCCACGCAAACACAGGGAGAACATACAAACTCCACACAGATAAGGCCATGGTTGGGAATCGAACTCATGACCCCAGTGATGTGAGGCAGAAGTGCTAACCACTTAGCCACTGTGCTGCCAGTCTCTTTGGGACATCTATTGCTGTGTTGGTGGTCCATTGATATTGGCTACCCCCTCTTTTCATCATAAACACCCTGCGCATTGTGCAGAATGACCATGGGCCTCTGCGCAAGATCCCGACAGCAATACCGACGCTAACTAAACTCTTGATAGTATTGCACTTCTGTGCATCTGGATCTTTCCAGAGCACACAATGGGTGTTGCAGCAGGAATATCCCAAGGAACCTTCAGTCATTTGCTTAAGGTTGTGCTAAGGACTTTCCTGACATGCATACGGCACTTCATCCATCTGCCACACTGTGAGAAGTCCCTTGTGCCTATAAAGCCATAAATCAGTTTGCCATCATAGGCTGCTTTCCACATGTTATATGGGCAGTAAATGGTAAACATGTAGCCCTGGTCCCGCCAGGTGTAAATGCTTCTGTTTTTTCGGACAGAAAGTATTTCCACTAGATTAATGTCCAGACTATATGTGATGCATCACTCCAGACTTGAGGCCTGGTTGCTAGAAGGCCAGGGAGTACCCATGACTCCTTTGCCTTCAGGCAGTAAGGCATGTGGTGCAGAATGTAACAGAGGAAAGGAGGTGCAAGGCCACATTGTGGCGTGTGGTTATAAGGTACTAATTTCTATCAAATCATTATTTACAAGTAGCCATTTGTTGTCCTAAATACCTTGTTATACATTGTAGTAATAAATGGTAGGTCTAGCACCTTTACAAAAAAGTATCACTCTTTCAATTATGGTGTACTTGTAGAATAAATTGTCAAATATTATAGCATTACAATAGCACAATATCATGATTAAAGATCTACCTAGTTATTTGTATGTTTTGTTACTCAGTACTAATAACTTTTTCTTTCTTGTTACACTTTATAGGAGACAATTCTTACCCTTCTGCCCTTGGCTCCTCGCTTCCATTTTAAATCCACCTACGGATATATATTCTAAAGTGTAATTTTGGCCTTCTAAAGGCCATATTCCACTGCTTTGATTGATTTGGTGGAGCTCTTATGTATGAACCCAATATTGTACGCGACATAATTTCTCTGTGTGTGGTATTACATAGCATCGCAATCATGAGTGGAGTTCAATGGGTGGAAGAGGCCAGGATGTCGATGACGATCCTAGTCCTCCCTAATCCCAAGATTATTCTGGGTAAAAAGAATATGTGATTTCATCATACTTTATATGTAAGTTCCTTTTGGTCTTTGCTTCAAATGTAATGCTTAAATTAAATGGACAAAGAACAAGGAAGCAAAAATTTTGTATCAAAGCTGTGTATCATGTGAAAACAGAAAACAACAAAATGTGACAAACCAAACCACAAATGGAAATCAATATAAGAACAAAACCTATTTAGAATTTTGACCACAATTTCCCCATAGGCCATTATTTTTTGTGGTGGTTGCATAGTTTGACTCGTGTTACTATTGACATGGATTGCATTGGTGGTGGAGAAGCAGGTGCTGCATCAGGTGGTGGATGGGCAACAGATGGTGGAGGGGCAGCAGAAGACAATGGGGCAACAGAGGGTGGAGGGGTAGGAGATGACAGCGGGGCAGGAGATGGCAGTGGGACTGGAGATGGCGGAGGCCAGGAGATGGCAGTGAAGTAACAGAGGGTGGAGGGGCAACAGAGAGAGGAGGGGATAGAGATGGCAGTAAGGCTGGAGATGGCAGTAGGGTATGGGGTAAACTTGTGGAGAATATTGAGGGTAAACTAGGAGAGGATAATGAAGGAAAACTTGGGGAGGATAATGAAGGAAAACTTGGGACATAAGGGCTTGAGAAATGAAATGTTGCAAAAGGTCAGGAGGGTAAACTTGGGGCATAGGTCTTGAGGAGAGGAACTTTGTATAGGGGAAACAGTGAGACAATGTTGAAGAAGGAGAGGAAACCTGTGTCATAGGGGAAAGAGAGGTATCTTGTGGCATAGGGGCAGGAGGGCAAATATGGGACATAGGGGCAGGAGAGTTAGTGGTGACATACTGGGCAACAAGGTAAGTAAGGCAGATCAAGGTAGTGTCAATGTGCTGGACAGTGTGATGGATTAGAGTAAGGATTGAGTTTAATTGACCTGTGTTGTTTTCCAGTTTTTGTTTGACTCCATAGCATCCACATTTTTGGATAATTTTAGTAGATTTCATAACATGTAAGTGTAGTCGACTTATTGTACCATATAAATTTAAAAACCAACATATCTGTGTCTTAAATGGAATTTTAGCTAGGCATCCATTCTGAATCTCCAAGTTTTCATCTCTGAATCTTGAAGACCGTGCCCAGATTCTACAATAGGCTGGTTAGGTTGCAGTATAAGTGTAAAGAATTTAGGAGGTTAATTTGCATTCGAATATAGAAATAAATAAATACAGAGAAAAATTCCCCAGCAACAATGCTGTGAACCAGTAGAAGAGATGCCTTCCTACTAGTACATAAAAATGCAGAATTCCCCAATAGCCTCCAAATGGATAGCCCCACCATTTTAAGCACATGCTGTGAATCTATAAATTGATTGAGCAACTTCCATTTCTGCATTGTTGTTAGAGAGGCATGTCTGGTATTAGTAGCTTATGGGGAGTGCTGGTCCTCTATTAGCTCTCAATTTAAAAACACATGAATGTTTGACCCATTGTTTAGAGTTAGGACCACACTATTGGCAGAAGCGCCGTGAAGTAACAGGGGGCTTATAATGCATTTGCACCACTGAATTCCTTTACCGGCATCCAGAAGCGGGTTTCTCCTGGGGCTGATTCTGCGAGTGTGTCCCATTACTGGTGTACCTGGGCTGGTACTACTGACCTCTTCCTATGGATGGATCCCCCCTGGCCTATCACACTGGCCAGAACTGCTGGGTAGTGGGCAGAGCAGTGGTACTGGATGCTGGGTCCAAACCTCAGAAACAGTCGGGATCGGATTAGATTTTGGGTCTAATCTGTAGGTCACAGAGATAGAGAAGTTTCCAATCAGGTCTTTGAAGCAAGTAATGTTTATTTGCTCACCCTGGTTGAAGGTAGTGGGGAGCAGGTCAGATGGAACATGAAGAACAATTTTCAATACAAAACAGTGCTTTTTATAGAGATTTGAACACAGCCTTACTGGGTAAGCCACTGAGATCTGAGCTATTTTTAGAATCAGGTGGCAATTTGTTTACCCAAACATGGATTTACATACAATGCAAAGGTAACAATATTTACACTTATCTGTGATATAACACTTGTCAGATGCAATGTTTTAAACCCTGCAACCTTGTTGCCTATTGCTTCTGATATTGAACCTTATAAGGTTCTGAGAGAGAGGAAGGTATATTTGGATGCAAATAGCATTGCTTTGACATTAAGTGAATCAGATGAGGAGGATACATATGGGGATAAAAGTCAGAATTCTACACATTTTGCTCAGGAGCCATATGACTGTGTTATGTATATGTAGCAAACTAATACATCACGACCAGACTCAAAATAAATATCATTGCAGAATCCTGATTAGGTTTTCTGTGTAGATGGGAGTTGCCATAGGAAAAACAATACAGGAACATTTCAGTCAGGATTTGCAATAGTAGATAATAACATGACTGTATATTCTGAAATTTTTAAATCCACACATTCTGTGCAAAATGCCGAGTTAAAAGCCTTAATTAAAGTTTTTTAATTGGCTGAGAACAAAACAGTTAATATTTACACATATGGTAAATATGGATTTGGAGACGTCCATCATTTTGCCAAAATATGTCGACAGAGAAATTCTGTTACAGCAAATAGTGCAACTTTTGCCCATCATAAAGATGAATTGATAAAGATGGACTTTGGTGTGGAAAGGGAGGTAAGCCTGTAGCTCCCAGAGCACTCTTTCCAGCATTGGCATAAATAATTCATGGACTGACCCATGCAGGTAAGACTGCAGAATATACTCCAAATGTATTGGTATGCACCCGGATTTTCAGCCATAGCTGCCAGCTACTGAGCTTCATGTATTATCTGTCTACAGAGTAATGCAGGGAAGGCAGTAAAGTCAATACCTAATCACCTGCCACCAACTGAAGGCCTGTTCCAGGTAATTCAAATTGATTTCATCTAACTTCCTAAGTTTAGGATGTTAGAATATGTATTAATGTGTGTTGATCAATTTTCCGGTTGGGTTAAACGTTATGCGGTTGCGAGGGCCACTGCTGATGTTACAGCTAAAAAGAGAGTACAATAATTTGCATGCATATATGGCATACCACAGGTAATTTCCTCCGATCGAAGTACTCATTTTATAGACTTGTTTTTAATGATGTGACTGTTAACTACATTTTATCATTTACTAAACAGTTAAGACAGATTCAAGCTGCTGTGATAGGCACACAATCAACTCCAATTATAGAGCCTGTCATAATCTGCATCCTGTATATTGGGTGATGATAGGAAGTTTTTTTGAGATCTAGTTCGCTGACTGATCGGTGGGAAGGTCCATACCTTGTGCTATTGACAACGCCAACTGCGGTAAAAGTCAAGGAGAAAAGCACATAGATACAAGTAAGAATATAATTATCACCCGTACTACTCTACAAGTAAGGGATATTTCTGAGACCAAAATAATGTCTCAGCCTTTGCAAAGGCAAGACACTATATTCCTGAATTTGTTAAAGAGGAAAAGACAATAGTCAAAAATAAACTGGTATTCAGAGTTAATGGGTCGTCAACCAAATATGAAATTATGGTCATTCATTTGTTTTAATGTTAATGACATTTGTAATTGGTCTTTTTCTTGAACTGTATGTTTACAGCCCTTTAAATTAACAACAGAACGATGATGTTACAACCTTGGAAAGGAGAGGTAAAAGAGAAACTACATCTCATGAACATTTTAAAGATTTACCCCCAATTCAAGCATGTATTTGTAAATACTGTGAGCGTCATTCAGAAAGGCAATGTGTACAATGGTGCAAAGATGATCCGAATTTTTTCAGTGATCAACATCGTATAGATGTGTTTCATCAATTGATAGGAAAAAAACATAAAGTGTTGGGTTTGTACTCAAGTACCTCATAGGCTTCATAATGTTGGTCTTATACCGTTTCCAGTAAATGAAGGTAAATTAGGCGAGAAAAATGTGGTAAAAAGACTAAGGGAGAATATAGTACTACCATGCCATTGCATATAAAGATAATGAAATATTATAATGTTATTCATGAAAATATAATATGTCGTATTAAAACTGTTAACCCTACATTTCAACAGAAGGGAGTGAATTATAATGTACCAAAAATATATTTAGGCACAATTAAAGAATGTATGAGGATTGTACAGTTTGACAACCTAAATTTAATTGAAGAATTAATCATTGTAATGCTTAGTGGAAATGTAACTTGGTGGACAAGACATTATGTTAATCAGACCATCTGTGAATTAGAATATGAGGCAGCTCATAGCTTGATGTCTATTATACCATATACACTTCCTGAGAATTTATATTTCATATGTAGAAGGCGTGCAAATAAATAGCTAACTTCAAATTCTGGTGGTATTTGTTTTATTGGTAATCCTAGTATAATTGTAATGGAGCATAGGGATCTGATTGACATTATTACTCAAAACATAAGACAAAGAAAGAAAGGAACTATCAAACTATAAGTGTTAACCATAAGCATCTTTTTAAAATAGAACACTCAGTTAAAGTAAGAGTGAGTTTTGAATTTTTTTTCACTCATGGACAAGTTGGATATTTAAACAATGTTGAGGCAATAGAGTAGTTAGTTGATTTCTTGGCAAATATTACAGAAATTTATGATGACACTTTTATGTATGTTTCAAAAGAGCTTCAAGCTTATAAAACTGAGCTAATTCAACATAGATTAATATTTGATTATTTAACTGCACAAAGTAGTCACACGTTAGAAACCATGTATGGCATTCAAAGCTGTAAGTATATCACAAACTCAACTAATAATCCTGAGGAAGAAATAGATAAATATATCTTGAATATTGCACAATTAAAGGATACGTTTGGAATGAACCATAATGATAAGATACTGAAAATGATGACTGGTGGAAAAGTTCCTGGTGGAATCCTTCTACTTGGTTTACAGGTATCTTTTCAGCAGTGTCAGAATGGTGGAAAGGTTTATTTTGGACGGTAGGAAAATATGTTTTTATTTTTGTAATAATATGTACATTAATTTATCTACTTTTAAAATGCGTAACAGGTATATTAGGAAATGTATGTAAGGTTGGAACAAAAACTTTACAGATCAATGTTGTGCCAGAATCACAAGAAAAAGTATCTATTGCATTAAGGAATCAAGGAAAAAGGGATATTTGTACCACAAATTTAATGGAAAATTCTCTCTTGATAGTTAGAGTTTTATATGTTTAGAATAGATACATTTTTGTCCTCCTTGCTTGAGTTTTAGAATGTTTTAGTTTTTATAGAATTTATTCTTTATTTTTTTATTTTTATAATTAAAGGACAATGTATGTGAATCTCATTCACAATGAGATGTCTGATATAGATCAAGTTTTGGTACAATCTATAAGTTAGGTTTTGATAAGTATATGGATTGAATATTTAATGTCTGTATTACTGAAATTTCGTTTATAGGGTTAAAATATTTCATTGCATCTCTGTCTCTGCAGCAAGTATTTTGTAACAGGATGTTTGAATTTATTACAGGAGGGTAAATGTATCAAGATGCAATTTTTATGGCATTTTAAAATCGCCACAAATTGCGAGAGATAACCGGCAATTTGAAGTGCAAAATCGCCATATGTATTACCCAGCGATTTTAACTTTCCTAAACCCAATCTCTGGTGATTTGTATCGATTTTAAAACACATATCTCTCCAATCTTACAGTCAAACTCGCGGGAAATTAAACACAAACTTGCCCGAGTTTGAATTCAAAATCTCCAGATACAACAAGCTGCTTTCTATAGTAGAGATTGGTAAACACATCACTGTTACACTGCAATGCAATGTTAATATAACAGGAGGCACAATGGACGTTTCAATAAACCATCTTTTTTGTTGTAGAGGGGCAAAAATGATTATGACTTTTATTAGAGGGGACAATTTAGTTTAAGAATAAATTAGTGGGCAAATGTACTCATAGATTAAATGTGTTCTTTGTTTTTGTTTTTTTTAATTACAGTGGTTTAGTATTTAATCAGCAGTGGGGCAATATTTATATTTTTATGATGGGGGTAATCATTTAAAGTACATACTTGTAGCACTACAAGTGCTCATGTGCATGCTGATACTTGTAGTGCCAAAAGTATGTACTTTTACTGGGGACCCTATTAGGAAATGTTAACTGTTCCCTTATCATAAAGATAAAAATATTGCCCCACTGGTGATGAAATAGTAAACCACTATAATAATAATAAAAAAAAACCACTTACATTTACCGTGGTTGCCATTGGTATGCTTGTAGTTCTTCAATAACTAGCATGCCTAGGCTGACTGGGACTTGTAGTTCCACAAACTAAAATGGTGCTTTTTTTACTTTATAATTATACTTTTTTCAGGTATTTAGGCTGTCTGTATTTTTTGCATGCCAGTGTTTACAATGT
Source organism: Mixophyes fleayi (assembly GCF_038048845.1). NCBI lineage: Eukaryota > Metazoa > Chordata > Amphibia > Anura > Limnodynastidae > Mixophyes > Mixophyes fleayi. Next base: position 67,305,713 of record NC_134412.1, on the reverse strand, counting down.
TAGGTATTTCCTACTTGTCAGTATTTTAAGTGTCAACATTTTAGTGTCAGTATTCTTGGTGTTGGTATTATTTGCGTTGGAAATATGATTACCACCACACCACTTAGCATTTCAAAAATGTCCAAAGAGATTGGTCCAATGGAATCCAAAAAGCACTAAGATTTTCATTGATTTGCAGCTTCCCTTTTCAGCTACCTGATCTTTCTCCAGGTTGAGATATCTATACACCAAAACTAAGAGAAATGGGGTACTTTATAGTACAATATTAGTACTTTATTAAGTTCTCTTCTTTGTGGATTAAAAATATTTGTACAACATAAAACCAATGACAAGGCATGTAAAAATAGCTGAGATCACTTTACGGTTATATTTACCTCTAAAAAAGCTGCACATAAAAATGGCATATGTAAGTCCATATGCTGAAGTGTATGCATTGCAAGATGCATCCAGCACTTTATCAGTAGCATATGAGTCAGGTTTACATCAGGCATACATTTCCCCAGAAATACCATCACACAACGAGGTACTAAGCACAAGAAAAGTTTTTCAACATTTGGTTTGATTTGTTTTTGAAAAATTCATCCACTATTAGCTTTGATATTAATAAAAAAAACACCCTCTGTAATACAGCAGATATACTATTCCTAATTACATATGAATTAAAACAGCAAAAAAAAGAAATAAATGCCCACAAAATCATAAACTATGGGGTATATTTATTAAACTGCTAGTAGGAAAAAGTACAGATGTTGCCTATAGCAACCAATCAGATTCTAGTTATAATTTACATTTTCCAAAATGACAGCTAGCATCTGATTGGTTGCTATGGGCAACATCTCCACTTTCTCAAACCCGCAGTTTAGTAAATATACCTCCTATATGTATGATCCATGAAAAAAGCACCTATCAGCTCCAGTGGTGAATTTGCAATCAACCAATCAGAAGTGGCTGGATAGTGCTTGTAGCCATCATAATCATTAGTGTGTATTTGCACTAGCATTAATTAAGTCACCTGCAGTTGATACAGCTCCTGATAGACGTATATGCATCTTTGTGTGAATCTGTATCTGTTAAAATTATATGATCACTCTTTGTGTACTCTTTCCTACTTAGACCACCACTTCCATCCCCTCACCAGTCACAAGCGATCAAGTGTCAGATGTGTGCAAGCCTGCAAACATACAGATGCTTGCATCTTTTTTGGGGTGAGGGAGCATGCGCAGTACACATTTGCGTATTTTGCACTATGCAAATAGGTGTACCCCCAAACCTGTATGAGACCCCTAAATGGTCCCTATCCAACAAATTTCAAACCCTGCTGAATTATTTTGCTCATCTCCACTTATGTGTGTGATTTTGGAAAATATGTAAATTCATTTATTTCGTTTGGTAGCTGCATGCCATATAAGAGCATCTAACAAGAGTTTAAGGAATCAAGACTGTTTTCCACAAATAAGAAATAAAACCAGTAAATAATACAACATGGGGATTTTATTTCCTATAAGACATACAACTTAGAAAAGATTAATGTTTCCATATACTACCTTCTGCTGAGATAACATATGAGAAAATTGTATGAAATATAAGCTTATTAAATGTAGATGACAAATTTCTACATACAGTGTATGGATTTTATTTGCATGAAAAGTCAATGAAGTGTATATATGTTTTCAAGCTCATAACATTCCCCTGGAATATTTTAAAATATGACAAGTAATTTATTTTTTACATTTAATACTTTTCAAATATAGCATAGTTGCAGACAGAACACTAAACAATATTTTGTACCCATTGCCAACATATGGTAATTATGAAGCATGTTTGCAACAGCTAAATTCCCTTCTAATCTTATCTTATTTTCTTCACACCAAGAAAACTGTGATGTTTTTAGATAAAAGAAAAACAGATTTTATTTATTTATACCAATTTAAAATAAAGTTATGTCAAATACTTCTACAGTATGTGTAATTTCTTCAAAATAAAGCTAAGTTAGTCATAATATTGTCATAATTGAATCCAGGATTCAGACAAGGAACCTGTTCATTTATTTTTAAAATCTGGTATTAAATGTCATAGTCATTATTTGCATAAGGAAATGCATACAACCACTGGATTGTGACTTATTGCTTCAGTTGTAAAACAGATTAATGGCTCCAATGTGAAAAGAGGAGGGTCCCTTGGCAGCTGATGCATTGATAGCACATATATCTTCTTCTTGGTTTATTACATTAGTGCTGTAAATGTATTTAAATTGAGATGCAAAACTGGGTAATTTATTTCTTTAGGTATATTACTAGAGCACACTAGGGGGTAAATGTATGAACATGCGGGTTCTTCAACACCCGCGTGTTCAGCATGTTTGGTGATTAAATTTCAAGCGGCGCTGCATTGTAAAGGGAAGTTTCCCGTTACAATGCAGCGCCGCTTGAAATTTAATCGCCGAACACGCGGGTGTTGAAGAACCTGCATGTTCATACATTTACCCCTAGATCTTGTTGGCTAAAAAGTACCAAACCAGACACAATATGTCTTTCTAAATATTGTACTTGTATACAGCCGCTAAAATATAATATTTAATTTTTAAGACCTGTTGAACAAATGCATTAGAGGTGATTTAATAAAAGAGTACAAATATATTTAGGGTCAATAGTAATGATTCTCATGACTCATGGACTTCTCATGGACAGGACTGCAAATAAGAGACGTAGACATCTAATGCTAGTGGAAAACTTGGTGCTGTCATCTCCAAGGGGTTTTTCTTTTTTTCTGGATCATCACTGCCAGACATGACAAAAGGGTGAAATTTATGGACTTGTTTTTCTTTACAGCCTCAATACATATGTGACCATGTAGCTTGGTCATGTTGTCTAATTTTGGACAAGGATTTTTTAAGCTACACCTCAGATTTCAGACCCAGATTGTGTTGCAGCCTTTTTATTTTCATTACAGCGATGCTGCAGCTCAGAGCTGGATATTACATTCTATGCTTGCTTCCTTAATTGAGTTGTATGCTCTGCATGCTGCATCGCAATCTATGTAGCAAAGGATCCCAAATCTACACACAGGGGACAGGTTATATTATGGGTGGGTGGGTGAGATATCCAAAATATATGGAATAAAAGTTACTAATGGATGTTAATGACATATTGTTAGTGATTTAGTGTCTTATGTAGAGTTAAATGCAATTTACACTTACAAATTAAGTGTAAATTGCATCCCAGGCACAACAGATTTATCTTCTACAGGTGTATCTGTGGCTACTTCCCCTCAGCATATTATGTAAGGAGTATTAACATGTCCTTACTGTACTATGCCTATGTCTGCCCGCTCTTTACCACCTCTATCCCCCCTCTCTAAATGAAGAGAGGCACAATAGGGAGATACATCTCAGTCTGAATCTACATGACCCCCTCAGGGAATAAAATATCTGTGTTTTGGAGATAATATCGCAGAAACATAAAATATATTTGCATTGTAATTTCAATATAATGTGGATAATAATAATAATAAGATAGCGAACATTTGGCTTATCTGGTCTGTTCATTAACTTATTGTCTGCACCCAGGCAACATTTGCACCTAACTTTAAATCAGCTTCTATGTGTGAATATGAACCTGCAGATTTATCTCAGTCCTTAGGCAAAAAAAGATTATGTCTTGTGCTAGAAAAGGTGTAAACGGATCCCTGGTACCTGGAAAAAGTGAAATAGGCACTTTCTAGTGTAGTATAGAAGACAAAAAAAAAATGAAGCGCCACACATAGAGCATGATCAATTTTTATAAGTAAATATAAGTAAATTTTTAGAAGTAAATATGTATTAAAGGGTGCAAATCCATAAATGGATCATATTTGAAATGCTCAATATCGTTAAAAATCTTGTAAGCATAAATCCTTTAGGGGATATCAAGGTGTGAAAAACAAAGGAATTATTGGTGTTATTTTAACTTTAATCACACTGTGGAGAGGAAAACAATTCTCTGGGATCATTGGACTATTGGAAAGTCTATTTTAAAGACAGATTGCACTATTATTCTCTTTGTTGTATGAGTTCATATTTCTGATCATCTGAATCCATGTAAAGAGAAGGATCAAATTTGAATTTCTAGTGGGAAGGATTACATCACAATATAACTAAAGAGGAATATATCTTCATCTCATGTGTCTAAGAGTAAGCGCCAAGTGTACGTGTTCATTATTTATATTTTACTGTGTTTATTTTTGTGGAGGGAAGTGGACACTCCAATTCATGTAACAGGCTGCATGCTCAGTGATGCCATATCTATCAATTGTTTAGTATTAGGTCAATTTAAATAGTCCGAGATACATCAATCATCATAACATAAGTATTTCAATATCATCACATATATATTTTAAAACACTTATTACATATATCAGCATCAGTTTAATCTACAGATGCCATTTTATTAAAGATCAAATACACATAGGAGGACTCCATTTTCTAAAAGATTTTTCTTATCGTTATCTATCATGAAACGACTTCGTTCAGGAGAGATACATTAAGTTTATTTAAAAATCTAACATAACAAAAGTATTTCAAAAACATCCCATAACTATTTTAGAACACTTAATTTATATATCTGCATCAATTTAATCTACAGGCACCATTTTATTGAAGACCAAATATAGATAGATGATGCCATTTTCTTAGGGAATTTTGAACAATACATATAAAACAATACGAAGGATTAAAAAACCAATATGCTCAATGCCCTTTAATAGGTGTCTCAAAAAAGATCTATACACTACTAATTTATTTAAGCATTTTATCGATATCAGCTATACTACTATTCACACTGTATTGGGCACCATTTTTTGGGGAGATCCAACAATATGTATATGAAACGCAATTTTCCTAAGGATCTGGTAACACCAATTTTTTTTAAAAAAAAGGGGGGCCACTTTCAATGCTAATTAGATATTGGAAAAATTTTGTGAAAGAGATTTACATATATAGAGATTAAAACATGGTAAATCATTGGTAGCTATCTATTCATATCTAGAAATAATATATATAATATAGCATCCATCAAATTTAAAAATGAGGCATCAAATCCATATGTTCAGCATTCAAAATAGTCATAAGCAAAATAACTAACAATGAATAGTCATATACCAGACTTATAGACATATATTTAAATACCAAGGAGCACAACTATATTAAAAGCTGCAAAAATGCATAAAAAGAAGGAAAGAGAGGGGGAACATTAATTAATAAAGGTGCAATTTCAAATCATCATTATCATCATCATCATCATTTATTTATATGCTTCGTTCAAGCCTAAAGGGGCCAAAATGCCTAATTTAAAAATCCAATACATTTCTCTACACATGAGTTTGCTTGCCAAGTCATCACCTCTTATACCCAATTCCACGTGTTCAATTGCCTTGAATCTTAGACCACTAGGGTCCCCATTATGTCTAGATACTGAATAAAGTTCACATTTATTTTTAATAGTTCGCACATGTTCTTGTATTCTTAATTTGAGGACTCTCTTTGTCTTGTCCACATATTTTAGATTGCAATAACATTCTAATAAATACACTACTTATGTGGTTTGACAATGCATTAAATTATAGAGTCTGAATTTATTGATATTTGAATGATTAGAAAATGTTTTATTAGAAGAGTGAACTAGTTTGCACATATTACTATTAGAGCATCTAAAAAATCCATTACAACTCTTAGTCAAAAATATTTCTTTCTTATCATGTATCATGTTTAACATTCTTGGTGCTATCAGTGTTTTCAAATTCTTTGTTTTTTAAATATAATATCTGCTTTATCTGCAACTAGCAGACCTAAGACCGGGTCCATCTTAATAATGGTCAAGTGTTTATTCAGAATATATTTGATCTTCTTCTCATTGTTATTAAATTCTGTTAGGAAGTGAATCAAATTATCTTTATCACTCTTGTTCTTATATCTCAATATATATTCTCTCTTCAAGCTATTAGTCTTATCTATAGTTTTAGTTTTTAATGAATTAGGATATCCTCGTTCCCTAAATTTGTCTGCGTATATTTTTATTTGTTCATTACAAACATTATCAGCCTCACAGTATGTTGATATATTCATTAAAAAGTACATGGTAGAATTACCAGCTTTTGTTTTTTTAAATTAAGTTTTATTGAGTTTTTTACATAAAGACAAGGACCAAGATCTGAGAATACATGCATTTTATACAATACAGGTGTGCATATATCACAAATACAATTGTAATGAGCCAAACAAATAGGGGTATGCCTGTTTAAAACTAAATAATGAGAGCTGTTTACTTGGCATCAGGAGGTAGAGGAAAAAAGAACAGGAGAAGGACAGAAGAGTGTAGGGAGGAGAGGGGAGGAGAGAAGAATATTTTAGTACAGGGAAAAATATGAGGAAAAATAGGTAGAACAAAGGAAAATTAGTCAATTGGGAGTATTGACTTCTCTAAATAGTTGGGTTATGTCACACTTAAAGAAGTGGGATGTTAGGAAGCAGTTTTGCCAGGAATGCCAGGTTGATAGGAATTGATTGGGTCAGTTGTTTAAGATAATTGTCATATGCTCTAGGTTATAGATTTTCCAAACACTCTGAATCAGCGCTGAAATTGTGGGACCCTCCATCAGCTTCCAGTTTTTAGCAATTAAACATTTGGCAATAGTGAGAATATGACTTGGGAGTTTCCAAATCACTTTAAGGGCTAGATTTACTAAACTGCGGGTTTGAAAATATTCAGATGTTGCCTATAGCAACCAATCAGATTCTAGCTGTCATTTATTTAGTGCACTCTACAAAATGACAGCTAAAATCTGATTGGTTGCTATAGGCAACATCTCCACTTTTTCAAATCCGCAGTTTAGTAAATATACCCCTATGAGTGTCAGGGGGGAGGCAAGGGAGGAGGAAATAGGAGAGATGAAAGGGAACTTGCAGGTGGGTAATTTTGTGGATAAGATCAGCAACACCTCGCCTGAAAGGACTAATTTTAGGGCAGCTTCACCAAACATGAGACAGGGATCCCCGCTGACCACAGTTACACCAGCAAAGATCTGCAATAGTTGAATAAATAGCCTTCAGTCTGGAAGGGACTAAACACCAGCAAAATAAAAGTTTATAAGAATTCTTTTCAATCTGAGTGCAAATTGAAGATTTTGTAACCCTCCATTCCTCAACTTCTAGGGCCTCAGCCATATCCTCCTCCCAGTGTATCTCGAGTGATTCTTTGTCAGGGCGATTGTTATTCATTAGTAAAGAATAAAAAGTAGAAATAAGACCTCTGGAGGATGACCTATTAAGACAAAAAGTGTCTAGGGGGTTGGGCAGCAAGGAGAGCGTGGATCTATTTTAAAAAGATACAATTTCTTGATTACAGCAATTAGAGACATTAGAATAGAAAAGTGATATAGATGGGAGACAATTGATGTGCAGGATTTATATACTTTCATTTGCCATTTTAAAGGAATTGAAGCAATTAAATATTTCCTCAATTTGGATCTGACTTTAAATAATGACCAGGGGGTGATGTGGCTGGTAGGTTGTGTGATATGGCTGAGGGTGGCATTATGTCATTGGGGAGTGACGTGATGTGACTGAGGGTGGTATGATGTGGCTGGGTAGTAGCTAAATGTGGCTGGGGAATAGCATGATATGGCTGAGGGGTGGCGTGATATGGCTGGTGGTGTTATGTAATTGGCAGGTGGTGTTATGCGGCTGGGGAGGGCATTATAAATGTTATGTTTCATTATAATGTATGTATTATATACTGCATGATCTGTGTTATACACTGTGTTCACTTATTGCTTGGTTTTCCATTATTTCATGTACCTATACATTTTCCAAACAGGCCCAAACATTTCTGGATCCGGACAAGAATCCAGTACCGGGCTGTGATAGCTGCAATAACAACTAGGTTAGAACAACACCATTATAATACATAATATGTCACACTACCACTTCGCGACAGCACACAACCCTTTTACTGCTCATCTACGGAAGAGGACCCCAAAAATTTTCTGTACTGCGGTTTCAAATTTCTCTTAGCGGTCCTGCACCTTACAAATCATGATAATAATAATAATAATAATAATAATATGCACTTCTGCTTAGGGAGCTTAACTGTGATAGCTATTCAGTTCTTTGGTAAAAAGAGGAGGAAAACCTGGGGGCCTTTCTGATCTAATGAAATATATGTTGGGTCACACCCATGATGCAACATGTATGAAAAATAATTATCCATAATCTATATATCACCCGCATAAGAATAATGAAATTTGAAAGAGTACATTGGCCAAATTGTCACAAATGTGGAGTTGAAATATATTAATTCTGGCAACCATTGTGGGATTTTCCAAAGATACAAAGTATTATAATGTGGAACCGCGCTCTCCTACCAAGGTTTGTGAGAGCTGCACCTGCTAAGGGTATCCCTCCCTTTAAAATAGATCCAAATTTTTATACTGCTGGGCGCTCATCAAATAATTGTCTAAAAATGCAGAAACTTATATTCTATTGATGTCATAAAACCATTGAATAATTGCTAACATTTATTAAAATACAATAAAATTACAATAAAAGTATGATCATGTATTACCATGAATAAATGAATAGAATAGCGATATGTGTATTAATGAAAAATACTATCACTTTAAATAATAACAATAATGATGTGGTTTACACATTAATGTACGTATGGGTTATCAACCTAACTGCGCAATGGCAGATATAATCTGAAATAATAGATTGACAGTAAATGACAATATAAAATCTCTACCAAAAACGTCCATGAATCACAGTCCTAATTTTCCTGATTGATGACGCGTGCTGCTGAAGATAAAAACCTTGTATGATATTCAAATATAATTATTAACAGTCCTCATGAAGGTTGTAAACTTCTGAATCAAAGAGAATCCGTAACGCTTATCGTCAAAATATCAGCTTGAGGAATAAATTAGACTCTTAATTGTGTTGTTCCATGCGATATGATACTTGCGGTTTGTGGTTGGAATAAGTGTAGATCCAGGCTTTGCGGTGATTCCAATACAATGTCCCGATGTTACACAGTCATATGTAATATATAACAGCTTGTCCCAAATAAAGAGAAAAAAAAAAAAAAAGGGAAAGATAATTCAGCAGCGGGTGATCACGCCGCTGCTGTTAGCGGCTATCGATGCGTTCCACTGTGGAGCGCAAACACACTTCCGGTATTGACGTCACTTCCGGATATTGCTTTAGGCCAATAGAATGATAGTGGGTGGAGTCCCAACGCGTTTCGTCCTGCTCCGGACTTTCTCAAGGGCTATAGCCCTTTCGAAAGTCCGGAGCAGGACGAAACGCGTTGGGCTCCACCCACTATCATTCTATTGGCCTAAAGCAATATCCGGAAGTGACGTCAATACCGGAAGTGTGTTTGCGCTCCACAGTGGAACGCATCGATAGCCGCTAACAGCAGCGGCGTGATCACCCGCTGCTGAATTATCTTTCCCTTTTTTTTTTTTTTTCTCTTTATTTGGGACAAGCTGTTATATATTACATATGACTGTGTAACATCGGGACATTGTATTGGAATCACAGCAAAGCCTGGATCTACACTTATTCCAACCACAAACCGCAAGTATCATATCGCATGGAACAACACAATTAAGAGTCTAATTTATTCCTCAAGCTGATATTTTGACGATAAGCGTTACGGATTCTCTTTGATTCAGAAGTTTACAACCTTCATGAGGACTGTTAATAATTATATTTGAATATCATACAAGGTTTTTATCTTCAGCAGCACGCGTCATCAATCAGGAAAATTAGGACTGTGATTCATGGACGTTTTTGGTAGAGATTTTATATTGTCATTTACTGTCAATCTATTATTTCAGATTATATCTGCCATTACGCAGTTAGGTTGATAACCCATACGTACATTAATGTGTAAACCACATCATTATTGTTATTATTTAAAGTGATAGTATTTTTCATTAATACACATATCGCTATTCTATTCATTTATTCATGGTAATACATGATCATACTTTTATTGTAATTTTATTGTATTTTAATAAATGTTAGCAATTATTCAATGGTTTTATGACATCAATAGAATATTAGGTTCTGCATTTTTAGACAATTATTTGATGAGCGCCCAGCAGTATAAAAATTTGAACCAAAGATACAAAGGGCTAGATTTACTATCAGGCGTGTTTTTAAATCCGCCGACTTTCGGCGGATTTGGCGGCGGTTTAGCCATCGCCGGATTTACTAAGGCTAAACCCGCCGTCCAAACGGGCAAAAATGATGTTTCCAAACCCGCCTCTGTATACATCGCCATGACGGTTTCAACAATGTTCAACATACAAACAGCCGGATTTACTATTAGGGGGTTTATAAAGCCGCCGGAAAACCGCCATTCAAAAGACCAAAATGAAAGCGCTGCTTGTGAGCGGCGTGATGGTTCAAACAGTGTGCTGTTTCAGGTATTTTGCCAATCAGACCATAAGAGAAAGGCCTATTTCATGTCCAATGATTGCTCCATTAGGACTGTGTATAGAAAATGGGCAAAGTGTCATGAAATTTCAGGCTACTGTTTTTTTTTTTTTCCATTATTTTTTCACCCAGTATGATTGCATAGTAAAATCTCATTTCACCTTTCCTTTTCTAGTTGTTTTGTACTTTCCAAAAAACCACTAGAATACTGTTGCCTCAAAGAAACTAGGATGGGAATTGTTGCATTACATAGTTAACCCTTATTTTAATGCTAATGCAATCCACATGTGAAAAATGTTTTTTCTGCCTGAAGCAATCACAGACAATCACCGTCTATTGCCCAGCAGTTAATCATGATGCTTACAAAAAGGGCCCCTCATTATTTGGCAGGTGTGGGTTTGTTGGAGAATGGCTTTTGCAGGTAATGGGGTGCATTCTTGCCAGTGTATGTTTGCAGCTTTTTACCTGATGGAGGCAGAAAGGCGCCAGGAGGAGGAGGATGAACAGCAGTTGGCATCTGTTCCGCGGAGCCTGCAAAGACCCCGCACTCCACGTGCATTTTCAGTGCGTTTGAATCTGGAGTCTTTGGCTGATGTGGAGGTAGTACAAATGTTTCGCCTCAATCGTACTAACCTCATGGCACTGTATGAGCAAGTGAAGGATGATTTGGAGCCTACAACCAGCCGCTCTAATGCAGTGTCAGGACTACACAAACTACTGTGTGCAGTTCACTTTTTGGCAACAGGTTCCTTTCAATCTGTGTCCTCCAGAGTGATTGGCATAACGCAGCCGACATTTTCAAGGCATTTTGGACAGGTTTTAGGTGCCCTTAAAAGAGTGTGCCCTAGCTATATCAGCTTCCCCAGCCAGGAGTCACAGTGGCATGAGCTCAAGGGAGCTTTCTATAGGGTCGCAGGTATCCCTAATGTAATGGGTGCAATAGATTGCACTCATATTGCCCTGAGACCACCTCACCACAGGGCAGAGGTTTTTGTTAATCGCCATCATTACCACTCCCTGAATGTGCAGGTTGTCTGCGATGCTAACCAGCGTATATTGAGTGTTGTTGCAGGCTATCCTGGGTCATGTCATGATGCCTTTATCCTGAGACAGTCTACCCTTTATGCCAAATTTGAAAGTGGTGAAATGCCGGAGGGATGGCTTTTGGGTATGTACTTTGCATGTTTTATATATCCCTTATCCTTGCTCAAATGGACTCACATATGCTAACTGCTGTACAACATGCTCAAAGTAAATGGGAGCTAACATTTTACTTTTATTGCAGGAGATTCAGGATATGGGTGTCGCTCCTGGCTCATGACTCCTCTGCTGCATCCTCAGACTCCTGCACAGCACCAATACAATGAGGCACACATAACCACTAGAGGTATCATAGAACGTACGTTTGGACTCTTGAAAACCAGGTTCAGGTGCCTTGATAAATCTGGTGGGGTGCTTATGTATGCACCTGAAAAGGTATCTGAGATTGTCCTGGCTTGCTGTCTGCTGCATAACCTGGCTTTACATCAACTTACCCCACCGATTATTGCAGTAGACAGTGAAGAAGAAGGGGTACGTGTCACATCTGGTGATGTGCAGAGCACAGAGGGCGGAAGGGAGATTAGAGACCGTCTAATTACAAACTACTTTACGTGTAAGTACATAGTATGAAAAGCATTTTTTGCTCAAAAATGTGTTTTATGTGAGTGCAATTTTAGTATTTTATTGTAAATTTTTTGTACATTGGAACCTTTAAAAACAGGATAGTGTGTACTCCTCATGTGGCAAATATGAACATCCCTGGAATGTGACAGTCAGAGGTCAATGTTTACATGAAATTAGTGCATAGTTGTTAAAAAATCAGAATACTCTTGTTTAATGTGCAGAAAAGAAAGACTGACACAATAGAAATTTAACTGCATTTATTGCAGAACACAATAAATAAAAACGTATAATCGTTATAGAAACTTGACAAAACATTAATAAATAACAAACATTGTGCTAGCGATGTCTTTTTGCAGGCATATCGCTATGCTTGGTGCCACTCTCTCCCCTCCCTCGCCCACCCCTGGTGCGAGCACCTCTCCTTGGAGGAGTACTCTGTAGAGATGTGGTAGGCGTGCTAGCGGCACTGGTGGAGGCCGATGAAAAAGGGGCCGGCAAGCGGGCAATCAGTTCCTGCTGGAGTTGGCCTGCCAGCCGGATAACGTTGGCATTCCCCTCGCGAATGGAGGAATGCATGGCGTCCACAGACCCAGACATTTGGGCCAGCTGCACATTTGTCTGCTCCAAAGCGCTCGCCAGCCGGTTTATTGCAGCAGGGATTTGGCTCGTGGAGCGGTGTATTCGCCTCAACTGGGCCGCAATTTGTGACATGTGCCCAGTTTGCCTGTCCATGAATAATGTCTGTTGCTGCTGGAATGCGCCAATAGACAGCGCCATTTCTCTGGCTGGGTCCATAGGTGCAGGTGCAGGTTGCTGGTGTGATGGTTCAGCAGGGCCAGGTGAAACTTCCTGGAGGCCAGACACAGGGGCATCCACTGTTACCAGGGTGATGGTTGTTAGATCCTCTGGCTCAGGGGACATTTCCAGGGACTCCGCCTGAGGTGGCTGGTATGAAGAGGGCCCTGTGTATGAAAAATGACGGTAAGTATATAGTATATAATATGTTTGTATATTGCATTCTGAACACTGGATAGGAAAGAATAATCTTTAGCAACTACAGATTCTTTCACAATGTTTGCATTCCTGATTTCTAGTCCTATGCTACCTGCTTACGGATGCACTTATTATCCTTTTAATACCCATTATCATTAGGACTGTGTAGTACATGCTGGGTTATTTTGACTAAAGTGCATGCTATCAAAAGTGGAGATGTTGCCTATAGCAACCAATCAGATTTTAGCTGTCATTTTGTTGAATGCAATAAATAAAGTAAAGGTATATTCTGATGGGTTTCTATAGGCAACATATCAGTTGAGTAAAATGTAGCCCTAACTTCTCATTGCAAACAATAAAAAGAAAACAAAAAACAACATTGACAGCAACATTTGCACAGAAAATCAAGTAACTCCATTATTTCTCTCCTAAACAGAAATCACGCACCTGCTTGCTCGTCTGTGCCCGAATCTCTCGCTGAAGGTGGAGGTGTAGGTCTGGCACTGGGACTGAACTGCGGTCCTGGCGATTCTGGATATATTAGAAAAAGCATACAATGTATTTCCAGAAAAAAAAAATAATCAAAATATACTGTTTATTGCACAAATGTGTTTACAATTTTTTTTTTTTTCTATGAGAAAAAAAAACCTTTACAAACTATTAGAGGCAAATATACACTTTGAAAAAGAAAACAAAAAATAAAAAAAAAAACGTTTGCAAAGAGAAAAGCAGTTTTGCAAAGAGAAAAGCAGTTTTAAAAAGAGAAAAGCAGTTTTGCAAAGAGAAAAGCAGTTTTAAAAAGAGAAAAGCAGTTTTGCAAAGAGAAAAGCAGTTTTAAAAAGAGAAAAGCAGTTTTGCAAAGAGAAAAGCAGTTTTAAAAAGAGAAAAGCAGTTTTAAAAAGAGAAAAGCAGTTAAAATACTGTTAGGGTAAAAAAAACAAATAACTCACCAACTACTTGGCCAAAAGAGGGCGAGTCGGTGTCCTGGACATTTATGCCCTCTACAATTTCTGCCGGCATTATCTGGCGCAGCTCCTCCTCGTACGTGGTGTACTCCATACGAAGTGGGGGGCCACCACGCGTGCGCCTTGTGGACCTCCTTTCCTGGGCCATTTTTTCCTTCAACCTCCTCTTAATGTCCGAAAATCTCTTGCGGCAGTGCGCCACTGTCCTCTTTAGTGGGCCCACCGCGTTAACAGCGTCGCACACTCTCCCCCACAATTGGTGGCGCCGCCTTAGCGGAGTCCGGGCTGCCAGGTTCCCCAAGATCACCTCGTAGCAGGGAATGATATTGTGCACCAACACACAATTCTCATCATGTGAGAAGCGCACATTCCTCCCTGTCTTGGTCTTCCTGCCCTGTCCTGTCTCCTCAACCTCTCCCTCTCCCTCCTCTGACCCCTCAACCTCCATCTCCCTCTCCTCAGCCTCTGCTCCCCTCCTATCTCTGGACATTTTTACCCAGAAGACAGAAAAACACAAAACACTGAAGGACTTACAAACACAAAGAACAAACTACACTACCTACAGACACACTCTCCACACAGTCACACACAAGTAACACAGACAGAGGACAAGTCAAATACAAAAAATACAAGACAGAAAATAAATGAGAAAATAAATGTACAAAACAGGAAAAAACCACAGGACTACTCACACTTCAATCAGATATCGCTCCACCAATCCACCAAACACCAACTCTCAGCAAACCACTATCCTCCAAACTCCTCTCACAAAACTCCTCTAAACCCTATCAGAGAAAAAAGTGTCAGGCCAGTGGTTTATATAGGGCTTGTGATGTCAAATCTCCTGAGTTTGAAAATAGCCAATAGTAACAGGCCAGGAGACAGGTGTAATTTTCAAAAAAACCGCCTTTACACAAAAGCGCCGTCATTTAAAGCAAAAGCGCCATGTTCTATTCAAAGCCGCCGGCGGCTTTGAGCATTACATCCCGCCGTTACATCGCCGGCGGCTTCAAATTGAAGCTGAAATGCGCCCATTAGTAAATCCGGCTGTTTGCAATGCAAACACGCCGGAAAACCGCCGCGATGCATGGCGGTTTGAAGCCGCCATGCATCACGCCTGATAGTAAATCTAGCCCAAAGTGTTTAGCATGCACTGTATCACTTTTCACTTGCTGGCCCCCAGGGTTATCTTTGGTTATATTTGGGTTATGTTTAAGGAGGCCCGTGGAAAGGATAAATCAGCAATATTTAATAAACCTATTTTGCTGTCCAAGTTTAACATAGCAAGGGCATGAATGGCTCTGCTAGACCCCAGCTTCCAGAAGTGTATAGCACTATTTAATGAGACAGCTAGGCATCAGAGATTTATATATATCAGCAGGAATTGTGAGATAAAGCATACATGCATTTAGTAAAAAGAGACCGAATTGGAATATGTGATAGGAGGTGAGGAGTTGGCCATCCCACTTAACACTCCTGTGCACCCAGCTCTTAATAAAGAAATTAATTAACACTGCAAGAGTTTAAAGGAGTTGCTGCCAGTGGGAACCAAGGAGGTGGCAAAGCTTGATATCATCATTGCGCCAAAAGCCACAAACTCAGGGGTACTCTCATTCAAACGACTTGGCGCTGGAGAAGATATTCTCTGATGATCATGTGTGATCATCATAGAATAACACCTACTCTACAGTAATCATTAAGAAGTTCAGCGATGAGAGTCTTTCCTCCCCCATCCTTTACACTCCGCTCCAATGCATCCCTACCTAACCCCTAATTCTCCACCTGTCCTACCGCCATCCCTTCCACTAACTCCATATGATAAAATCAAGCCCGGAATAAACCCATTCCACTATATATCATGTTTAACCTGCCAGCACATTTTATGCTATATTTAATTATATAAGATGGTTTCCCTAAAAACTCTCATTTATTTTCACATGATATTACCTCTCAAAACACCAGTTCTGAAAGCCAGGATCTACCTCTTCATCTAACTCTACAGATTACACTACTATCCCATTCCCAACCTCCAGGGACAACAGTTTCTGTAAAATACTACATTAATCCACCACAAGCAGCACTCCATGGTTATGGACAGATAAGTGTTGCATGTAACACATAAGCAGCATTAAAAAACAAGTCTTCAAACCAATTATAACTAGAAATGCTCAGGCTCGGTGTCCCGAGAACCGAACACACCCGAACTTAGCATATCCAAGTACCGAGTTGAACCAGCTCAGCACTTTCGCCCTTTTTCGAAATTGAAAATGAGGCAAAATGTCATTGTTACGTCATCGGATCTCCGGAGTTTTGAAACCTATAAGTACCGCCCTCCACGGCGATCTAGCACCATTTCACAGCGGGACACAGAAGGGGTAGCACAGTCTGTAGAGCAGTTGGGCAGCAACATAGATAGAATAGAAAGAGGAGGGGGTGGCAGTGTTCAACAAAGTCTACAGTGACATTCAGGAGAGCTCCATTGCTCCATTGCTAATTGTCATTGCTGAAATACAAATACTAGGGCTGGCAGGCTTTGTGTAATTCTGCAGTCACATTGTACTGTGTTATATAGGTAACGCACAAAGAGGAGAGCTCCATTGCTAATTGTCATTGCTAATATAGAATTAATAGGGCAGGCGTGGTCTTCTAAATCTGCAGTTACATAACGTACAGTGTTATATAGGTAACACACAAGGAGGAGAGCTCCTTTGCTCCATTGCTAATTGTCATTGCTGAAATACAAATACTAGGCCTGGCAGGCTTTTCTTCTGACTTTGCAGTCAAATATATGGTGTTATATAGGTTACACACAAAGAGAAGAGCTCCATTGTTCCATTGCTAATTGTCATTGCTGAAATACAAATACTAGGCCTGGCAGGCTTTTCTTCTGACTTTGCAGTCAAATTGTACGGTGTTATATAGGTTACACACAAAGAGAAGAGCTCCATTGCTCCACTGCTAATTGTCATTGCTGAAATACAAATACTAGGCCTGGCAGGCCAAGTATTTGTCCGAAAGTGTATAAAAATAATATTGTGACCTGTGAGGTGATCAAAATTGACTGCTAATGTCACTGGAACGACCTCACTCGCTCCATCCGTCTCTCACCCAATCTGTGCTCCTTCAAGCGGGCACTTAAAACTCACCTGTTCCTTAAGGCCTACCAACCATCCACTTAACCTTTCACTCTTCTGTTTCTCCCTGGCTCCTTTTTACTCTCCCCTTTGCTTCACTGGCTCCCTCTTGTGCCTGATTTTGTCTACCCTCCCTTAGGATGTAAGCTCGTATGAGCAGGGCCCCTCTCCCCTCCTGTCTCCACACCTGTTCTTCTGCTCTGTCTTTACAGTATTTGCCTGCCTGGAGTTTCTGAAGTTCTGGTACTTTGTGTTTATTGTTCTGTATTGTTTTACCCTGTATAGTCTACTCTTTGTACCATGTACGGCACTGCGGATACCTTGTGGCGCCTAACAAATAAACAATAATAATAATAATAATAATGTCTTGAAATTAGTGTTATTGAGGTTAATAATAATGTAGGAACAAAAAAAGAGCAAAATTATGTGATTTTAGCATATTTTAGGAATTTTTCTAAAAAATACAGATCCAAAACCAAAACCAAAACACACGAGGGCGGTTTTGCCAAAACCAAAAACCAAAACACAAAGCTAATCCAGATCCAAAACCAAAACCAGTTCACGGGGGTCAGTGAGCATCTCTAATTATAACCTCTCACTGGAGGGAGAACTAAGGGAAGTCATTGGGAAAGAAGAACGAGAAATAATAGTCACATTTGCAATAAAGCTCTGCAGAGTAAAACATATTGTCAGAACAATAGATATTGCAAGCATATAACCTCGCTAAAAGTCAATGGGGAAGTAGGTAACATTTTAGCAAATATGATTAAATATTTAAGCATATTGGCACTATAAAAATCAACACACTATTATTATTATTATTATTATTATTATTATTATTATTATATCCATATAGAATACAATATTTCAACAAAAAACTACAAAATATTGCTTGTATATGGAAAATGACAGTGACCTTGTCAAAGTGATTGGCTAGTAGCAGGTTAATATGGGCACTGCAAAAGGACATATGTTTTCACTGGATCTTCTGAAACTTACAAATAAGCCTAAATGAAAGATGTACCCCTCCATACACAATGTCTATTTTATTCAAGGATTCTATTATGGATAGAGGACAACTTTTCTCCTATAAATTTGACTTGTATTAATTTTTTCCAGAAACCTCTTGCATATTTGGAGAGTCTTATTAGAATATTTTTCTCAAGGAGCATTACCTGAGAATCTCTTTATCACTACTTATTCTTCTTGTGACCATTATGAAAATGACATCATGTCAAGGTGATTACTTTATATTTTATTTTATTATTATATACTGCATGGATATTATCCATCACACCTCATTTGTTCTGTCTAAACAAGCTATAAATCCAATGTTGCACTTTCTGAACTAGAACAAATATAAAACTTTTCCTTTTCACAAAGCATCTAAAAGTATTGTTTGTGTTCCATGAAGCACAATAATATGTTGATGCCTTTAGTTCCTGGCACTTATTCTCAATACCTAACAAAGCTCTGACAGATGTAGGATCAAAGAGCATTGCTCTCGATATTGATTTCCAGTTCACATTGAAATCTGTTTTTAATGTTTGGTTGCTGGTATCAGAAAGGGCACTGAAATGTCAACTTCATAATACAAGACCGGAGGGATATATCTTTGTGTATATAAGAAACAATGCAGTACTATATCTTGTAATTTTGCTTTATACCTATTTGTAGTGACCTACAACAGTGCTATCCAACATTTGAAGAATTGATGGTCCAAATTTTGTCAAGGTGGTGTATGGGAAGCACAGTGAGAAATAAAGGAATTAGTATGCACAAACCTCTGAAAGGGGATATAGCCACCAGCTGAACAAAGCAGGCTGCAAGTTAGTGTTTGTGATCGATGGATTTATTATTTTCATTAACTTTTCACAGGCAAGCCACATTATAATACAGTAATCCCCTTACCCCCTCAAATTCATGGGTTTAAGAGTTAATCTTCTCTGACCAAAGTAAACCAATGGAATGAAAGGGTTATAGTGGAATGAAGAGCAAATTAAAATTTAGAGGCATCTCATTGTTCCTTACTCCATACACAAAATTCAGCATTATCGTTTATGTAAAGTTTACATTAATTTATCAACAGTCAATCAAAACTTCCATGAGAACTATAAATGAAGCAATTGGCTAACAAAGCATTTAAACTGGCTCCAACTTTGGAAGCTTTTATAGTCAGATTTAAAATAATTTATTAATAAGGAAGAGATGAGAAATGTGAATCCAATGTCATGGCAAATTGTACTGTATCATGCTTCAATTCAAGTGATTCCCCTAACAACCTCATATTATTATTATTATTATTGTTATTAGCTTTTATTTGTAAGAGGCCACAAAGGGTCCGCAGCATCGTACATGACACATACAAAATGCAGGGATCCATAATACACAACATGATATATGAAAAACCAGACCAGTCAGTTAAATACTGACTGTTTTTTCATGTAGCACCCAAATATCAACTTTAAATTTCAGTGTACAAATAAGCTATCAAGTATTTGTGTACTACATGAAAAAAACAGTCAGTATTTAACTTATGTGTAAAACAGAAAACTAGTTTGCCCCCCTTGCATTGTAACATGGTTTTGTCCAGGAGACTGAAATAAGATACTTCTTAAGTTAAGATCCTTAATGAATCAATGTTGTTCAAATGTTTGTTCAACTATATAGTTTAACTGTGATTTTCCTACAGTTAAGGGAGTAAATCACTACAGGTCTGATATAAAGTTGAATGAATTTTGCATAAAAAATGCAGACATAAAATGCATCAAACAAAACCCCGCAGTTATGGGAATATGCAGAGCTATATACATATCTTAAGATAAGAATACATTTGCATGTTGTAGAAAGATAAGTTTAAACCTATCCTATGCTTTAAGCGTATAATATATTAGAGAGACACCAGTCTCCATCATCAAGTTGAGGATGAATGGCATGCTAGTATGTTTTATTTATTAAATAATAAATTAACAAAAAAGCGCTCTTAGCCTGGGTTGCTAGCTACAATTTGGGGGGGAGGTGTACGTTGCGGGCTCCACCAGAAAAAGCCACTATCAGCACTAGGTTATGACAAACTGGGGTTGTGACAATATAGCGGCGAAACCTGCCGCGTGTGGTCTTCCTGCCATAAGGTTAACCAACCCTGACTCCTTCAGTGCAGGATTTATATCCATAGGGGAATCAGGTATTCAAAAAAAATCCCCCCCCCCCCGTGATAAAAGTTCTAGTGCTCTTTCCCCATTCCTGGTGCAGTGGGGTTTGAGGTTAAAAAAAAGTAATTGATAAGAACGTATTTTTTGCTGGTGAGCTACAGGTAACAGCAAGCCATGTCATGCCAAAACTGCATGAATATGCTGCAGCTACTAGAACTAAAGTGTCAGCCTACAAGAACATGCTGGCACTTCCTGCTGGGACCTATAGTTCACCTATAAAAACACACACTGAACACACAGACAACATCTGCTTGGGGTCTCACCACTGACAGCATGCAATATAATGTATCAATGGAGTTCATTGATACATTTTATGTGCCGCCATCAGCCTAGGCTTTGAGCTGTAGCAATTTGATTTAGAGGGTGGGGTGGTGGGTGGTCTGCTGTTTGTTTGTTTTTTAAATCTAATTCTGTTTTCAAAACACTTGTAAGGTCCGTGCTGCTGATCAGGAGCAGCAGCATTTATCTTACTGGGGCGAATACCCACAACAGATACACCTCCTGACAGGCATATGTGTGGCTGTCTCTACCTTTACATAGGCAGCAAGTACATGAACACGCCTTTACTGTTCATTGGATCTTGGTCTATGCTGAATTCTATTCTCCTTTCCATCTTTCTAAGTGTAGAGAGTAGTGCGTGTAAGATGCATTTAACTCTACATAAGGACTTGCGCTTATACATTTTTCATGCGCTCCTACAGTAGGGGAAATGCATATTTTGTGCAAATACAAAGGACTGCTATCCAACTCTTTATGTGAGGAAATCACCAACACATCTGCCCCCTACACTGAGTGTTAAAATTTACTAATACTGATTTAGAAGCAAGCTATATCTGAACTAACTGATCAGTTGATCTAAAGGAATACAATTGTTCTGTGTCAGGATTGATAAAAATCAGGCTAATATAATTTCATAAAATCTGTATCACTAATCAACAGTTTAACACAGGTAATAACAATGGTTGACAAACTGCAGATACATACAGTCACAGAAACAAAAATGACTCTGAGATGAGGTTCAGATCTAGGAGAGGATAATAGTTGTAATTACATAAATTGAAAAAAGATTTTGCACTTGCAAACAGAATGAAACGGTTCCTTGCCCCATTACTTCAGCTGACCTCTGTGAGTGACAGCAAACTTACATATACGCTTCACTTGGCACTGTAAACTATTGAAGCCTTCTTGCATGACTGCTCTCTCATACAAAAGGACAAAATAGAGCAGAACCAGGGCACTCAAAGGCTGTATTTAGCCATATTCATTCAATCATAACAGCTTAAGGCATAGCCGGAGGTAACAAAACAAAGCACCACAGTTTCGGAGTAACCCTCTTCTTCAGGTGCAGCTAGTTATGCTTTAAGCCGTTATGTGTGAATACATATGGCTAAATACAGCATTTAGGGGAGCCTGTGCGTGGCCTGGTTCAGCATTATTTCATCCACTGTAAATGACAGCCATGGTAAGGAGGATCACTCAGGAGCACAATCCTCTTATTTTCATTATGACGTTTAAAATGTAAATCAGCAATCTGGCATTTGCAGATGTGACGTTTATATATTACCTTTTCCATGAATGGTTTAAAAAGGGTAAAAGAGTATTTTTTCCTCACTATGGCATTAAAAATAAATCTGGGTTATAGATATAAAAAAGAGGAAGGAAAATATTGTATTCAACATGTGTAAATACCGAAATAGAAACATATGCCCCCTACTTAATAACTTATGGTTCGAAACGTAGTCATTCACCTTTTGTGTGGCTTACGTGTAGATCCAAATTTCTAAAAGTCAAACATTATAAATATGCTAGACCTTATAATGTGTCAATCTAACATAATAATTTTTAGATCCAAACAAATATGATAAGTAAATATTAGAAGTGAGGTGTGTTGAGGAGTGTTGTGTAATACGATCGAGCTAAGCGTGCTGAGGGATAAAAGAGTGAATATGAAAAGTAATATTTCCTGATATATTACCTCATCATTATTTTCTTATGTTTTATTGATTAATTAGCTTTTGAAAAAGTAATTAATAGGCAAAGAGATTGAGCTGCTGCAATACAAAGCATTGCACATGGAGAATGGTTTTGATGAGCATAACACTGATGTTATCCATATGTTATGGCTTTCTTAGTCACCAGATCTGAACCCATTCAATCATTTATGGCATATTCTGAATATATGTCTGTTTGACAGCATCTTCTACAACCATTAAAGAAACGCTCTTGCACAATTCCAGAAATTTCTAGAGTCAATGACACAGTGCATATATTGTATTGTGTTGGCCAAATGATGTAGCAGAACTATTTATTACATGATTTTATATTGGCATTTCTAAGATAGATAGATCTTAGCTGACAGTTGAGACAAGAGATCCAACTATTTGATTTGGCCAGATATTATTTAGACAATGATCTTTTAATAAGATTCTTAGGTTGCATTATTCATTTGCATTTATATAAACTCAGCAAGCAAAACAATATTGCATTTTATTGGGGAGCAAGAAAAAATAAATAGAGGATTGGATCAATAAACATGATTTATATGTTTATGGTATTAAAATTATATATTATATTATACTGGCCTGTTGATGGAACAAACTAATTACAGTAACTAATTCAAAAGTTCATATGTGTTCTCCTAAAACATGAAAACTGAATTAATATAATAGAACTTTAATTTAAAACCAGGCTGTTTGTTTTGCCAAGATTTGCACAGTATATAACAAATTGTTGAAGAATTTGACAAAACAACAATTTTAAATATACATCTAACTATAGATATCCCACTTAGAAATGCTTCTCCTAAATAACCATGTGATGAAGGTGTCTCACTGGGCACAAAAGTCACCTTGATATCAGTATTGGAACTTTTACAGTTTAAAGATCATCAGGTGCCTGAAGAATGAAAGTGAGGAAGAAATCAAGAGCCTGAAGTTTCTATAGTGAGAATAACCAGTCATGTTCATATAACAATCAGGTAAACTTATTTTGCTAACCGGTAAAGGATTCAATATCCCCCCACACCCGCCACAGACACACACAGGTATTCCCTTGAGCATCCTCAATTTCACAAGAGTGGTGGTAGTATAGTTTTTCTTCAACACACTAAGTTCCACAACAAAGGTCACCTATCTCTCTCCTCTAACATCTATCCTATAGCATTCTAGTCCTCCTAGAAGGCTACACTTAATTGAGTTGAAGTAAAATTTCACAAATTCTTTCCAGTATATATCTCAGTGCCTATGGAAAATATGGCAGACCAGATCATAATCCTATTGTGCAAAACTGGTCACTTTGATATTATGTTGGATATTGCATGGAACTTCAAAGTTACAAAACTGGCTGCCAAATGAAATGGACAAATCATCTCCAAGCAAATTAATATTTGTACCTGGGCTTAAAATCAGCTAAAAACAGATATTTCTTGTGAAAAAAAATCCACCTTGATAATGAAGATTAGGAGGATATTAGAGGCAAGTCACTGAACTTCTCTATCAGTATTGCCATGAAAGAAGAAACATATAACATTTATAGCAAAATGTAATAAGTGTTCCTGATATTTCATCACATTTTGTCCTCTTCAGCCCCTCTTTGGTTGAAACTTGTAGCCAAACAGCAAGTTTGGAACACGTATGGTGGATTTGTCCCAAAATCCAAAGTTTCTGGATTTAATCAAAGCATAATAGACTTCAGAATCCCAAATAACATGTTATGGTGGCTGATTCAGACCAGTGCCCTATTTGTGTGGAGTTTTAATGTTCGCCCCACCGTTGCTTTAGTTTCTTCCGGGTGCTCCGGTTTCCTCCCACATTCCAAAAACATACTTTTAGGTTAATTGGATTCTGACAAGATGGACCATAGTTTGTGTATGTATGAGTGTGTGATAGGACATTTACATTGCAAGCACCAATGGGGCAGGAGCTTATGTGAATGACTACATATCATCTGTACAGCGCTGCCTAATATGATTGCCAACATTACATGAAATATCTGTCAAGTCTAATCTCAAATTCAATTAAGAAATTTCACAAAGTTTGTGAACCTTGGTACTAACTTTATGACTAATCAATGCCCAGTATAATATAACTAATTATGATTGGATGCTCACGTCCTTGCTCTATTACCTTCCCCTTCTTTCCTCCTACCACATGTTTTTGTCTGTTTTGTTCTCCTTCCTGGAATTGTACATTGGAACAACTGAGGTCAGAGGAAGGCACAATCAATAATAAAGGGAATGGAAGGATTTGCTTATAATTAGGTTAAGAAATAAGATGTGTTTACCACAAGACATGGATTGCAGTGGTTTTAATTTCTTCAGAATAAATCTAGCTTTTCTTTGAGGATTGCACTATTAGTATTGCATGGTAAGGCAAATAATTCACCTTGGTTGGAAAGGTGTTTTCAAAGGTTTTCCAGGATAAAGTTGTGAAAGGCACAAGTTAGGAAAAGGCTTTTATTCTTCCTATGAGTATCATTCAAAGCATTATTAACAAGTGGAAAGCGTATGGCAGCACCAAAACCTTGTCTAGATTGGGTGAACCTCCAAATGACAGAGATGGGTGGATATTGACCAGGTTAGCTACCAAGAGGCCAATGGCAACTTTGAAGGACTTATAAGTCTATATGGCTGAGATTAGTCGGTCTGTGCTTGTGACAACTATCTCATAAGCTTTACACAAAGCTGCCCTGTATGGCAGGGTGGCAGGAAATAAACTTCTTCTGTAAAAGTGCCACACTCAGTCTCATTTGTGCTTTGCACAAAAACAGTTGGAAGATTTTGATACCATGTGGCAAAAGGTTGTATGGTCAGATGAGACCAAGATAGAACTTTTTGGACTTAACTCCAAGCACTATACGTGGTGCAAACAAAACACAGCATATCTACTGTGTGCATGGTGGTGGCAACATCATGTTGTGGGAGTGTTTCTCTTTAGCAGGCACGGGCAATTGTTCAGTTTTAAAGAGAAGATGAATGCTTCTAAGTACACTCAAATTCTTGAGAAAAACCTGCGGTCCTCTGCTAGACAGCTGAAGATGATGTAGCTTGTCAATGTCAGTAGTAAATGTTACTGTCATGGCTATGGATATTTTATAGATCCCCAACCTCTACCAGGATGATAAAAGCAGATGATGGTGGAGACAAAACCCGCTGGGGTTGATAGTTCAACTTGGGAGCAGCACAAGGAAGACAACACAGACTATGATATAGTGTTGCAATTAAGTGTATTAATTTGATGATGCAGCAACAGTAGATAACACATGTATATATATAAAACTCAGCTGGGCTGAGTACACGGCAGTTCATAAAAGTAATACAATCACAGAAGTACTTCAGATGGTAACCATTAGCAACGGCATGAAGATTGTCAGTAACAGTTTAACGCTGAGATGGTGATATAAAACACTTGAAACTTTCACAACACACACAGCAATGGTTTACAGGTAACATAATGGTTCAAACAGTGGAACAGGAGAAGTTAATGCAGTCCAAGAACTTGGGTAATCTGGAAACATGCAATGGAACGTTGCTTAGAAGTACAGCGTGGAAATAACAGTCCAACCGTGCGTAGCACTAGGAGTCACATATAATCCAACTTTACCAAGAGGCACACAACTTGAATAACGGAGCTGACTACTAGCTCGGCAATATATTCTTAAGAACAGTCCAGCAACTAATAATCAGCAGAGTAGTAATATAGCCGTGCCAGACATAGAACCACAGATGACAAGATAACTTGATTGTAGTTCAATAAAGAATATAGGCAGCCGAGCAGAGAGGTAGTTGAGCCAAATAAGAGCGCAGATGTAATAGGCATCTCACGAGACAGTTCAGTGTGCAGATGGAAATCAATGGATAGTTTCAGCTTGTAGATGACCACGAACTGGTATACAGCGGAGCCGATGAGAGCAGTGATGACAAGCAATCTCGGCAACCGATAACATCCAGAAGATAGTCAAAGAGTCAGTTATGCAGCCAGAACCCACGGCAGTGTGAGTAACATGAAGATCAGGCAATGAGTCCCTGATAACAGGAGGTTGAAGTAGTCTTCAGGAACCAATAAGCTTCAGAAGGAGGTCCCAATTAGGATAACATAAAACAGCCATGAAAAGGTAGAGACTCTGAAACAAGAGACAAGCACCAACATAGTTCTTTAAAAGGCAAGTCACACGCTAGCACCTAGCTATGGGACCAGCGTGTGGCAGTTACACATGTCACATTACCCTAGTTGTGCAAAATATAATAATGTAATGAAATTATTATTATTATTATTAATTTTTATTTATAGGGCACCACAAAGTGTCCGTAGCGCCGTACAGGGACAAACAAGTACAATACAAGGTGGGACAGCACGGTACAGTAAACAATAAGCACAGTAACTCAGTAAGATCAAAGCACAGCTAGAGAGAGGGGGAGGGAAGACCAGCAAACGCTGGAGCCCAAGAGGAAGGGCACGGATGACGGGGAGACCCCCAGAGGGGTGGGGGGAAAGGTAGCTGGAGAGCAGAGTTAGAAGTGAAGGAAACAGGAGGAAAGATGGCCCTGCTCAAGGGAGCGTACAATCTAAGGGGAGGGGTAGACAGACAGAGAGACACAGGGATGAGAGGGAGAGAAGGGGGAATGGGGGCAGAGTCAGGGGAGGGGGAAGAGGCAGAAAAAGGTAGGAAGTTAAGTGGGAGACTGGAAGGCTTTTAGAAAGAGGTGGGTTTTTAGAGCCCATTTGAAACTGGACAGATTAGGGGATGTTCTGATGGAGGGAGGGAGCTTGTTCCAGTGGAGGGGGGCAGCGCGGGAGAAGTCTTGGACACGCGCATGGGAGGAGGTGATCAGAGGGAAGGAGAGGCGACGGTCATTGGCAGATCGAGAGGGCGGGATGGAGCGTGAATAGAGATGAGGTTCGAGATGTAGGGAGCAGTGGAGTTGGTGAGGGCCTTGTATGTGAGAGTGAGGAGCTGGAACAGGATTCTGTAGGGGAAGGGGAGCCAGTGAAGGGCTAGGTAGAGGGGGGAGACAGAAGAGGAGCAACGAGAAAGGAAGATAAGCCTAGCAGCTGCGTTAAGAACAGAACGAAGGGGAGCGAGATGAGAGTGGGGGAGGCCAGTGAGGAGAAGGTTGCAGTAGTCCAAGCGGGAGATGATCAGAGAGTGGATAACACTCTGTTATGTTATAACACTCTGTTATAACACTCTGAAATGTTATGTATTCAAAAGAGATTAGTGCCTTAACACTGTTTTTATCAAATAAAAATAAAACGTGAGCACTCCCTAGTGTAGTGATGAATATGATGCTGCTTCTTTTTGATAAATTCAATATATAAACACAGTTAATAAGCTGTTATGCACGTCTAGTTGCTATCCAATAATGATTGCCCGATTGCCGTAATATGATTCCAAAGCACAATGTGATTTAATAGCCAAAAGTAGCAAAATAACAAGTCAAAATAAAATAAGTACAGCCGTTACTTTTAGCAGACGCTCTGGATCAAGTGTACAGTCATTCAGGTCTGAAGGCTGTGGTCAAGTAGACTGAACACTGGTCCCAGAGCCCCCAGTTATATACAGTTAGTGATACAGTGAAAACAAAACAGATGATGTGGCTTGCTTCCATAGGTTCAGGCTTCAGGAGGGTCCAGTGCAATGCAGGTCATTGGCCAGTTCAAACGATAATATCCAAGGGTGGGGGTCAGCTCTCCTGGAGATGCATTCCAATCTTCCAGCCAAGAACTGGTTTAAACTGGTTTATTTGCACTACACAGACAGTATCATTCTAATCATGTATTCCCTACAATCTTGACTACCATACGCAAGGTGCGATCCGTTTGGCGATTGATCCGGACATCTGCAAATAAATTGTGGATTAGAATGATACCAGACATATATGTTTTCTGTGACCTGAACCTTTGATATCACTAACATGTATATAACTGTAAAATATCAACCGTAAACATTGCTACATTTCGACATAAATAACTATGTGTTGCAACTACATTTATTATGAGCTAATTGCGAGTGTATGTGTGCATGTAAATGCGTGTATAAGTGTTTGCCACGTGTTGCGGTTAGTTACGCTCCTCCACGCCGTAGCGTGCTAGTCGCATAACTTCAGACAAAGACAATCAAGTTGTTAGATATTAGTTGAAATGACCATATTCAATTATCTGACTTCGATAAAGCACAAAAAAGAAGCATCTCTACTGAGTTGCACTGATCAAGGTGTAAGTGTAGTTATATAAGGCATAGTGGAATCACAACAAATTGACCAAAATAGGCCACACTGATCATTCAGTGGGTCAATGAGTATAGCTCTTTTGAGATAAATTGATTAAAATATCCCGTCAGTGGGCATAGAACAGTGGAAGCACTTTGAATAAAAGTTCAATCTTACCCTAGCGCTGTCCATGTCATGTTCTGCTCCATTACTGATGTGTTGGAAAAGATCTTTCGCTCTCTCGTGAGCCGGTACTATTCGTTTTCCCAATGTCTGCATCACTGAGTGGTGACAAGCACTTGGAACGCAAACAGGGAGTGGATGGTAGCCAGCACAGGTCAAACTTGTAGAGTGATGGTGTCTATGGGTCTAAACACTGTTATTAATAAATGTGAAATTTGCGTGCTCCATATAAAATGAATTAAGTACAAACACTGCCACATAAGCTTTAAAATTCTAATGGGAATCTTCCTTCAAGTCATAGTTCAAATAAGTAACTAGGCAGCCACGACGGGATATAATATAACTGCAGCACTAATGAAATAAGTATAACTGGATAGATCTATACGTAAACAGTCAAATAAAACACAAATATAAAATACAAATTAAAATAATTACAAGTGTATTTTGTTATTCTCTTAAAAAATTAAATCATATCTACGTTCATGTCACAGTTTAAACGGAAATATCAATTAAGAAATGCAAATAGACGACTGGGCTTTCATGTAATAAAGCAGCCACAGTAATGATGTATAGTGAGTACAATTAGTTAGAGGGGTCAATCTGCAATCAGCAGCAGCTAGCTAGTGTTGCTGATCATTATAATCACCATTATGTCTTGTTGCACCGGCCAGCGAGCACCCACACCAGATATACCTCCTGGCAGGTGTATAAGTGTCTGCATCAAGGTCTATTTCAATGGGTGGGGTACGCAATCTCGACAGAGGAAATACCGACAGTTATCCTGCCGACATGAAAATGCCAACAGGCTAAATGCTGGTATTTCAATTTGTCCGACAGTGATATAATACCAACATTGTGACTGCTGACAGTGAAAATACTGATAATCAAAATGCCAACATTAAATCAGCAATGTGAGTGGGTCCAGCGGGCCTGCAGTAAACAGTCATAAATATAAATCATTAAAAAAAAAAGTATGTCCCCCCCTTACCAGTCATATTAACCCTAGTACTGCAATGTTCCCATGCCTAAATGCCACCAGCCTGGGTAGGCTAAGCCTAGGGCTCTTTGGAGGAAAGTCGAAGGGACCCCACATTGTTTGTCCCCCCCAAACATTTTCCTCCGATCAGTACTAGACTGGCAGCACTAGAGTTAATATGACTGGGGGGTGTGGGGACATTTTTTTTTAAAATGTATTTATTTATATGTGGCTGTATAGCTGCTGGACCTGCTGACCTGCCGGCAATCACAATGCCGGTATTGTATTAGTGTCGGGCAAATTAAAATACCGGTATTTTTGAAATGTCGTCAGCATAAGTGTCGGTATTTCTACCGTCAGAAATATGACTACCACCGATTTCAGTCACAATTACGTGAATGCGCCTGTGAAGGGGGAGCGCGCGCGTACACATGAAAAGGTTAACTGCGCATGCGCAAGTCGCACATGCGCAGTACATACAGTAAACGCGCCAATAATATACTCAACCTATGCACTCACCTGTTCTGTCTCTCTTAGCACAAGGAGTGGTAAGTCAACAAGATCTGTATACAGATGTACGTGTTCACATTTTTGGTACTCATGTGCCCCTGTGTGCACAACCCACTGTAATCAATAAAACTTTTGCTTTCATTTTAGAAATAGCAGCAATTACACCTTGAATAGACCTTATTTAGCCTACAGTTGCTCAATGGAACCTGTGGACAATATTTTACTATCCTCTGTGTGTTCTTTAACATGTTCAGCGCTGATGTTGAATCCCAGTATTGTCTGCTTATAAATTTACATTTGCATTTTTATCACCAGGATTAAATCCCATTATCTCATGCTCATATACCCGAGTGTAATATTAAACGTATGGAAGAAAAAAGAGAAATGGATGTCCTTCATTTGTCTGCCAAGTGTGTGTATTTATTTATGAATGTTATGTTACTTTCTGGCACAACTGTTCATTATAAACAATCTAATGCCTTGGGATGCCAACAACTGTACCATAGTAAAAACATAAATATATTGTGCATTCTCTTTTTTTGTACTTTGAAATGAGAAAAGGAATGTGTACATATTAAATCTTCACCTTGTATGTAAAATGTGGGAATATGTGGTATTAGTATTATTATTATTATTATTATCATTAGATTAGGTGCCACAGTGTTCCGCAGCGCCGTACAGTAGATAAACAGTACATACATAAAACAGGACCGTACAAGGTAAACAAAATAAATACAGACATGAAAACAAAGGTTATGGAGGACCCTGCTCAATAGAAGTCATTCTAAGTGGAACCGGGCACAGCTGAAACAAGAGGAGCAAATGTGGTTTAGAGTGGAAATTGGGACAGTTGTCAGGGCAGTTGTCAGGGCATATTAGTATGAATAGTGTTATCAGGGATAAGGTCACCTTTAAAAAGAGATGGGTTTTCAAAGAGCATCTAAAGGT
Organism: Mixophyes fleayi; assembly: GCF_038048845.1. Taxonomy (NCBI): domain Eukaryota; kingdom Metazoa; phylum Chordata; class Amphibia; order Anura; family Limnodynastidae; genus Mixophyes; species Mixophyes fleayi. The sequence goes on along the minus strand of NC_134412.1, from coordinate 67,274,444 downwards.
TTGAAGGCTGTGGGAAAGTCTGATTGAGCTTGATAAGGAATTCCATAGGTGGGAGCACCACGGGAGAAGTCTTGTAGGCGGAAGTGAGAGGTGGTTACCAGAGATGAGTAAGTTGAACACTGTGTGTACAAATTTGTAAAAAAAAGAGTTAATGTTTAAAAGTAGCTTTAACACATACCCTGGTAGTACAGTGGGGATCATGGAGCATGTGGCGTTGTTAGATGTTGGTGTGTTGGCAAGTCCCTGACATCTGGTAATCCAGTGGAGGAACCGTGAAACCTGGAGAGAGCAGCAGCGGCTAGCCGACACACTTCAGCCACAGCCACTAGCCATAAGGCTTCTAATGGCCCCTCCTGGATTTAAATGAATCCAAGAGACGCATGGCCTCGTGCCATTTGAAAAGTGCTACACTGGAGCTCTGAGGTCTTCATAAGGAACAGGAAGAAGACTGCTATTCCCTCTTGGACTGGCTAGCATTCCTCTGCTGCCAATTCCAGCTTGTGGAGTGTGCTAAAACCCAGATCAAGGATCCTGCAAGGATAAAAATAATTATCCCAACCCAGGCTTAGTGGAAAAAGAGTGTAGAGGTGACTGAGCTCCCCCTCACCCTAGCAATGTATGGAATTATGGGAAAAAACTTCCCATGTCACTGAGTATAATGTTACAAGTGGCAGCATGGCCCATGCTAATTCACATACAAGATATGTAAAATAACCAGGACTGATTAAATGGACACTGGGCTGGATAAGCCCCTGGCAACATACTTCTGTTAAACTGTATAAAAAAGGCAATAATGCCCCATGTGGGTGTGTGTGACATTCACTAGCTTTAAGAATAGGAAAGGTGAGTGAAAAGCAGAGATAAAGCATGAAGAGTAAGAAAGTGAGTCAGTGACAGAGAGAAAGAGAAAAAGAGAATAAGAGAAAAGAATACAAAAAAATAGACGTAAAGTAACAAAGTAAGAGTGAGAGAAAAAGACAGATGAAAAGAGAAAAGAAAGAAAGAGAGGTAGGAAGAGAAGGACCTAACAAACACTCAAACAAAAAAGATGTATGAAACACAAAAACTTTACCCAAAATGTTAAAAAAAAATAAAAAAAATCATTACAGACCCAAATATGATAGTTATGACTTTGAATATGATATTGTGCTACTTATTATCACTGTCAGAAGCTTTCCCCCACATTCTTTAGCTTTGGGCATTCAATTGTTTTAGTTTTCAATTTTCTCGCCACCCCAGTAATTGTAGCTTGCTGTTGTAAGGTAAATTAATTTAATTAGTCAAATGGAACATATATACAAGTATGACTTTGTATACTGTAGTTATACCATTGCAAACTAAAGTTTCTAATAATAATTGGGATAGGTCCTGAAAATACTTTAATACATGCAGGGCCAGATGTAAACAAAGAGGGACTGATTCATTAAGGCATGCAAAACAAACATATTACTTTTAAAAACACATGTAAATTGGGCATATGAACGTCCGTTTTCAAAAAGGAGCAGATGTAAAGATGCCTCAGAGAATGCACTGCAGCATACGTCCAATACATATGTGGAATATAAAATCACAAAAAATGCACAGAAAACATCAATTCATTGACAGCTGAAAAAGATATAGTCAATAATAACAAAACATTTAAATAAAACACATTTTTTGTCATCAAGTACATTTACAGCAATGTTCTCAATGAATTCTGTATATAAAATGAATGTTTAAATTTGCTCCTTGTAAACTTCAAACACATGTTGTGGCATACATACACGGCCATCATCACTAGTAATCAGCACTTACACCTGCCCTGTAGCTGGTGCAAATTATATGACTGAAGAACACATACCTTAGAAATGCCCAAATTGGACATTGCTGTTTGTGCTCGGCCTGGGCACACATTTACTATAAATTGCCTATGTTAGCCCTCCACTTGCCAGCCCCCTTTCCTCCCGAGAAATTGTAGGCAGTCATAAATGATATTTACATTCATTCTGTGTCGAAAATCTCAGTTTCACACAAGTGCCGAGAAAAATTATGCAAAATACGCAAAGAAAATGGACTTACATTCCTTTATGAATCAGGCCCACATGTGTTAATCTATCAAATTACCTAGAATTATATGGTTCTGTGATTCTATCTGAGCAACCGGGAGGGATATAATGAATAATGATGACAACGGAGAGTGATAGGGACCTGATTTTAAATCAAGCATTCACTTTGTCCCTTATAGAGAGAGTAACATTATTGTGATGATCACAGGTAGCTATGACACAGTGCATTCTCTATGTCTACCTATTTATTGAGTCCCGGGTTTGGAATGCTAATAAACAATATGACTGAGGTGAGAGCCAAATAGTAGTTTAAAAATAAAGGAAGGTCGGGACCTCTGTTTATTTAAAGATTTAGCCAATATGGCTTTGTTGATTCTGTTTGGGTCCCCCCTTCTCCAACCCCATGTGAATTTATTACAAAAGTGAGATGGGGACCTGTACCAGAAAGGTCTGAAAAAGGTAAAGCAGTCTTTGCAGAACATTCATTTTAATGACATTTATCATTCTAGTACATGATATGTACAAAGTTTTCCATTTAAAAATATCATGGTTTATTTTATTTCTCAAAGTTGTGTAGTTAGACTGATGCAACCAGGAATCATTTTTAGTTATGGAGACTTCCGGGTACTGGATTGCTTGATTATGCTGCTGAAATTTGAGCAAGGATCCCTGACCTTCCCAGGCTCTATGAGTGACATTGAGTTCCAGAGTTACAGACTTGGGGCTAGATTTACTAAGCTGCGGGTTTGAAAAAGTGGGGATGTTGCCTATAGCAACCAATCAGATTCTAGCTTTCATTTATTTAGTACCTTCTACAAAATGAAAGCTAGAATCTGATTGGTTGCTATAGGCAACATCCCCTCTTTTTCAAACCCGCAGCTTAGTAAATCTAGCCCTTGGAGTTGTTAATTTCATGTCCTGAGAGGGACCCGTATTGTTTTAGTTCTGATAAGAGATTGGGCATGGAGGGTTAGACATTGTGAGAAGTGAATTATATGCAAACAGTGAAATTTTGTATTGTTGATCCTCACGAGAGCCAACATTAGCGGGAACAGGGGACATCCCTGTATTGTCGCATTTCGCAACTGAAACAAAATGTAGAAATCTGTCCATTCATCATGTCCATTGAGGTGGGGTAAAAATCTCGAATGGCTTGTAAGAAATTACCATGGATATCAAATGATTCCATGCTGGAAAACATAAATGGGCAGGAAATTTAGGAAGGTTACAAGATGCTAAGTAAGTGTGGAAGCCATCCAATTGGGAGTGGATATCTTGCAAGTCATTAAGATTGTAAATTGTTGTCATAAAACAATTTGAACACTTTTTTAATGTATATAGGATCGAAATTCAGAGAGCCTTTGTTGTCTCTTATTACTGTGATAGTTTGTGATGCCTTCTTGCCTTTCAATGTATTTGCCAGGAGAGCATCTTCTTTGCTGTTTTTTTTGTGAAATTTTTATTCCAACCACTGAAGACTCCTGTCAGATTTTTCCACTGATAAGTTGTACAGTTCACCCCAAAGCCTACCTAGCTCCCCAAGAACCATTTTGAAATGGGATTGTTTGTGGATTGTTCTACACATTGAATTTTGGAGGAGATAATGGTGACCCTTGCCATTTGTTTATTTTTTACAGTGGGATGCATATTTAATAATCTCACCATTAGTTACTGCTGTATGTGCGTCCCACATTGTAGAAAAGTTCACTTCTTCTGAGACGTTAATGTCAAACTATTCTGAGATATTAGAGTTAATTCTTTCTTTAAACTGAGGAACATTCATAAATGTCTAATTGAATCTCCAAGACAATCTGCTCCCATAGAGATTTGATTTATAAGAAAAAGAGGCATTATATGGCTCTCTGTGTTAATAGGATAGGATGCTGGGTGATAGGAGAGAGAACCATGAATAAGAGCTGAGAGAGGGACTAATGGGGGGATGTAAATGCATAGACTCCCACCACAAGTTTAACAGGCAGCCCAATGATCCCATGTTATGTCCTGGCATCAAGGCATTAGCTTGTTTTGTTCTTCTGCTGCACCTGCGGTATTTTTCTGGTTTATATTAATTTTAATTTCTATACAAGAAACTGCTGTTAATTCCCAACTTGACACACTTAAAAAATTAAAGGAAGTAGAGATTTCCTTAAAATGTTGCAGACAAAGTTACGTAAAATAATCACTCAATCTGTGATGCCTAAAACCTCTATTATGTAGTGTAAGGACTAGCAATGCCACAATATAATTTTATTTTCACTTCACCTCGATAATACCAACATATAAACAGAAATCTGTGTGACAAAATTAAAGAATTCCGAGATGTTTCTACATCCCTAAAGTGAATAGAGAAATAGAAAATTTAATATGTCAGGTATATATGCCTGTCATAAATCATTTCCTATCTTATAAATATTCACTCTAGTGACCTGCCGAACAATAGGAATGCAATAAAACACATAGTTCTGAGGACTGATTGTACCATGGTGACAGCCTCATTGGCTCTATAAATATTGAACACATCTTGACTGACTGCTGGAACAAATACAATGCAAAGTTTTCTTATCGGTGTGCAGTTTCTGTAAGTTAAAGTGAGTGGAAGAGCAGTGAGGCAGATGAAATATGGAGGAACCTTGGCTAGATGTTATTTAAATAAGTTCACAGCTCTTTCTACTTTGCCCTCCAACTTTTTCCTGATAAGATGGTTAAGAACCAAAAGAAGCGTTTATCCTTCCCGAATTTTGCATCAGATGCAAAAGAAGGACATTTTTGATGAAAAACAGACAAGGGAGGTTTGGATCAGAAATAGGAACTCACTACAGAAAAAGAACAATAGGGAGGTATGACCTTAATGAGAACTAACAGCTCTGGACGAAAAAGACATTGATACTTAATAGGGTTGCTCTATTGAGCTGTGTGGGAGTGGACAGGACAGAATTATTTTCATTCCCTGGACTGTGATTTCACAGCGCAATCATTTCAAGGTGCTATAAGTTACAGGTTGTGGTGGTGTGAGGGTCCTTGAAGTGGGACTCCCTATGCTTATACTACATAGGTGAGGGGAGGTCTCTAAACCGGACTTTAAAATTTATATAAATACCTAATTCAAGGAACTAAATAATTTGCGCTCAATATAATCATTATATTATATTATATATTATAATTAAAAAAAAAAACACTTTTCATAGCAAAAAATCTCTTAGATACAGAGATGACAGCCCTGCACTTAGGCATAGTTCTTATTCATGAACTAATGCATTTAAATTCTAGACTGAAGTTTAAGTCTGTGTAAGAAGTTCAGCATTTCAATATAATCTGCTAGCTTGTGACATGAAATTATAGTCATGTTATGCTGGGGGAAAAGGCAGTCTTACTCTGATGCAGTCAGAGCCAGATTTACCACTAGGCAACCTAGGCAATTGCCTAGGGCCCAGCGGTCCCTAAAGGGCCCTCCCAGGGCCGGCGGTGAGACCAACCTTTAAAAATGGGCCGCTACTTATGGGCCAGTGCTATGTGCTTGCCCCCCTGGGCTAAAGTCTGCCAGCCAGCCCCTGAATAGGGGTATATGTTATGCTAAAAACTATAGTGCTATGGATTTTTTCAGGGAGGGGGCCCCAAACTAGTATCTTGCCTAGGGCCCCATGAGGTCTAAATCTGGCTCTGGATGCAGTCATTTATGGAATTACCCATTCTGTTGCAGTCACTTCAAGTAGTTCTGGGTCAAGACTTTCAGATGATTTATGAAAAAGGATTACAATATAATGGCAGATACTTCCAGGTTAATGAGAACGCTTAGGGGCTAATGCTGAGCTGGGCGTATGTCTATTTGTTAAGTATAAGTTACGCAAATTTGTATTGCGCATGATCACAAAAGAAAAGACGTGCACCTATATCTGTATATAGGCATGACACTTGCACATTTTATGCTTGGAGAAGCAGAATGGGGGAGTGAAAGGCAAACATCATCATCATCAACATTTATTTATAAAGCGCCAGCAAATTCCGTAGCGCTTCGATGCTAGACAACACAGACAAAGTACACTAAGAGCTTGTTCACCTAATTAAGAACTGTGGCAGACTCACACAAAGACACATATATATACCTGTCAGCTGCCTTATCACTTGCAGGTGCTCGAGGGCAGGTGCAAAAAACACGGATGATCATGATGTTTATGGTTGCCAACACTAGTTAACTGCTTCTGATTGGCCGACCGCAGATTCACCTATGAAACTTATATTGCTTCCTTAATTGATCATGCTTATATTATAGAATTTTGTAGGTGTATTTTAAAATGAATTTTTGCTATTTTCATTTTTACACGTGAAAGAAGATTATACCTGCTGTACTATAAAGATTTGTTCAATCAAACCTAAAGCAAATATGTCTTTCTCCTTGGGTGTAAGTGAACCTGTGTGCAAATACATCTGGGGGTAAATGTATTAAGCTCCGGTGTCTTCAACACCCGCGAGTTCGGCGTCTTCGGCGTTTAAATTTAAAGCGGCACTGCCTTGTAAAGGGAAACTTCCCTTTACAAGGCAGCTCCGCTTTAAATTTAAATGCCAAAGACGCCGAACTCGTGGGTGTTGAAGAACCTGGAGCTTAATACATTTACCCCCTGGTGTATATGCTACTGGTGCAGTGTTGGATGCACCTTGAGATGCCTATTACTCAGTATATGGCAGTAAATACACTATTTTTTTGTGCAATTTTCTAGAGGTTAATTGTTTGCCGGATAGTGCCCTGAGATCAGTTGCAGACTACCGCAATCTCCACTCCCTTTGGTTTTGTTTATGAACTTGTGTCTGACTAGAGTATATGAATCTAACAGTTTTAAAAAGCAAAAATAAATGCTGTCTAATTACCAGATTAAAACCCAGCAGTAATGTGTAATTGTGGGTAAGCCAAGAGGGAACAGACAGTTCCATCAGGTAACACGTACTTGGCAACTTGTGAAAAATTATTTCAGGAAGTTGTAAGGAACAACTTTGCACTGCACATAATTCAGTATAGCGGCAAAGGGATGAGTCCTGTTCTGCCCAATGGGCATGTCTAGCTCCACCCATGAGCATATCTAGTGCCGGCCCACTGCCTTGCCCAACACCACCAGGTGGAACCTATTAAACTATGGTTAGCATGCAACTACAGGGGCTTTGTATATGGGTTTGCATGCTGCCAGAGACAACAAGGGATCATTAAATTGGAAGTAGTGATTTAATGATGGTTCCTCATACAAAGCCACTCTTCATTGTTACAGAAGCAATATAGGACTTCAGACCATAAGCTATGGCTGAAAGGTATGTGGGAATTTTTTCAACCAGGTGACGCTTTCACTACAAACCCACCATTGTGCCATGTTTGAATGACCAGACTACTTATGAGCTTTGAGCCCTCTTTTGTGGCAACAGGGTCCAACCCCTTTAATAACTCCTTTCTACATCCCTATTTATACAGTCCTTGTCATAATCAGAGGATCCCTGCAGCAAAATATAAAACTTCTTAGGTTCATGTCCAGCGCTAATTATATTACAGCTTGCAATATAATCAGAGATATTCTATTTCACGTTACGTGATTTGCCCTACAACTCTTGTTTAGATAAGGCCAGTTTAAATGTTCATGTGTTTTGGAGTACACACTTACTCCAAAACACTTATAGAAGCTCCATCATTTTACAGATAATTATTTTACTTACTTTATTTATTGTACTAAGTGCTTCTCTTTTGTTTGCTGTTGTTTCTTTTTTAAATTGTACAGTAGTGGAAAGTATAAGGCGGATGGTTGCTTAAGAGCTTTATTTACTGGAAGTCACTTTTACCTCATTGCCTGTTCTCTGACGAGTTTGTAATTTTTGTACTTATTGCACTTTATTTGTACTTTTTATATCTATTGCACTTTGTTTTTGTACTGCCTTATATGCCGTGGTCTGCAACCCTGTACTGTTGTCCCATTCTCTATGTATAGCGCCACAGACTCTCTCATAAATAAAAGATAATAATAATAATTTCAGTTATCTAAGTGGGCAGAAATAAATGTTATATATTGTTATTGTTGTTGTTATTATTATCTTTTATTTATAAGGCACCACAAAGGGTCCGTAGCATTGTATATAATGCATAGGAGAAGACAGAACACAGCATACAGGAAGGTACAAAAAACAGAAACAGGAAAGGATGACTGGGCAGAGAAGTATGAGTGAATAAAGAATGTGTTAGAGCCAGAAAGGGGAAGGATGAGAGGTGGTGAACAGACTAATGCAGGATGGGCCCAAGCCCAGGAGTGTGGGTGTAACTAGCAGAACCAGAGTCAGTAATGGAGGGGAGGGGAGGAGGAGGAGAATGAGACAGCTACCTAGAGTCCAGGTTGAGAAATGAAGCTAGGGTGCTGAAAGCAACAGGAAGGTGACAGGAGGACACAAGGAATAGAGGGCCCTGCTCGTGGGAGCTTACAATCTAGGGGAAGATATTGTGCAACCTGAATTACCTTTTTTTACTTATCAGTCAGGTAGCACTCAGGCCAGAAGAAGAAGTACTGTGTGAAACTCAGTGATGGATGACATATGGGGTAAGGTCTGTTGGTGCAAATCACCATTTATGGGGACTGTCATTACAGTGTGTAAACCCACGCATGCACAGACCCACACATGCACAAGTCTCTGAAATGACACTTGTTCCAAGTCTCATTTCAGGAGACTTGGAACAAATCTCGGAGCTTTGTCTGCTCTGTCAGAGTCCATGATGTCTCCCAATATCCTGGGAGTCTCCTGGACATTTTGGGAGAGGAGGAAAGCATTAGGTAACATGAGCTTACATGCAGTGGCATTCTGTAGTCGCATGAATCACATGGCTTTAATTGTCGCCAATCTCTCACACACATTCCTCTTATGTCTTTTATTGTGTCAGTATCCAGTACATTTATAACCTGTCCTCACAGGTGTATTATCCTTGCAAGTTATATTCTACAGCATTTCTGTGTGGTTTCTGGTAATCTGATTAGTAATTGCTGACCTATAGTCTTTTAAACTGCTACAATTATTCCTGCCTGTCCTTGCTCATTGCTTGCTAAATTTACTTTTTTAGACAATTGTGTTCACCAAGATTTAGGTTAGCGCTGAATTTCTTGTTAAAATTAACAGATACAAATTAGAAGGTGTATTTCAGCTTCTGCAATAAACCACTAAACATGTATTTATGTAGTAATTAAATTTAGAAGATAACTATCCCTTCAATAAAAATTCAATTAGCTAATTACCACAATTTTGTCAACTGCCTGTGAGGTTATTGAGAAAAAATAAACTAGTGTTAAATGAGATTTAATCTTGACACACTTTAAAACTGGAAAAATGAATGCTGAAAAATAACATGATGAAGAACCTTTTTACATAAAGTGTGTTAAATGCATTATAATTATTATTATCCTTTATTTATAAAGCGTCAACATATTACGCAGCACTTTACAGGGGATTGTGATACAAACCAATTACATAAAATTAACATGATACACACGGTAACGAAGGCGCTGCCCTAGTGAGCTTGCAATCTAAGAGGCATGGGAAACAATTGATACATAAGGTAGCAGAATGCCAATTGTGGTTGTTGGTGGGGATGTGTCTGTGGCTACTGTAAGGCAGAGAGACATTGTTGGGGAGCAAATTGGACAAAGAAAGGGAGCAGCAGATTTTTGCAAACTGTGAGTAAAAGAAATAAAAGACAGTAAGAGAAACAAACAAAAGAAGGGGAGCAACAGTTAGGCATCAGTTGTGAGAAAGAGAAGCGACAGGTGGTTTGGGGACATAAAGAAAGCGGACTGGGGGAACCATCAATAGATAATAGCAGTAAGAAAAAAGTGGCAAACATTCTGTGTTTGTAAGAGAACAGAAGGAAGGGAACAGTGGACAGATAAAATGTGGGTGAAAGAGACAAGTGTTTGAGGAAGAGGTGAAAGTGGATGTTGACAGGTAAAGAAGGTAGGTTGCAAGCAAATTGGTCAAAAATTCAGGAGTTAGTGAAAATATTAATAAAAGAGAGACAGGTAGAGCAGGGAGAGAGTTTACAGAAGGAATCCAAAGCCAGCTGACATTTACTGTGCCCTCTCCAGGACAACAAAATAAAACACCCAACTCACCACTGTCTATGTAGACTGGACTTTCAAGTCTTTGACAGTCATATTCTCTCCAGTCCCCTTTGCCACGGGGTGTTTAAGCTTGGCATTTGCATTGATTGAATAAATACTAATTGTATGAATCTCCACCCAATGACTCTCCCACTTGTATTTGGAAGAAGAGAAATAGAGACATTTAGGACTAGATTTACTAAGTTGCGGGTTTAAAAAAGTGGGGATGTTGCCTATAGCAACCAATCAGATTCTAGCTGTCATTTTGCAGAAGGTACTAAATAAATGAAAGCTAGAATCTGATTGGTTGCTATAGGCAACATCCCCACTTTTTCAAACCCGCAGATTAGTAAATCTAGCCCCTATTCTCTTATCAGTGTTACTAAATAATCACTAGTCAGACCATACTACATAAGCACGGTCCTAGCAGCAAGAAGTACATTTGACAAAAACATATTCATCTTGTACAGAAATAAGTTCACACAAGAAGACAGTACTATGCATATCATGGCTGCTATAACCCATTTTGTGCCATTCAACTCTCACATTTTTCTAGGGGAATATTTAAGCTAAAATGTTGTGAGAAAGACAGAAAATAGTGGAAGAAATACAAATTAATACGTTTGAATATGATGACAAGTTTTCTTCATACCATAGAAAGTCAAATGGTATATTTTTGAGTAAGAAGTAAGAATGGGTTAATATAGTTGCATTTGAAATAGTACATTTATTCTTATATTAGTTAAAGGAATGTGAATGGATTTACTCTGGGTGCTCCGGTTTCCTCCTACAGTCCAAAAACACACTTGAGCTTCTGATAAAAATCAAACCTAGTGTTTGCATGGTAGGGAATTTATACTGTATGATGCAATGAAGCAGAAACTGATGTTAATGTTAATATTCTCTAGAAATCAAAAGCATCATATGGTGGCATTATACATATAAACAATAATAATAATAATCAAATCAAATCAATCATATGCCCGATCAACCTATTGAGTACATCCTAGATTTCTCTGTCTTATGACATAGAGGTGGCAGCTCATGGAAGGTATCCTGCAACATTGCACATATTGGTCGAAGATAAATGCTTTAAACATAACAAATTGGTAGCAGTTTATTTAAAACTATTAATTTGGGCTGGCAGGTGATGTGCAATTATGATATGTAAATATCTTCAAGGCTCCTATTTGTTTCATCCTCTGCGAGATAATACCATTACAGCAGTGGGTATTTTAAACCAACCCATACCTTGCTTTGTCATTCAGGCTATACCTGTTTTTATTGGTTTTATGTCTAATAAACATATTTTTTTTTTTCATAATCTTACAACTCCCGATAACCTCTAATTTTTTTGTTTCCCTGATGAAGAATGCTGAAAAAAAAGAAGTTATGCACTTTTAAACAGGAATTGTACATTCCTAACTCCAAAGGAATCATATTCTTTCATCTTCCTTTTAATTGCAAAGGGATAGAGCCTAAACATAGGTATGCCGATGAACTGCTCATTGCTAGTACTCTACACTCACAGTTGATGTCTCTCACGCTGTATGTGAATTTGTTCTCAAGTTAAAACAAGACATCCTGAAGCTGCTAGTCATATTAAGGATGAGCTTTTACTCTTTTTTTCACCTCGTGTAGTTATCTCTTAATGATCTGTGCTTAATCCTGCATCTCTGGACCACATCTAGTGCTTCTGATTACTCACACAGCAGTCAAGTGCAAAGGCCGTGTTTTATGTTCACATATATAATTGCAAAAAGACCACAGTGCTTCACCCATAAACAAGTCCTGCACCAGGAGTGTGAAATATCATCATCCTAACTGCCTGTTTGAACACTGCGGTTTAACATTTACTCTTGAGGCTGCGCTTTCTCAGCATTTCCAGGTTAGAGTTTTCTATAGTATGCATTGGTATGAGGTAATGCATTTATTGAAAATAAAGTATGAACCCTCATTTTATTGCATTAGTTTAACTGATTTAAAAAGCTGGCAAAACAATAGGATCAGAGGCAGCTGACCTATAGTTCGAATTAAAACATAGCACGGTGGCTTAGTGGTTAGCACTTCTGCCTCACAGCACTGGGGTCATGTGTTTGAATCCCAACCATGGCCTTGGCTGTGTGAAGTTTGCATGTTCTCCCTGTGTTTGCGTGGGTTTCTTCTGGGTGCTCTGGTTTTCTCCCACACTCCAAAAACATACTAGTTGGTTAATTGGCTACTCTCAAATTGACCCTAGTCTCTGTCTGTTTGTATGTGTGTATGTTAGGGAATTTAGACTGTAAGTTCCATTGGGGCCGGGACTGCGGTGAGTGAGTACAATGCTGCAGAATTATTGGCGCTTTATAAATATATTATAATGATGATGATGATTTCAATACATTTGTGCAATCAGACACTACATCTTTGGAGCTTGGATAAAGGAGAGTGGCACCACTCTAATTCAGAACCATATTCAAGTACAAGTATTCTGCCTGCAAGCAAAATATTCAGTGCAGATATATCCTCACACCATTTACACATGAACACATTGGGCCTGGTTCATCAAGGGATGTATACTAAGTGCAAAGTGCATTTGTTTCATTCACGCAATTCACAAATTTAACAAGGAGCAGATCTGAAGATATGTGCGCTTATGGCTATGGGTGTCTGCTCTACTACAGAGGACACTGCAGGATATGTCCAATACCTATGTGGAATATAAATTCTAAAAAGAGTGCACAGGAGAACAAAAATATTGAATGAATGTCACCTGTTAATAATATAGGCATTGATGACAAAACATAAAAAAGTAATCATTTTTTTCTTTCAATGAAATACATTTATTAGGATGTCATCAATGTCTGATGTACATAAAATACAGTTTTAAAGTTGCTACTGATTACATATACCTGTTATAGCAAGCAACCACAGTCGTCATCATTAGTAAATGGCACTTACACTAGTCCTGGATGGGTATGAATTTACGGATCTGATGAAAGCGACAGTCAATAGTACGGAAAAAAATACACAAAACTGACTTGCCGGACACCTAATAAATGCTGAATGACCTTAAGAATGACAAATGAAGTCCCCGACAGTGTGGTAAGAAATCACTAGCAGCAATAATAACGGCAGCCTGTTTTGACGTCATTAACAATGACAGTATTTTTAAAGCGGCAATGTCGGATCCCTAACCCTAACTCTAACCCTAACCCAATTCCTAATGTTAACCCTAACCCTATTCCTAACCCTAACCCTAACCCAGTGGTTCCCAAACTTTCTCAGTTCGAGGCACCCTTAAGGTCATCATAATTTTTCCAAGGCACCCCTAAGCCGAAATAATTACCGGGTAGTCCCGTTTTTAAGTAGTTGGGTCAAAATGACATAAGATGATTTTAGGCCTCTTCACCATCACATTGTGCCCCTTCACCATATTATTCTGCGTGTCTCTCTCTGTCCCGCTCCTTCAGCGTGTCTCTCTCTGTCCCCCTCATTCAGCGTGTCTCTCTCTGTCCCCCTCCTTCAGTGTGTCTCTCTCTGTCCTCCTCCTTCAGCGTCTCTCTCTCTGCCCCCTCCTTCAGCATGTCTCTCTCTGCCCCCTCCTTCAGCGTGTCTCTCTCTGTGCCCCTTCTTCAGCGTGTCTCTCTCTGTGCCCCTTCTTCAGCGTGTCTCTCTCTGTGCTCCTCCTTCAGCGTGTGTCTCTCTCTGTGCCCCTCCTTCAGCGTGTCTCTCTCTGTGCCCCCCTTCACTCTCCTTTACTTACCTTCTGTCCTGACGTCCTCTCTGCTGCTGCTCCTCACTGAAGCTGACGGACGTGATGACGTCACGCCCGGCAGTCAGTGAGGAGGAGGATCCGGCGCTGGATGATTGGTAAGTTTTTTGGGTTTTTTTTCTCTTCTTCCTCTTGCTAGGGATCGCGGCACCCCTGTGACAGCGCCGCGGCACCCCAGGGAGCCGGGGCGCACAGTTTGGGAACCACTGCCCTAACCCAATTCCTAGCCCTAACCCTAAGTCTAACACTTAGCTCCGATGAGAAGCGGCATTGCAGGTTTAAAAATGCTGATATAGTGGTCGCCATTTTAAATGATGTCCAAACAGGCTGCTGTTATTACTGGTGCTAGTGATTTCTTACCACACTGTTGGTGACTTCTTTTGTCATTCTTAGGGTCAGTCAGCATTTATTAGGTGTCGGGCAAGTCAGTTTTGTGTATTTTTGTTCGTGGTAGTCACTGTCCGTGTTATCAGAACTGTTACAAGTGATTACCACCGCTAGTCCTGTACGTGAACGTGGCTGCGTTCTGTGGCGTTTTGTCCAGTTCTGGGCATGTGTAGAGTGATGTTGCGGATGATACACATAAAATTCCCGCTTACGTCCCATGATGAATCAGGCCCATTGTATGCATGTGTATATAGTTGTTTAATAATATGTATGGACGTTAAACTGATCCGCTAGCCATCAAAAGGGTAATGCATAGCTTTTTATCAGAGTCAGAAAACCAGTGATATGAGTGTACTTCTTAATATGGACCAAGTGGATGAGTAGGCACATTTGCTCAAAATTAAATGCTCTGTGGATCCTCATATTTTGAGGTACGTTAATGACCTTAGTCTCTCCCATTGTTTTTTTCATAATAAAATCATTAAAAGTGACTGCATTACAGTTGACCAGACTTTTGCCGTCCATCTCCAACGTATGATATTTTGCTAGGAAAGTACAGGTGCAAATATTGAGCCATATCATTATTTTAAAGAATATACATTAGATTCTTTCAGACAGTTTTATATTTTAGGATAAATGAATATACACTACAACATTATTATTTGTATTTGTATTTATATGTTTGTGTTATTATTTTGTATAATGTTCAACCATAAAGAGAGGATACATTCTTGATTTATGTGGAAGGTATATGATAGGTGCAGAACGTGCCTATCTACCACCACCTAAGGCCAATAAGTTGTGGGCCATATTGTTTTGATTATAAGTTGACGATGACTTCTTGAACATATCACCAGTTGGTCAGTTTTCAATAATATAGAATGAGTTCCTTTAGCTGAACAGCTATAGGAGTCAGTTGTGACACCTGTGGCATCACTATGTGAATATGTTGGGGCACAAAAAATATATATCTAAAATTGAAGATTGGGAGAGAGACTAGTTAAGTAGGGCTGGGCGTTCCATAAGTGGGGGGCAGCACCGGAGATGTCTTGGAGGCACGAGCCTTGCTCCCATTGACTCAGTGGGGTTTATTTATGAAACTGCGGGTTTGAGAAAGTGGAGGTGTAGCCTATAGCAACCAATCAGATTTTAGTTATCATTTATTTAGCACACTCTGCAAAATGACAGCTAGAAACTGATTGATTGCTATACGCAATATCTTCCCATTTTAAACCCGCAGTTCAGTAAATATACCCCAAAATGTTGCTTGAGTGTTTGCTTGTGCTTTGATTTCTTTATTTCCTTTCCCTTCTCTCTCAAAACAAGGGTTAAAAATTACAGTAAGCATAAACTAGGAACAATTATTTTTATGGGAGACTTTACCATTATCGAGGATCCCAAACTTGATAGATCTGGTGTCCTCTCTCCCCATACAACTGACACTGCAGAGGGCCCCTCTGCTGCCTTCTCTAGGCTGCTGGCGAAGTTTGGACTTTACAATGTTTGGAGGACTCAAGCCCTGTTGAAGCATGATAATACTTATTACTCCTCGGTTCACAACTCCTAATACCATATTGATTTAATTCTTATAGACAAATGGGCTCTACACAATAAGAAATCAATTAAAATTCTCCCCATATCATGGTCTGATCATGACCCGGTGGTCTGGACTTGACGAGTCCGTAGATCATTGACCCCCCTGGCTCATGGCACCTGGCACCCCAGGTGCTTACTCTCTTAGAAGCCAGAGTGGCACTTAAGGAGACATTAACTACATACTTCGCCAGAGAATACCTCTGTTTTCAACTTCTGGTGTACACGTAATGCAGACATATGGGGAACGGCTATCTAGACAGGAGCGAGACTCAAACGCGCATCTTTATATTATCAAACAAAGTTGAAGATGGAGCTCTCTTCCATTGAATCCACTAATAAGGCGCACCCTTCAGGTGATCTTAAGACACATATAGAATAAAGTAAGACTGAGCTGCAAAAGCTACTCCTTGCTCATACCCAACAAGCAATGAGCAGACTGCGTCAAAAATATTATGTCTCAGGCAATAGGGCCTGCAGGATGCTTGCTAGGAAACTGAGAGGGCAGAGGGCACGAAACCACAAAAAACATTTAATAGATGATTGTGGAGCTAGAATATCCAACCTCAAAACCATTGCAAATGTCTTTTTGGCTTGCTACGCCAAACTGTATAACCTTTGTGATTGCGCCAACACCACTCAGCCAACCCAACCTCTAATCAAAGGTTTTTTGAGCGAGCTCAACCTCCTATCTTTAGACCTTGTTTTGAAGTAGGCCCTTAATGCCACATGGACTCAGTTGGAGATTTTGTCAGTTATTAAATCATTACCAAAGACAAAGCCCCAGGACCTGATGGGTTTGTTAACTACTTTTACTCCATGTTTCATGTCCAACTCACCCCCTATTTAGAGCAATTGTACAATGAAGGTACTAGACAGGGAAGTTTTCCACCAGAGATGCTTGAGTCCCATATCGTAACGATCCCCAAGCCGGTTAAGGACCTGACCCTATGTCAAAACTATAGACCAATTGACCTACTTAATTCGCATATAAAAATGTATGCAAATTTAATAGCATATCGTCTTACGCCTCTAATCCTAGCCCTTATACACCCAGGTCAAGTGGGCTTTGCTCTGGGTCGTCAGGCATCGTATAATACTCACAGAAAAAATTAACATCTTTGAACAAATTAACAAGACCCTAGAAAATTTATTTATCATTTCATTAGAAGCGGAAAAGGCCTTTGACAGGCTCCACTGGGGATGTATGTGGGAGGTCCTTATCCGGTTTGGATTTAGCAATGAAATATTAAAATCAATCATGGCACTTTATAATAGACGATCAGCAACTGTGTACAGTAACAGTTTCACCTCAGACAAATTTCTAATTACTAACGATACTAGACAGGGGTGCCCCCTTTCGCTCCTCATATTTTTGTTAGCCATAAAACCTTTAGCTGAGAAAATTAGACGGCATCCTCGCCTCCCTGATATTACCCTGGCCACAACCTCACAGACTATGCTTATTTGCTGATGATATTTTGCTATTTATCACTAGCCCTCGTTACCGATTCGACATCACTTGCTACTGAAGTATGGCAGGGCCTCCTATTACAAATTAAACACCTCCAAAACAGACTCCCTACCTATTAATATTTCTGACCATCTTCTGACACACTTGAAGGCATCTTTCTTGTATTCTTGGAGGACCTCGTCAACATCATATCTAGGCAGTTTGATTACACCCCACATAGATACCTTGATTGAGGCAAATTATGCTCCATTACAGTTACATTTGGCCAATTTAGCAAGGTCGTGGCAGTGTCTCCTGGCTGGGCAGAATTGCTGCATTTAAATTGTCTATGCTGCCCAAAATGATGTACCTGTTCCACAAACTTCCTTTTGCCCTACCAAAATCTATATAGATAAACTGCGTCATCTTCTCACCTCTTACATGTGGAAGGATAAGCCCCCAAGGAATTCCCACACAGTTATGACCCATTCCAAGTGGAATGGTGGTTTAGCCCTGCCTGACATAGTCAAATATCAGGAAGCGGCTATACTGGCACAGCTCCGTGATTGGTCTCTCTGGGCCCTCCATAAACCATGGGTTGACCTGAAGAGCAATTTAGTTCAGGCCTTCCCACTGGCAAACCTCCTTTGAATCCCTAAACCTTGGCGGCCACTACTATCTGATTTCCCGAGGCTCACAAGAGATGTGTTGCAATAAAACTTTGAAGACCACAAAAATCACGACCCTCCCCACATCCAAACTGTCTATCCCCGCCCTAGCGAAACTCATCCCAGACCTCAATCTCAACATATGGTATACCAAAGGTATTACCACTGTTAAAACTCTTTTTCGGGTCACTATTCTCACTTTTTAACAACTGCAAGAACAGTTCCAGATACTGAACCAAGACTTTTACAAATACTTACAGGTCCGACATTGGCTGACCTGTTTACGCACACAACACCTCACCCTACAACAGCCTCCTCCACTCCTTTATGCTAGACTGATGACAGGGGCTAACAGGGCTGCCATCTCTTTCTGGTATGCATTTCTCAACTCTGAAGGCGAGCCAGCGAAGCCCTCCTCCCAACGAGCTTGGGAGAGAGACCTATGCCTGGTAGTAGACGAGTCTCAATAGGACCTAGTCTTTCAAAACATCGGATGTCAAAAAGTCTAAACCACTCAGAAATGTAATACAAAGTACTCCACTGACTCTACTTAACCCCAGATAAACTTCACAAGATATGGCCATCACAGTCCAAGGCCTGCTGGTGGAATTGTGGAGTGACAAGTGACATTCTACACACTTTCTGGAACTGTCCCATTTGCCCATTTGCTGTGGTCTGCAGTTTATACCCTGATATCACAGGTCATTAAGACTCCAGAATCCTTTACTCCAGAGGTGACACTCCTACAGCTCTACCCACCCCAGTTGGCCACATATTTATGGCAACTAGGGTGGTGATTGCCCAAGCATGAAAAACCTCTTCTCTCCTGCCTGTTGCTAAGGTAATAACTAAAGTTCAGTAAAGCTGTGATATGGAAACACTGGACGTCCCAAATATTCCTTCTGCTACCTCACCCCATATGCTGTTGTTCGTCTGGAAAGAATATAAATCTAAAAACACTGCTCCCCAGGACACCCTAGATATACTATTGCCCTCTTCTCAATAACCCCCTTTTCTTAAGGACGTGTGCTACTTACTTGAATATCGTTACTAAGACCTCAAATTGTTTGCGATAAATTCTAGTACATAGTGTGTGTGTTGCCAGCCCATTTCTACTCACCTTTTTCCCTTCCCAAAACCTCTTTCCTACATTTTAATGTTTTTTTCATATACCACGTAAATGAAAAAAAATAAAAATCAGAGTAATGAAGTTTTATCTGCCTTTCATGAATAGGCAGGAAGCATGATAGGGCCTTATGTCATGTGTTACCCCTCTTCTCCATTTGCCTACTTCATGTCCTGTTCCATACACGGATTGTGTGGCGATTTGTAGGGCTTTCATTTTCAAAGTTAAAAAGGCACAATTTACTATTTACAGCAGAAATCCATAACTATATAATAAAATATATATAAAAATAATTTACAATTTATCCTCACAGGCGATACAAAAATCCTTCTTGATCTCAGACAGTAAAATTTTCTCTCAATCACCTCTGGAATATACCCTATTAATTATAGTTACAGATACAATTTCTTGTAAGAAAAACATTGAGTGCCATCAAGGCAACTGCTGATTTTGAGCGCATTATATGCAAAATGCCCAGCAACAGACCATACACCAGTACACACAACCCTATCTGCTCTGTCTTCAAACACAAAGGACACTTATTACAGCCTATGTTTTCTAGAAGGAAGCTGGCCGGGGAAGAGGCGTTTGGCCGTAGTCAATTTACAGTAAGGGCATGCCAAACTCAAACTCACTAAGTCATGACCGAATCAAGCTCTGGGCATCGCAAAGTTACTTGTTTTCTGCCGTATCTCTTAGTCCAGCTACATGGCCAGTCTGAGACCTGATCACTAGTGATGGCAGTCTTCTATGGACGCCCTAACGTGTTTGCAATCAGAAGCAGCTGTAAAAATGTATTTTATGTTCAGTAGACATTAACAAAATCTTAGTACATGTATTTCATGGAAACAAAATAAAGAAGAAAAACAACACTATTTTTTATTTTTTATTACCATTTTATCATTAATGCCTATTGTCACGTGCTGCGGTGGCTGTGGCTCGCTAACTTCAAGTCACAGATACTTTGCTATCTGTGATCTGATTTGCCTGTTGTCACCTTGGTTTGTTTTCTGGACTCTGCTTGTTTGCCTGGGCCCTTTGACCTTTTGTCTGTTTCCTGGATTTTCCGTGTTTGCTACCCTGACCTTCGGTTTGTATCTTGGCCTTCCTGCTTGTTACGGACCCACGACCTAGGCCTGTCCCAGGTTTCTGCCTTCGGTGTTCCGGTTCCCTACCATGCGCTGTGGTTTTCCTGATAAGTTTCTACTACCATAGAGTTTAGTCCTGGGGACATCTGAGTACCTCTGAACGCATTTTGTTCTACAGGGACAGGCTGCTGCTAAAGGTGAAGACCTTATCAGATAGCCGCGGCCCTAACACCTATATTATTAGCAAGTCACATTAATTGAATATTTTTTCTTTTGCAAATTTATAATCCACATAGGTACTGGACGAATCCTGTAGTGTCTTGTGTAGTAAAGCACAGCAGACCTACACCCAAATTCATTAGCACACGCATGCTCATATCCATTCCTTGTTGAATTCAGGAGTTAGCAGAGCCGGTTACGTGTGTTTTATACAAACGCATGTTGCGCTCAGAATGCGTGTGTTGATGAATCAGGCCCTCAATTTTAATATGAATACATTTAACGTAAAAGTTAATTAATTGCATTATTTTAATAGTACTAATTGCAAATAAATATAGTTTGCAAACATGCTGGTTTATAAACTGGTGGGAGATAGTTGTTTAACAAAAGATAGTGCATGATACATTTTTTGATTGTACTTTTCAGGTGTTTATTTTTGACATTTGTAATATAAATTCTCAGAACTCCTATATATCTCCAGTTAAAATATGTCCAACACAATGGTTGAAAATGCCAAAGATCAAAGGCTGGAAATTGAATTGCAAACTATTTTATGGTACGGAAAGCCTAATCATTTCTAATTACATGTATTTGTTCTACAAAATGAAATAAACACTAGATCATTTAACCACATGTGTACTATGCAATCATTATTTCTTCTAATCACTTAAGCTGCAAAATAAACATATTTGCTAATGACCTATTCTATTAAAATAATCACTTATATTCATTCCTATATCTCACCGACAGAGTGATTTATATAAACGTGTCACTTAAAGACGTGCTAATGGGATCTATTAATTTTCCATTTGAAGTTACAGATCCATGGGTGACATCTGTTTGAAGAGATTGGAAAACTGAATTGCAACTTTGCTATATGCAGCTTTTTCTTTGCAAACTGAATAGAATATAGTTTATAGATGCATCAACTTGACAGTTCAAGCATGTTCTAAGTAGCGCTAAATGTATCTTTAGCCATAGAAAAACAACACTGTGCCAAGATTCATACATGCCCTAATAAGGCATGCTTTCATTACTAAGGCTTTTCAGTGACTTTATTTACTGATTTCTCGGATATAATTGCCACTGGCATCTGCAAGCTGATTGGCCCTTTCCTATTTATTGATTTGCTATTTAACATATAATAAATGATAATACTTTTGGTTCGAAATTATGGTAAGATTTTTAACCGTCAAATTATATTTATCTACCAAAAGCTTATGTTCCCAAAGAGTCCAAACTTTGTGTATTTATGTACCAAAATGTCTTGCACAAAGTAAATAATTAAACTAAAATAAAACATAATTGGGATAGTTTAGAGGTGAACCTATGTCTGTTGCATCACCATACTGCCCATGTGCACTAAAAATGTGTGTGCATACTTTTAGTGGTGTATCTTAGACTTGCGGCTCCTTTCTGCTGAAGAGGCAGAATGCTATCGAGCATGGGTGAGAAGGCATTTGCTTAGTACAGTAAGGGAGTATTCATGTAATTATGACACAATTAAAAGTGGATGCACACCCAAATATGTATCTCTTGCGAGTGCTGGAAGGCAAATGCAGTGATACACAATGAGTATGAGGACTATCAGCAGCACTCTCTTCCCTCATCTGATTGGCTAATTGTGTATCAACCCTTCCAGCACTTAATTTATTATAGTGGTGGCTATATTTTATCAAGTAGTAGCGCTCTATTGCATTACTTAATTTAAATTTTCATTTGGACCATTGCAAGGAAGAATTAACATCAGATATTTATATTTCATTTTCTTTGCATTTGTATTCTGTATTTGTGTTTGTGTTCTTTGTGAATTATATTTTATGTGGAAAATGTGACTTTTGCATTTATTAATAACTATAATATGGAGAAGGCAGACCACTGAAAGAAACACTCTAATAGATCAAGAGTGTCAAATTAATTAAAAAAATAAATAAAAATAAAAGACTGCCCGTGCAGTCATAAGAAATATGAGCATATCAAGGGTTAACACTTTCCAACTTCTCTTGCTCAGCTTTTCAAATAGGTGATCCTTCAGCAGGCAATATGAAAAAACTTCCTAGTGGCCCAAAGTTGCAGTGACAGTTTATGTAGAATATACACAGGAAAAGTGTTTGCTTAAGTATACAGTGCTAATGTCATATAAGTGATAAATGACAATGTCTGTCTTTTGGCAATAGTTTCACAAAGTCAAATTTAAAATATTAGCAAACATAAATTCCATATTATTAGTCATCACAGGCATTTCTGACTTGAAAAGTCGGATTTGCCAAATGAGTCAAGTATCTGCCTTGTCAATAATGTTATTTTCATTTTTTATACATGTTCAAATCACGGAAGTTATTTTCTGCATGCTGCCAAGAATTTAGACGTATACAAATTCCTTGCACTGTCAAGGTGTACTTCAAGAAAGAGTGTTCTCCTCTCAATATTATAGGAAACACAAAGATGTCTATATGCCATCAACAAACAATTTCTTTTGAACAGTGTTAGCCTTGGGATGGCCCTGTAGACCTGAGTCATTAGGGAAAGCAAAGTATAGAAATTGAGTAACTTTGCACCTAGGCAAAACCATGTTGCTTTGGAGGGGGAGGTAAATTTAAAATATGTGGACAGATTTATAGCTGGTATAGGGCATGTCCTAGATCAACTTTAAATTTCAGTGTGAAAAGAAAGCTATCAAGTATTTGTGTGCTACATGAAAAAAGTAGCCAGTGTTTAACTTGTTTCTAAAATAATAAACTTATTTGCACCCCTTGCACTGTAACATGGTTTGTCCCTGAGAACATTTACTAATTTTTTTGCCATACTTTCCTTAATGACTCAGGCACTGTGTGTGGAATTAGGTACTGCTTATGTAGCTAGTTCTCTAGCTCGCAAATTTATTACTGCTATCAATATCTTATTCAGACATGCTAAAATCATAGGTGGTTGTAAAAACAAAAACAAACAAAAAATATCCCCAGCTCTCTAATTGTAGACTGTAATATGAAATGTTTGATGGACAGAGCAAATATTAGGGCAAATCAAATCTCTGCAAAGGATTATGTAACTGTAAACTTCCCAAGCACTCCTTTGTGGAGCTCATTTGCCATATCTATATTCAAATTCTTGAATCAAAACTGGTCTCTTATTTCCAGAATGTTCTTAAGCTTGGGAAAACAAATATGACACAACAATAGCGGCATTCCATTAACACAAGCTTGACTGCTATCTTTTTAGCCTCTAACTTATTCTCCACAACACATTTGTGAACCACATGTCCTTCTTTTCTATTGGTAATCTTACTGTATGTTCTGTTCTGCTATATGTGAACTCAAAGAAAAGGAACACACGCATGTCCCTTAGTATAATATCTTTAATATATTTAATAACATACAGTGTTTAAAAACCACTAATATACAGTCATGGCCAAAAGTTTTGAGAATGAGACAAATATTATTGTTCCCAAAGTCTGCTGCCTCAGTTTTTATGATGGTAATTTGCATAAACTCCAGAATGTCATGAAGAGTGATCAGATGAATTGCAGTTAATTTCAAAGTTTCTCTTTGCCATGACAATGAACTTTATCCCAAAAACAACATTTCCACTGCATTTCAGCTATGTCACAAAAGGACCAGCTGACATCAGGTCTGTGATTCTCTTGTTAACGCAGGTGAGAGTGTTGACGAGGCTGGAGATCACTCTGTCATGCTGATTGACTTAGAATAACAGACTGGAAGATTTAAAATTAGGGTGGTGCTTGAAATCATTGTTCTTCCTCTGTTAACCATGGTAACCTGCAAAGAAACATCTGCAGTCATCATTGCTTTGCACAAAAATGGCTTCACAGGCAAGGATATTGCTGCAAGTAAGATTGCACCTAAATCAACCATTTATTGGATCATTAAGAACTTCAAGGAGAGAGGTTCAACAGTTGTTAAGAAGGCTTCAGGGTGCCCAAGAATGTGTAGCAAGTGCAGGACCATCTCCTAAAGCTGATTCAGCTGTGGGATCCGGGCACCATCAGTGCAGAGCTTGCTCAGGAATGGCAGCAGCAGGTGTGAGTGCATCTGCACGCACAGTCAGATGAAGACTTTTGGAGGATGGTCTGGTGTCAAGAGGGCCAGCAAAGAAGTCACATCTCTCCAGGAAGAACATCAGGGACAGACTGATGTTCTGCAAAAGGTACAGGGATTGGACTGCTGAGGACTGGGATAAAGTCATTTTCTCTGATGAATCCCCTTTTCAGATTGTTTGGGACATCTGGAAAAACGATTGTCCGAAATAGGAAAGGTGAGTGCTACCATTAGTCCTCTGTCATGCTAACATAAAAATCATCCTAAGACCATTCATGTGTGGGGTTGCTTCTCAGCCAAGGAAGTGGGCTCATTTACAATTTTGCCTAAGAACACAGCCATAAATAAAAAAAGGTACTAGAGCATCCTCCAAGAACAACTTCTCCCAACCATCCAAGAACAGTTTGGTGACGAACAATGCCTTTTCCAGCATGATGGAGCACCTTGCCATAAGTCAAAAGTGATAAATAAGTGGCTCAGGGATCAAAACATCGAAATTTTGGGTCCATGGCCAGGAAAATTTCCAGACCCTAATCCTATTGAGAACTTGTGGTCAATCCTCAAGAGGCGGGTGGACAAACAAAAACCCACAAATTCTGACAAACTCCAAGGATAATTAGGCAAGAATGGATGGCCATCGGTCAGTATATGGCCCATAAGTTGATTGACAGCATGCCAGGGCGAATTGCAGAGGTCTTCAAAAAGAAGGGTCAATACTGCAAATATTGACTCTTTGCATAACCTTAATGTAATTGTTAATAAAAGCCTTTGACACTTATAAATTGCTTGTAACTTTACTTCTGTTTACCATAGCAACATCTGACAAAAAGGTCTAAAAACACTGAAGCAGCAAGTTTTGCGAAATCCAATCCAATACTTGTGCCATTCTCAAAACTTCTGGCCATGACTGTAAATATATGTGTATATATATATATATATCATTTCATTTTATATCATCTCTCATTTGACAGCTGGTACACTTGAAACGTAAACATAGATGATGCTAATCTCAGGATACTGCTTTTTCAGTGTTGAACTGCTCTATTGTGCAGTGCGATGCTTACAGATTCCAGAGAGTCACGCCAATTCATTTCTACTCTGCAGTCTTCATCAAGGCAAAATACTAAACTTTATGACCTACCATCTTTAGCTTGCCTCTTTTTATTCTTTTATTTCACAGTTAGTTTACTTTCAAGGCTCTTTATTTGGGTTTTCGATATTTTAAATACCTTTCTTTCACCTTTAATCAACACTCGGACAACATATACTTTATTATCTGGAAACAGTGAACTTTTTGAAGCTTCATTTAAACTTGAATAACCTTGCTAATACCGCAGAAGCGACTTCCTGACATATGTTCAAAAAACATAATGTTTTTATCTCTGCCACAACACGCGCTGTAAATCCTAACTTGTGGTTAGGTTGTGACTACCAAAGTCTCATTAGGCATCTACAAATTATTTGTATACTTCAAATTACAAGTGGTTCGCTCGTTTGGGTGTTCGTCCCCATCATCATCCGCTACTTACTCCTGCCTATGACTACCCTCAAATAAAAATGCCTTTTCAGCCATATCTGCAACTTTTCTCCAGTCAGAACCTATATGCGATTGCTTTAAAACGCCCTTGTTATACATTGCCTTAGTTAAAACACCCCTTACCTCCCCTGTCATACCTTTGCAGGCGTAAGGAGTCATAAGTGAGAAAAAGTTAGAGTCTGAATAGCTGCAGCCATGTATGTTCACTTTCTGAACATGTGCAGTGCAAAAAAAACTGCAAAGAATTGCTAAGCAAATGGGCATGCATCTCACTCTGAATCAGATCCTAAGTCTCTATAAGGAATGGCACACTCCAGTGTGATTTATTGTCCTGCACAGCTTATTATGAGCTTTGAATGTCCACAGGAACATTCCAATCTGTGACTGTTGAACATGCATGTGTCAGAGATGACCTAAACGGGTCCTTTCTCCTGAACTCCAGCTGCTATACCTTGTGGGTATCGATCGATAGAGAAACAGACAACTTCAGATGTTTAGGCTGAAAATGATTCTGATTCTGACCAGCCCTAAGTCAGAGTAGCTTTATTTATGCATAGTTTCACAGACAAAAGAAGATAAGGAATACAAGGTTTCTGAAGGCATCCTGTTCAGGTCAGCAGTTTGTGGACAGGATGTAGAGCAGATGTCTTATCTCAGTCACGTAGGCCTCAAATGGGGGTCGTGGGCTCCCTGTACTGAAACTGCTGGATGTGCACATTCTTGAGAAGAGACATATTGAAGAAAAGATAAGAATGTGAGGCAAAGTTCATTAGGGAATAGTAATTATACAAAATGCATTACTTTAAGAAGTTCATAAAATGTATATCTCTCACATAAACCCCTCTTTTTATCATTTTTATAATTGCCCTGCCTATCCTTTTGGTGTGCATGAAGCACTCCTGCACCCGACCTACTTCATTCAATTCAATGGAACCTCTGATAGGCCCTTAGAGGATGGTAAAGATACATTCAATCAGGTCTATGGTTCATGTACACCTAATTCTTAAAAATAATAAAAAAAGAAAATGGGAAAGACTGAGGGGGGGGGAGAGTACAAAAGAGCCTTAAAGCTCAGAGAGGGCAAGATAAACATCTGATACCGGTTTGGGCTTTACATGTCTTTTGAGAGACTTTTTATTCAGAATGAGATCATTTTTGCACCTTTTCAAACAGCATTGGAAAAAACATAAGCTTAGTTTAAAAATGACATATAGCAACAACAATAAAGCGAATATCTTAGCTATCCATATTAAAATGCCTGAAATCCATGCGAAAATACCTTTGCCCCAATTACTAGGATTTAACCATGAGAAGGCTGATGTCCACCAGCCATCATTAACCGTATCGGGGTCAAAATTCTCTTTCCTGAATTTCTCCTTCATTTCCTTGGCTTCTGTCATGTACCTGTCTATTACTTCTTCTGGATTATCAGTGTCATTTGTTACAAAGTTACAACAATGTGTTCCGTATTCTGTTTCTAGGGTCAAACAGTACCCTCCTGACTGAGCAGTGATGTAGTCTAATACAAGTTGATGTTGTATTAACTGGGTTTTCATCGCCTGCAGTTCTTTTCCAACATACCTAAAGGATTTGTCATAAATTTCCGTTATGTTATCTAAAAGTCCTGCAACCTTTAATATCATATTATAGTTTGCCATGTACCCCCATGTCCCTATTGAAATGATGTTACCAAATCCAATACCCACATTGTGCCCTTTGGACTTTGCTATGAGAGGGATATGTTCAGTATCTATTGTCTTAATTTCCCTTTTTTCAAGCCTATGGTCCTTTTTATTCCTGAATACTCCTCTGAGGTCATCATGGGTCATGACATAGAATTCAGGAACCAATCTGGCCAAGTAGCATACCCCTATTGAATTTGGGGGGAGCCACCTGTAGGCATTGCGTCCACATACATAATAAACATCATCTGGTAAAAGGTAGGGGATATCATAAAACAGGCAATATGTAGATACCTGTTGTCCTAAGTGACATGAAGTGTCATTTTCTGCTCTGTCATTGTCAAAGGCAGGCAGTGTGCCGTTCCAGGTGAGATTATATCTGTCATATTGACATTTTATACACTCCTGACTCTTTAAAAAAATAGTACCTTTTCCGGATTCCATCTTCACTGTTTGGCTGCATTCAGAATTACAGTGTGATAAATAAGGTTTGGTGAAATTCACTATAACTTGACAGCGTGATTTAGGGACAGACCCTAAAGGGAAACTCTTATTCTGGTAACTAATGCGTATTTGGCCATATGGGGTCCATATTGACTCATTTATAGCCCTATTGGATTCTATTCCCTTATTGAAACAATATTTTAAAGGACCTTACTCCCCTTCATGGTTTTTCCTGGGTCACCGTAGCCTTTTTGCAGTGGCTGGCGTGGATCCAAGGATCCTTTCCTTCAAGTCTCACAGAAGTGGGTGTAGTCAACAGAACTTGATATGGCCCCTCAAACCGTGGTTCCAGAGACCTCCTCACGTGTCTTTTTACGAAGACGTAATCTCCTGGCACCAGGGCATGTGTTCCAGTGCAATCCTCTGGATCTGGGATTGAAGAGAAAACTCGAGAATGTATGTTAGTGTAGTTCTTTCACATAACTAGTCAGTTCACCTTGGTGTTTCACTAGAGATTGTGGAAAATAACACCCTGTCTTTGGCGGCCCCCCAAACAGTATTTCATAGGGGCTCAGCTTGTGTTTCTTATTAGGTGTTGTCCTGACTGAGTATAGGGCGAGGGGAAGGCATTGCAGCCAGGGCATCCCTGTGCTTTTCATGGCTTTCTGTATTTTGAGCTTGAGAGTGCCATTTAGCCTTTCTACCTTGCCACTACTCTGTGGGTGGTAGGGGGTATGGAATGCTTGAGCAATTCCCAAGTCTGACATGATAGATGTCATCACTTCTCCTGTAAAAGTAGTACCTCTGTCTGATTCAATCACCTCTGGAACCCCGTATCTACATACTACCTCAGATAGCAGCTTCTTGGCTGTGTTTTTTGCTGTGGCTTTGGATATCCCCCACGCTTCCGAAGAGACTGGAGAATAGATCAGTAGCTACTAGGACATATTCATATATTCCACATTTGGGTAGCTGAATGTAATCTATCTGTATGCGCTGAAAGGGGTAGAGGGGTTTAGGTGTCACCCTGGGAGGTACTGTTACTGTATGACCAGGGTTGTGTGTGTTACAGATGGCGCAGGCCTTTACCAGATTACTGGCAGCTGTGCTGAAGCCTGGCGCGATCCAGTGTCTGAATACAGTGTTAGTTATTGCGGTTTTTTTTTTGAGACATGGGAAGGCCCATGCACTATAGCAGCCAGTGTAGGAAAAAGGACTCTAGGGAGACAGTGTCTGTCTGTTGTGGCCCATATGCCCTCTATGTGTTCCGCCCCCCTCTTTTTCCACTCCTCTCTTTCAGATACTGCTGCTTGCTTTTGGAGGATTTTCAGCATTTCCAGATCTATAGGGAGGGTGGGGGGTGTTGTGGACACTAAATAGTGTTGTACTAGCGGTAAGTCTGCTGCAGCTCTTGCAGCCTGGTCTGCTAGTCTGTTTCCTCTTACTTCCATAGTCTGCTCTCTGGTGTGTGCTTTTACCTTTATGACTGCCACTTCCTTGGGCAGTTCTAATGCAGCAAACAACCTCAAAATGATTTCTGCATTTTTAATGGGTTTACCATTAGAGGCCATAAAGTGTCTGTTCTTCCAAATACTTTGATAGTCATGTGCAACCCCAAAGGCATATCTGGAGTCAGTGTAAATGTTAGCTGTTCTCCCTTCTGCATACTGACATGCACTTATAAGTGCTTCTAATTCAGCTTGCTGTGCAGATTGACTTGGTGGGAGGGGTTGCTGGAGTACAATGTCTGTTTCTGTTGTAACTGCATAACCTGTTTTGGGAGAGCCCTCCTCATAGTACCTAGACCCATCTACAAACAGGAGTAAATCAGGGTTGCTAAGAGATGTCTCTTTAACATCCCCGGAAGGTTTAGTTTCCAGATCCATTAAGGCTAGACAGTCATGATCACAGAAAATTTTTTTGAGTTGTGTTTCCTGTTTTGCCACAGTCTCAACACTCTCTGTATTGTCTGTGTCTTCAGCGTCTATACTGTTACTGTCTGTGTCTTCAGTGTTTGCAGCATTTATACTGTTACTCCCCTCTTTTATATCCATGCAACTTGGGAACAATGTTGCTGGATTTAAAACTGTGCATCTTTTTAGTGTAACGTTTGAGGGTGTCAGTAGTGCTACTTCATATTTAGTTAATCTAGCCGCTGAGATGTGTTTTGTTCTAGCTTGATTCAGTATTTCCATGACTGAGTGTGGTACCTGAATGGTGAGAGGGTGATCCAGCACTATGTCTGCAACTTTTTGTAGCAATAAAGCGGCTGCTGCTACTGCTTTTATACATGTTGGGGCTCCCACTGTGACAGGGTCTAATTTTTGTGAGTAGTACCCCAATGGTCTTTGTCTACTCCCATGTTCTTGTGTTAGTACGCCATGAGCGTGCCCTTCTTGTTCATGGCAGAACAAGTTAAACGGTAGTTCATAGTTAGGGAGCCCAAGGGCTGGGGCGCTTGTGATTAAATCTTTGATCAGCTCAAAAGCTGCTTTTTGTTCAGCTGTTGACCAAAACATATTGCAACTTCTATTCATTGGAAGTTGGATCAATGCAATCTGGATTGCCTAAATGGTCTTTTTTTGCTGGAGATCTGTGAAGAAAAAAACTTTTGCATAAAGATTAACATTTATTCACTAGGAATTACAGTAACTGTTATTAATTCACGTTGAACAGCTGCTAATACGACACTTGCTTAAAAGTTTCTCTTTGTAGCTTTAACTGTGACGCTATGCCTTCCATGCAATGAAAAACTGATTTCCTCAAAGAGGCAGTCCCCAATATCACAAACAGGGAATGTCAAAGTGACGAGACCTGGTCGAGTGTTCAAAGCCACTCCTTTCTCATCATCTCTTTGTAAACCAAATATTCACACATATTTCCAGATTCTGTGATTTCCATGTTTAAAGTACAAATATATATTCACAATTCTCGCTCACAGACGACATTTTATCTCGTAACATTTCTTTATGGGCATAACAAACCCTCCTTATTTCTGAGAACATTTATCAGCGCCATTTTACACAGATAAAAACAGCTTGTAATATATCTCCATGTAAAGCTCACTCCTACAATTCTCAACTTCATTAAAGAGAAAGCTATTTTTCTCAAAAAAAAAAAAATTACTTTGTTCAAATATAGAAACGGCTTGTTGGACCCCAGCCAACTTTGTTCTGAAACCAGTAATAGTGATAATGTACATTATTTACAGTCTTGTGACGGACCAAAGACTTTAAAACTTCTTTTGCATCTCTTCAAAAACATTACATTTACAACTGTACAGCTTTTTCAACCTTGAAACATGTCTCTTGTAAAACGGTCAAGACAGACAAACACGGATCTCTCTCACAACCAGTAAGAAGGAGATAAAACTCACATACAGAGAAAGAAAAATTAACTGTTATCTTCCAGCCTACTGCTGTGGAACTACAAGTCCCATCATTAGATTAAATACACATTAGCTTCAACATGCTAATATCAATCAGCACTCAGGACATATTTTTCCTATTGAAAAATAGAAACATACTTGGAAGAACCATTTTATCAATGTTACATTGTCAGATAACAAAAAAACACAGAGTGCTTCTTATCTCAACACACTGAAATCTTTTACACAGAATAAGGGAGGGGCACATCTCACTCTTCAGCTGCGCCGCATTTAAACATACATTTTTAGTACACAACCTACTTGATTCATTGTTTTAGTCATTATATCATTTAGCTTGTGAAACATTTTCTATTTAATCATTGTCACTTAAATTTGTTAACTGTAACATATCACAGCAATCATTGTCATTCTCTAATTCTTCTGACATTTTACACCATGCAACACATCTGTCAAAATAACCTTTTTCTTTCAGTGTTTTCTCATTGTCTTTAATTAGTTGTTTAAAAAATGGAACCTTTAATATACCGGTTTTCAGACACCCCTGCAGCTTTGAACAGTTTTCTCATCCCTTTAATGAAATCCTTGCCTTTATGCTTTCGCATATACTTTATGGGGTCTAGATCCCCGTACTTTTCGGATTTCTTTCCTGTCTTGGACCCTTTATTTCCCATAATGGGATTACCTTATGGTCCAATATATTTTGAATGAGAAAACTTTTATTTGTTCCTGTCTTGCTTTACAACAAGTTTGCAGCTGGTCTGCCTTTCTGAATGTTCCTGACTACTTTCATTAAAATCCATCAAAAAACACAATCACGTATACAATCAAGATTATTTGCAGGGTCAACTGTGTGATCTGACTGAGTTCTGTGGTGTTATTCATGTGTACAGATGTATCAGGTGTATGGCATAGAGAAGACAATATATCAATACATGTAACAATACAAGACAGATTACACACAAGTACCTTGATACTCTTAATAGTATCTGTTGCCAGAGTTCAGGGATCTCCGTCAATCAGACTGCAGTACCCTCGAGCTGGGATAATTCCCCCTCCACAGAGACAGCTCTAAGAGCAAAAATAAAGCTTTTTGCTCACCAGCGCTGGATTAACGTCTGTCTGTCTGGAAAGGGAGAACCCCGTTGTCGGGAGGTCTGATGTATTGGAGATCCCGGCGACGAGTCCCCACTGAAACTGTCAGAGATGACCTAAACGGGTCCTTTCTCCTGAACTCCAGCTGCTATACCTTGTGGGTATCGATCGATAGAGAAACAGACAACTTCAGATGTTTAGGCTGAAAATGATTCTGATTCTGACCAGCCCTAAGTCAGAGTAGCTTTATTTATGCATAGTTTCACAGACAAAAGAAGATAAGGAATACAAGGTTTCTGAAGGCATCCTGTTCAGGTCAGCAGTTTGTGGACAGGATGTAGAGCAGATGTCTTATCTCAGTCACGTAGGCCTCAAATGGGGGTCGTGGGCTCCCTGTACTGAAACTGCTGGATGTGCACATTCTTGAGAAGAGACATATTGAAGAAAAGATAAGAATGTGAGGCAAAGTTCATTAGGGAATAGTAATTATACAAAATGCATTACTTTAAGAAGTTCATAAAATGTATATCTCTCACACATGCTATTAGCCACCTTCTTTCTGCAGGAATAAATTGGCGGCCAGATCAAAAGACAACAATTGACTAACTCCATGTATAAGATAATCTGAAGTTCCTTCTATCTCTTCCTTTGAAAGTGGCAGTATCCACTGCTAACAGCATGAATATTGCTCTTGCATTTCAGAGTTATATTCACTGCATATCCTTAGCGTACAGAAACTGTAATCATTGCTCAATTTAATATTGTAGATAGTCTTATATTAAACTATTTCTTACTCACATTTTGATAAATAAAGGAAGCAATATAAGAATAATGTTTTATAAAAGTTATCATTCTAAAGAAAACATTTTCATAATAGTTTTTTTTTCTTTCAACTAATATTCAAAATTTCCTATATTTTGAAGCAAATAGTAATTGGGGAAAATGGGAACAAAAACACATTTTTGTTCCAATATTGTCCTTCACCTTCACAACCTTACTCCTGCCACTTTAGAACCACATGTTTTATTTATTTGACTTTATTCTCCTAACATACTGCTTGGTTTAGCCTGATTTATGACTTAAATTACTGATGACATTCAGGGATCATTGGACTTTGGGTGGCATTTGCTTCTGGTATCAGCTATACTCATTATTGCATTCCATTTTCCATTATTTTGAATGCTTACAATTTTTTTCTCCTCTGTAATTATATCCACAAATGTACTCAAGTAGGCCAGGTCCCCCAGGTTATGGTCATTATAGCAGAATTCTGCCATACACCTCTTGATGTTTAACAACCCTAAGAATTTATTTTGCAAAATAAACCCTTTACCATGGGCGGAATTATAGTGAGTGCAGAGGCTGCGACCTTCTAGCTGGATTTACTCTTAACTATAATTGAAGCCCACAATACAAAATAAATTCTCAGGACAAACTTCCAATACTATTATGCAGCAGATCTGTTAGGAATAACATACAAGGACAATAGTTTTATCCATCGTCAGCTTGTATTCATTCAGTTAACTCCCAAAGCCCCTGTTAGTAATTCACTGATTTATAAAAATGTATTCTCCACAAACCAGCATCGACATAAGCAAGCTTTGAAGAATATACTTTCCTCTTCCGGAGTTCGCTGTCTCCTTTTTCTTGATTTCAGTATTCATTAAACTCTAAACTTTCCTTTTTTGTCAGCAAAATCTGACATAAAATGCACATGAGACATGAGTAATGATAAATGCGATGATACATTGATTTAGTAAAACCATGCTTAGTAATTAGAACCTACAGTATTGTAGTACATATCATGTATGAAAAGTAAACTGTGTAGTCTATAATCCACAGGTAGATTCCCTGTAACGTCCTTTAAATTATTTTCAATGTTTTAATGTTTTTTGAAAATATATAATGTGACATATTTTCTTGGCCAGTGATATAACCGTTTCAGATAACAATTGAAAGACGTTGTTATGAGAAGTGCAGCTTCAAAGATGAGGCAGATTACACATGATGCTCTTTTCCTGTCATTTTTCTTCTAAAGATATTGTTTATCTTTCAAAATGTAGTAATATTTTGCGTCTTTGGGTCTGGAAACCTTTATTTCCTAGAAAAAGAATACTGTCAGGCACCGTCCCCGCATAGCGACCATGGAGTGGGGACTACTGCCTGTCACTTCTGGCCAAGAGAGCTCTGTTGCTGGGCAACAGAGAAGCAGTCTTCCTCGGCCGTCTGAGCGCCGCCCAAGCAGGCGCGTTTGTGCCCCCCATTGCTAGGCAACGGTACGCTATTCCAGGTGCTCAGTAGGTGGTCTGTGACATCACTGACTGCGGACCTATCAATATCTGTGCTCCACTATTTCAACCTGATTCTGATACCTTTAGGGTGCAAGAGTATCAGGTCTTTTCCTGCCTCCAGCGTTCCTAGTGTGATATTTCTATAACCCTCCTGTTCTGTGATAAGTCTTCTGGATCCTGTTTCAGTCGGTTTGATATCCTGGTTTGACTTCGGCTACTATGACCAATCCTTTGGATATACCTCAGTACTGCATTGTCATATTGGCTTGACCCAGATTGACCTGACCACCCACATTACTACTACACTGATAACTTTCCTGGAGAACCGCGACCTGGTGAATACCTGTGGTGCTTTAGACTCTGCGCCTCATTGCACAGTTGTGAACCAGTTAGTAGCTCCATCCAGCTCACAGTCCTGACAAATACAATATTACTACTTATTTATTATAATAATAATAATAATAATAATAATAATAATAATAATTATTATTATTATTATTGTACATTTGTAAGACGCCACAGTGTACAGTACATACAGTACATATATAAAACAGGGACATACAAGGTAGACAAAATAAATAAAGACTTGAAAACAAAGGGTATGAAGGACACTGCTCATCAGAGAGCTTACATTCTAAATGGAAGAGAGCACAGCTGAAACAAGAGGAGCAAATGTGGCTCAGAGTGGAGATTGGGACAGTTGTGAGGGTGCATTAGTGTGAGTGGTGTTATTGAGAATAAGGTCACCTCTAAAAAAGAGATGGACTTTCAAAGAGCATCTAAAGATTTGAAGGCTATGGGAAAGTCTGGTAAAGTCTGGTTAAGCGTGGTATGGAATTCCACAAGTGGGAAGCAGCACGGGAGAAGTCTTGTAGGTGGGAGTGATTTTTAGGTTGCCTATGCAAATTTTTTTGCTAACTTTGGAATCACCTATACCATTACCTGAAACCATATTTTTCCGTTAAAGATCTAATGAACTCTAATCAAGTTGTAATGTAGACGCTGAACAATCAGGAGGTAAAATGAATCAAAGTCGATGTTTTCATCTTTGGAAGAAGGAAATAACTTGAGCACAAACTGAACCATATCTGGTATTGTTTCTCCCACCTTTTCCAAGTAAGATTTCTGCTTGAGTGATTCCAATAATATTTGTTGATCCAAATGACTTACATTTCCATAAATGTTTTGTATGAAGTGAATTTGCAAATGTTTGGTTATCACAGAAAGCAGCTACCCATTATTGTCATGACTCAAACCTCTTTTTCTCCTAGGAATCTTCTTGGAAATTACTTATGTATTGCCGATGTATAAATCTTCATTCCTTTCTGTGTGCAGGTATCTTAACAATAGCATAACCACAAGGATTTTTAGAATTCCCAAAACATCTGCAATTCCACATTGGAAGATAATCTGTCAGTGCACAAAGTACATAGGAACTGTCACTGACAATTGCTAGTGAGCTCTGATATTGTTTCATTAATTGTCTGTGCACTTTTTAAAGCTTCTTATTCGTCTCTCTGTGCAGTATAAAGTCTAATGCATATTAAATTAGTTGAAGATATCCATATTAAGCATTGTGGCCGACCTCAACTTGTTTAGGCGACACAGCATCCTGAAACTCTTTGATATGAAACCACTGGGATACTTTTTTTTGCAACGTAATGTTTTAAAGATGATTAATGAGTTTGTAAGGTGTCTGAAGTATCTGTTAATCTATGTTCAATATCTCAAATACATTTTGATGTCCTAGATCAACTTTGCATTTCAGTATACAAATAAGCTAACAAGTATCTGTGTGCTACATGAAAAACAGCCAGTATTTTCCTTATGTGCAAAATAATAAACTAATTTGCACCCCTTGCATTGTAACAGGGTTTTGTCCACAACACTTGAGTAAGAAAACTGATTAAATATTTTGCTCTACTTTCCTTATTGAATCAGGCCCAATATGATTAACGGGATGTTACCCCAAGAAAAGTTACTTCTTTTGTAACAGCTTTACATTTTTTGTGTTCAACTTTACCCCTGCATCTTGCAGTAGACAAAGCAGCTCAGACAAGAGAGTGAAGTGTTCCTCATCTGTTTGTGTCCCTGGTAAAATGTCATCCAAATACTGAAACAAACCTTCTTGCCGTGAAGTTTGTGATACCTTTGTTGACATTTGAGGTGGAAATTGGAAGTGGTATAGTAAGAAACAGACTTCCACTCAATATTAAGATATTTTACATTTGCATTCAGACGTGACATCAGATGATTGGAGTGTATTTGTTTAATGCTATTAAATTAATTAACAATTTGTAATATTTATCCCATTTATTGATAGACCATTTATGATTAGTTCAAACAGAATTAGCTTTTCTCCATAGACATTGTTACAAACATTTCTATATGACAACTGAAAATGGAAGTAAAGATTTTTATGGCATCTATATTGATGATGAGGGGAAGGATCCCTGCCTTCAATAATCACCAGCACATCTTTCATTTCACCCATATTAGTTTGGAACTGAGCCTAAAGAGGTGATTTTTGTAATATTTTTTAAAAAAGAACGTCACCTGGATAAAACCACTGGGGGTCTGTATTCTCAATATATATTAACTGTAAGAATTCCCAAGCCCTACCCTCAGATGACAACTGTCAGAAATCAATAAACAATCAATAAACAATGACAGCTTCAATCACCTTCTCTCAATTCCTGTAATCAGCACTCTGCTAAGAGCAACAATCTGGTTAGTAACCTCACCTAGCCTACTGCATAGCTTTCTTTACTCTGTAATCAGCCTTTTAGTGCAAAGGTCAAGTCAATCAGAACTTATATCTCAGCTGTTTGTTGCCTTTATACAGCCACTCGGTTCTACAAAACATTTGCAGGAGCAAAGTTTTGTTTTAGATTTCTCTACTTGTGCTTTGAAGAAGACTTGTTTTCTTTGACTATTCATTGCGATTCTACTTTCTCCAATATTTCAACCTCGGCTTTGTCCACCATTGCTCTATCTTCTCCAATCCTTTGACTTTGACTTCACCCTTGACTATTCTACCCTCTCCAATCTTTTGACTTCAGCTTGTTCCTCATGACAAGTCATCTCAGGACTAAGCAGATTGGTTGGATGTGGTGTGTCTGTGATAGCTACCCCAGCCAAGTGGTTCTTTCCTGGGAGCTGACAGCACTTTGACATTAGTCAAATATTTCTAACATGACCATATTCAGAGGCTTTGGCTCATCCTCTTTTTTTATGACATTTTTATTAATGATATTCTCATCACATTCACAATGCCAAATATCTATATTTGCTTGGGGTACAAGTTTCTTCTTATTACAAGTTTGATTTGTTTGACTTCTTTTTTTGGACAAACACAATGTAATTTTTGACACTATTGTGTTTAGATAAGTCATAAAATTGACTTTTTTTTCTTTCTTGTATATTATCAATTGTCAATGTCAGTAAAAAGTAATTGCATCTTACATATTTAACTTTTCAATGCTAAGGCAAGAGATGTTATCTGAGGATGTTTAAATTTAATGAGTAAAACTTTAACCATAGATTGATTTGAAACACCCTAAACTTTTCTGTAAATTTCCTCAAATGTCATCATAACAGCAAAGCGATCGTCATTAATTAAGGGTTTTAGAGACTGAAGGATTTCTGCTGTCAGTGCCGTCACCTAATTTAAATTAAATCAACTGTTTAGCCTGTCAATCTCCACCATCATTTCTCTCCACCTGCTCATTAATCCTTGAATTTGATACAGATTCAATAAAATAAAAAAAAAAGTAGGGACCCAAAACTTAAACACCTTATTTAACCTATTTATCTGTTAAATTAAATTTCCTGTATAAGACTACAAAGCATCAACATTGTGACATGCATCAGGATTTAAATGATAGGCTGGGATGTCGTTAGGAAACTTCATCAGTAGCTTATTAATCTTTAAATCAGCTTGGCTGCTTTATCTAATAGTTTTGGCTTTTTCATTGCCTCATTATCCTCTTCCTCCTCCATGTAGGAAGTGTTAGTATCTGGAATGAATGATGCTCCATTATCACTTTTCTTAGTGTTTACAGATATTTACTCCATATTATTCCATAAGTTTTTCAACAGTTGTGTTGTTGCTTTAATTTCTTCTTTTAGATCATCTATTTGTTATGTAAGTAATGGACAATAAAGACAATAAATTAATCTGAATTGGTGAATATTGTGCATGTTGCGTGAATTGTGTTTATGCAAATACAACATGTAGGTTTCCAATCAATTTCCAGTGTTTTAATGATTTTCCCATTATATCTCACTAATAATAATTTACTTATTGGTTTTCTTGTTTTCCTCTAAACGTTGTTACTGTAAACTACACTATAGTCCTGCAACTGAATAATAAATTGCTTTTCTTAGCACAAGGATCAATCAAGTCCATACTCTGGTGATAAATGTGTCTTTTATTCCTCTAAAACTTGTCTAGTGTCTGGAGAATGTTCGGTGCCCCTGGGTTGGCTCCCTCTGGACATTTATGGTAGCATGTGTCAGTGCACCTGCCACTTCTGCATGTTTTCCATGCTGTTCTCTCCTCACCCTCATATTCCAAGTACTCCAACAACACAAATTGCATTGTGGGCAGCTAATACAGCTAATTCAGGATGTAGGAGGCTAAAGGAGGAAGAAAACATAACAGTGCAGGAAACTCAAGCAGACTAATTTTGTTAGAAATTAGTTTAACTTAAAATTTAAATAACAAGTATATAGGTTTTTTTAAAAAAATAATGATTGTGAATCAAGGGGTATTTTTTATTCAGGAAAAACATGAAATAACAAACTGTTAAACATGCAAAATATAGGAAGAATTTATACATGTGTTTAAACTATTTTTTAAGAGAGACACAACATATGTAATTTTTATTTTATAAATCATTGTGTGTGTTCGCAAGTCTGTGTGTCTGTGGAA
The DNA here is from genome assembly GCF_038048845.1 of Mixophyes fleayi. Taxonomy (NCBI): domain Eukaryota; kingdom Metazoa; phylum Chordata; class Amphibia; order Anura; family Limnodynastidae; genus Mixophyes; species Mixophyes fleayi. Next base: position 67,234,581 of record NC_134412.1, on the reverse strand, counting down.
TGTGTGAGAGTTTTGTGTAGAATGTGTGAAAATCGTTTTTGGGGAAATTTACTAACCTGCAGTTTGAACAAAGCGAAGGTTTACGTTCCTCTTGATGTGCTGCAGTATTCAAACTACGGAAATTACTCAATGCCAAACTGTTCATCAGTACACATTATTTTAAACCACAAGCTTTAAATCCAGCAATTCCCATTTTATTAGACTGACTATCTGTAATTGGCTAAATGGTGCAAGAGACTGCTCCTGATTGGCTGCCCTGCAATTAACTAGCAAGGCTCACTGGAGATTTAATCAGTTTGCGCTGCTTGCTCCTTGGGAGCGGACTATCATTTCATTAGAGTTTTTATTTGTTTACTATACGTATTACCTTCTTCTTAATGAATTACATCCGATTAAGACAGGATCATTTTTGGGTAAGTATTTATTACGGCACACACAGTAATTTTTTATGGTAGCAAAAACAAATTAGTACTTATGGGAACAGTATATAATTATTGAATTATGAGGGTAGAGTATATATTTATAGAATTATGGGGGCACAGTATATATTTATTGAATCATTGGGGGATTATGTATTTATTCAATATGTGATATTTTTTCAAAATTGGGGCACATTAATTATTTATTCCTTAAGGTGGTAACACTTGTAGTTCACTTTTGTGGCATTACAAGTGCAAATATTCACTACAAGCACCAATATGCAAGAACATGGGCTGTCAGTGCATGCTAGCACTTTTAATGACACAAATGCTGGTACTATATTTTGACATGTATATGTGTGCCTTTGGGCTGTGTAATAGTTTTGTGTAAAGTATGAGAGAACTTTCTGGGGAAATTTTAATCAGATTTCCATGTGTTTTGACGTGTCATTTTGAAACTGTGCTATTTACTAAAAGCCAAACAGCACATAAAAATGAATTATTTTTTCTCACAAGGTTTAAAACGGCAATTCTTATTTTAGTAGAGAGCCTACATATGCGGTTTGGCCTAAACCGCATGTGTTTTAGGGATTTACAAACTGCAACACATCAGATACGGTTTGAGTTTTAAGTCTCCAAACCACAGGATAGTTTTGGCTCTAATAACTGCTTTTGATGTGCAGTGGAAAACCACCCATTAGTGGTCTTCTACCCATTACTAAGTTTCCCTTTTGTGTGTGTAGAATGTGAATAAGTGGTGGTCTCAGTCAGTGGCAGACTGGGTCTTAAAATATTGGTTGCCAGGAGACAAAGGGAATCCACCCGCAACTATAAGGTTATCATTTAATTTTTATAAGAAATAAATACAATTTTCAAAAAATAAATAAGTGGAAAAATGGCACAATTAAAAATTTTGCAAAACAAATGTATATTTTTTTTAGTAATTACAGTGTACATATATTGTATATATTACTGGCAGTATACAGTAGTTACTAAATGTAAATACAGATTGTTATAATTGATTTTTTATATTTTTTATTTTAAATAAATGGTGGATAGTTTTAAATAGTTTGTTTGTACTGAACATTTTACACTTTAACAAGTAGTTCAAAAGCATATTTCATGCAATCCATTATGTTAAGAGCAATTGTTTGAATTCACTAGATGATTGTGCAAATCTGTCAATAATTGCTTCTGTTTCCAATTCATCTTACAATTCCTTTTCAATGGATAGCAACATGTATGATTCCAAGTTCTCGTCAGACTTGTCTTTATGATCTTTTTTTTTTAAATCCAGTATTTTCATTGAAATTTTTTAAGATATAAACATACTAAACAACAAAAAGAAAAGAAAAACAATCGCATACATATCGGAATTAAATGACGGAATTTACAAGATTACATTAAAGCATAATAATAATAAATGTGCTATATTCATTCAGGATCATACATCGTAAATGCTTATACTTAAGTATGTTACACATGCAGGGTTTATTACATGGACTCAGATACCTATTATAAGAACTGCGGTAGCCATACATTTAAGTAGATAGAGCATCTGTACTAGATGACATAGTATAGAATGGAGACTCTAACCATCTGTACCATATATTCTCAAATTCCTTCAGAGCCTGTCTGCTAGTATAAACAAATCTCTCGTGCCTTATGGTGGTATTGACCACCATAAGGCATTTTTAACCGTGGGACTCGTCCGGGCCAACCACAGCCTCGCTATACAGACCTTAGCCAACATCAATAACTGTGAAATGTACATTTTTGTCAGTTTATTAACTTTCCCCTTCAATCGGAGCCCAAAGAGACAAGTGGCCGGTGAACTAAGAGACACTTCAATTCCAGTAACCTGAATACATCTCCTGATCCTTCGCCAGAAGATTTGTATACATGAACACTCCCATAGAAGGTGCCAAAAGTTAGCATTGATCGAATTGCATTTCGGACAGTTAGGGGTAGCATCCGGGCGAAATTTTGCCAATCTAATAGGGGTAAAGTAGGCCCTGTGTAAGATAAACACCTGTATTTGTTGAAATTTTAATGATGAAGTATAACCTTTAGTACTGTCTGTAACCATTTCCCACTCCTTGTCTGATAAAGGGCCAATATCTATTTCCCACTAATCCCTCAAACCATCCAAATCATCTGCAGTGGATTCATAGAGAAGACATGAATACATTCGAGAGATCAGACCTCTATAACCCAAGGCCTGTAATTGTTTCCTCAGTGGATCCACCCCAAACACCAAAGTCTCCCCTTTAAATTGTGTGCTTAGGGCGTGTCGTAACTGAAGGTAAGAATAAAACATTGTTCTGGGTACAGAGAATTCCCCAACCAACTGTTCGAAGGATTTAAGTACATTTGTATCATAAAGCTGACCTACCGACACCACACCCAACCGAGACCACTCCCTGGCCCTCTTCACTGTATTCAACTTCTCAAATTTCTTTGCCCCCCAGATAGGAGTATATGGATCAATGTCAGTTTGTTTCATTATTTTATTACAGATTTTCCAAATCTTAACTGCCTGAATCAGGAGCGGAGGAGCCCGCATACCAAGCCGCCCCGCCAGCAGTGACTGTAAGGGAGTGTGATTAGAATTAAATTGGTGTACCAACACCCAATGTAGCTCATGGTAATCGGGGTCCAAAACCCATGCCTTAAGGTGGACCAATTGAGAGGCAAAATAATATAATTTCAAGTTAGGAAGTGCAAATCCACCAGAAGATCTGGATCTATACAGCGAGCTGAGCTTGACCTTAGCCCTTCCCCCTCCCCAAACCAATGAAATCAAATAGCTATCAATGCATCGGAAAATGGAGGGTGGAATATATACAGGTGACTGCTGGAGTATATATAAAAACTTTGGCTGCACCATCATCTTAATTAAATTTATCCTACCGGAGACAGAAAGTGGGAGCTTCTTCCATACATGAGTTTTTTCTTTAATGTATTTGATCTGGGGCCGCAAATTAAGTTCTACATATTCAGCGGGGGTATTAGAGATCCATATTCCCAAGTATTTGAATTTCGATGCCCATTTTAACTGTAAGCCTTCTGGCATTGTCACGGGACACTCCCATCCCAGAGGGAACACGCTAGATTTATCCCAATTAATTTTTAGGCCGGAAAAAAACCCAAATCCATCAACCACCCGCAGCAAATGTTTTAGGGAAGTGTCGTGATCTGAAAGGAACAACAGCATATCATCTGCATATAATGCCACCTTATCCTCTCTGTGCTCTGATCTCAGTCCCACAATTTCTCTATCATGCCGGATCTTACAGGCCAGCGGCTCTATTGCTAATGCAAACAGGGCCGGAGAGAACGGGCATCCTTGTCTAGTACCCCGCTCTAATATAAATTGTTGAGAAAGATGCCCATTGACACAGACCCGCGCCACTGGATGTGAATACAAACGTTTAACCCATTTTATAAATTCCGGGCCCACTCCAAATCGGGACAATACCTCCCACAGGTATGGCCACTCCACTGAGTCAAACGCCTTGGCTGCGTCCAAGGACACCACAACTTCACTCTCAGAAGAGGGTGACCGCACCTGCAGGAGAGTATACAGCCTTCTAAGATTGATAGACGTGGACTTGCCCGGCATAAATCCCGTCTGATCTGGATGAATTAATTCCAGCACCACTCTACTTAACCTCAAAGCCAGTAATTTTGCTAGAATCTTAACATCATTTGACAAAAGTGAAATCGGGCGGTAGGACTCAGGGTACAACAAATCTTTCCCTGACTTAGGCAGCACCACCACTATTGCCTCTGCCATTGAAGGGGAAAGAGCGCCAATCTCACCCAGCTCGCTGAATGTATCCAACAACCTAGACACAAAAAAGGGCCGGTGTTTTTTATATAATTCCATCTACTCCAGGGGCTTTACCATTAGGGAGTGACATAATAGCTATATCAATCTCTTCAAGAGTAAAGGGTGAGTCCAAAAACTCCCTACTATCATCGGAGAGGACAGGAAGGGAGATACCATTCAAATACTGCTGTAATGTATCCATGTCATATCTGACCTGTGACTTATATGTATTTGTGTAATATTTATGAAATACCTCAACAATATCAGGCATCAGATACTTCTTAACCCCACTGTCATCACAGATAACCGGTACTGCTGCATCTGCCCTCTCCGTCCTTGTCAGATAAGCCAGGAAGCTACCTTTTCTATCGTCCTCTGCATATCGTACATGCTTAGAAAACAGAAATTTACGTTTGGATTTCTCAAATACATACTCTACCCACTCTCTCTGGGCCAACTGCCATGTTCCCCTTGCAACCTCAGTTTTGTCCGCAATGTATTGTGCTTCTAAGGATTTACACTTTTTCTCTATTATCTGTTCTTTTTGTCTGGACGACTTTTTAATTTCAGCTATGCCAGCAATTAATGTCCCCCTTAGGAAAGCCTTAAAAGCGTCCCAAACTATAGGTGGCCTTGCTGTTACCAGATTATCTACAAAGAAGCCTTCCCACTGTGTCACCAAGGTCGCTCCTGTACCCATCAAGGAGAGCCAGAAGGGATTTAATTTCCAAAAGGACTGGCCTCTATCAATTGCAAAATCAATAGATAGGCAGAGGGGCGAGTGGTCAGATATTCCCCTAGCCCTATATTCCACGCTCCTTACCAGCGGTACCAGAGAGTGTGACAGCAGAGCCAGATCAATTCTTGAAAATGCATTATGTGATATAGAAAAGCAGGAGAATTGGACATCTTCTGAGTGCCTCAAACGCCATACATCTACTAACCCCATTTCCTCAACCAGAGCAGAAAAAGCGGACTTAGAGTTGCCAACTACAGCATTTTTCTCTCGCCATCTGTCCACCTCTCCATTTATCACATTATTAAAATCCCCTATACAAATGGCTGGAACATCTGGGAACAATGCCATGAATTCTCCACATTTCCTTAACACCTCACCATTATATGGTGGGGGTATATATACAGCTAACAGAATCCCCGGAACCCAATTAATGACAGCCTTCATCAGTACAAACCTTCCCCCTGCATCCACTTGAATTTTTTCCAAGGAGAAGCATAGACGTTTATCTACCAATATAGAGACCCCTCGAGAATTAGTCGTGTACGTAGAGTGGTATGCCCTACCTACCCATGCTTTTTTAAGGGCGAGTATTCTATCACCGTGTAAGTGAGTCTCCAATAGACAAACAATATCAGGATCATTTTTTCTAATTTGTCTTAGTACAAGAGAATGTTTCACAGCAATTTTTAGGCCCCGCACATTCCAGGAGAGAATTTTCAGCTCCATATCAGATGTACCAGAATACATATAATAGTAGTCACTCTTATCTCACTACCCCGCATCCCACACCCCTGCAGAGCATACATTGACATACTTATAAGCACATATAATCCTTGTCTATATATTTGCGATAACATTAAAACTACACACAACTTAAATAACTTTAATACTAAACCCATACCCCCACCCTGTATACTCCACCCAACTTAAGTATACCTTAAACCCTAACTAAAATTACCTTAAGATATTCAGCAGGCCAGTACACTACCAAAAAAGGTCGCCCGCCAACCCGCAAAATACCAGAAGATAGAGGAAGGAAAAGGAAGGAAGGAAAAGGGGCGAATTGAGACAAGAGAGGAAAAGAACGGCCTTAAAGCCATGGGCTCTCCAGCCCATTACATATTTATTTTTATTTTTTACAGTGGACCTTTTAATATTAGTTTGAAAATCACAGACCCCACCTGAGCGAAATACATTTTTTTTTTGTACCACAGAAGAGAAATTACATTATGTATAGCAAATACCATGCATAATATCAATGACAAATCAGCAATGTCCAAAGGACTATCAGGAGAGACATAAAAAAGTACTCATCCAGCATCAGCGTCCAGCAGCAGCTAGGCGGTCCAACCAAATTGCAGCCTCTCGGGGAGTATCAAAAAAGGATGTACGGCCCTCCGAAACCACTCTCAACCGGGCAGGGAAAATCATGGCATATGGGATCTGTAAATCTCTCAATCTTCTCTTCACCGGAATGAATTGAGCCCTGTTCTTTTGTACATCCAGAGCGAAATCAGGATACATTGCTACTCGCTGACCATTGTATTCCACTGAACCTTTCTGCCTAGCCAAGCGTAGAATGGTATCTCGGTCACGATAGTGCAACAATTTGGCTATGAAGGTGCGTGGGGGGGCTCCAGGAGGGGGTGCTTGACTTGGAATACGGTGGGCCCGCTCCACTGCGAATTGAGCTGTAAATGAATCTGTACCAAACAGTTGGATTAACCACTTTTCCAAGAAGGATTCTGGGGAGACACCTTCTGCCTTCTCGGGCAATCCAACCAACCGAATGTTGCTGCGACGCAAACGCCCCTCCATATCCGTAAGCTTTTGTTTAAACAGAGAGGCTTGCGACTCCAGACTCTCCAACCGGCCCGCAACTGGTGCAGAAGTGTCCTCCAATGTAGACACACGTGTCTCCACTTCACCCACTCTCTCCCTGATTTTTTGTATGTCTTGCCGGAGAAGACAGAGGTCCACCTGCACCTCTTCTATTTTATCCGTAACACGCTTTTCAGATGCCCCAATGGCCTGCAGGACCTGCTGTAATGTAACTTCAGGGTCCGCCAGTGGAGCCGACAAAGGGGGGGTAACGGGATGTGATGCATCTCCTGAACCAGAGGCTGTAGTGGAGGAGCGAGCAAAGCGGTCCAATTTTCCCGCTGCGGTGGACTGGTTATGTTTGCCCATAATTTCACAGGAAAGATGGGATGATATTTATCCTATAAGCTTATATGGAACCCTGTAACCTGTATAGCTTTAATTACATATAGGTGTACAGCTCAGATTGTATTGCTAGCAGTGCATTGCAGCCAGTTATCTTCACAGAGAAAGGTATATCTCCTCCAACAACACTGATAACAATAATCAAATAAGTCCAGAGCCCAATTCAGTTACTCCTCACTTGTACAAGGATATAAATGTACCTGTATCAGATGGATATCACAGGCTGTGTTCACCTGTACATAGGCCAGTATGTGGTATTACAGAGGCGCTATGTCCCAGCAGTCATCAACTGCCACAAACTGCCACAGACTGCCTGTAGTATTCCTGTACCTAGATGCTCAACTCTTTCTCTCCCAGTCTCGGGTAAAATGGCAAGAGCACTATCAAAACAGGCACACTATGTACAGCAACTATTCGGATGCACAGTTTTGGGTCCAAAAGTTTCTTTATTCCACTATAACGGAGATCAACAGGATATCTGGGATGGAGAGCTCGTAACTGTGCTTGCTACTCCATGCTTGTCCAGGCCACGCCCCCGTCTTTATGATCTTTAGCTTTGAAAATGTCCTTTCACATTGGACTTGAGTAACTGATAGTGTGCAGGTGACTTTATAAAGTTCATGAAGGTTATAATATGCCTTGTCATGAAGTCAATTGGATGCCAGAATTTTAAGTACACCCAATGGGCAAGTGCTACAAATTTTACACTTGTTGCAACTGGAATCCATATTCTCACCATCATTAAACAATAGCTTTAATACATCAAAGTTCAATACAAAAGAAAACAATTCCAATACTACCTGATCTTTGCTGATTTGTGGAGACAGTTTAATAATGCCTACCAGTGCTTCATGTTCATGGCCCTTCTCTATAATAGTTTTAAACTTTGCTGGGTCCAATAAGGATAAATCTTTATACAACTTTGTGTTGTTGTGCAAATCTAGTGACTGGACAATGTGCAGGGCCATCTTAACAACATTATGGGCCCCCGGGCAAAGCAGTGCACCGGGGCCCCTAGATATAGATATAGATATATAGATGTATACAGATACAGATATAGATATATAGAGATAGAGATAGATAGATGTACTTGCTCAGTGACCATTGTAGGTTTATTTTGCAGGTTTTTTCTTTTGCAGGATTAGTTATTCTCATTAAAAGCCGTGCCTTTGGGGCCCCCTTTCCCGTGCTGCCCATCGTGCCCAATGGAAAATATGGCCCTGACAATGTGGTCCATTATTAGGTTAAACACATTTACTCGAAAATCAGTTAGAAAATCTGAGGAATTTACTTCATCATCTACAAGTTGATCTGTCAGTCTTTTCTTCTTCCGCTGCCTCTTAACTGGCAATGTTGCTTCCAAAGAGTCAATTTCCAATGTTTGTTTTTCATCCATATACAACTGTGAAATCTTGTCTTTAAATTTATTTACAAAATCCAATGCCTTGCTGTGAACGTTATCAAATGTTCTTGTCTGTTCCTTCAAATTTATTGTAGCTGAATCTACTAAACTGCATGCAGTAAGCATATCTACACCACTTGTCTGTAAACATCTTGATAACGGGGCTGTAGTTTCAAATATTTACAAGCAACTAAATGCTGTCAATATTGTTTCAAACTTTAGAAGACTTTGAATTAAAACATTTCAAGCTTGTTTTGTTTATGCATCAAACTTTTCTGAATCTTGTATCATTGATAAGAATGTCCATAGATTTACAAAAGTACTGACAGCGGCATCATCAAACGTCCAAATATAGTTGTTGCTGCATTGGATTTTCCTGACAATCTTGACTCACCAATTAGCTTTGATCATTTCTTTTTTTCTTGTCCTAGATGTTTTCCAACAACTTCTATCCATATTGTACAGCCTTTCTCTTGTATGATGTTTTCACAAACGCTGCTAAATTATGGAGAAACTTGAAAAAGGAAACTGCAGGCACGCAACATTTTGTTGTTTGAGTCATCACCAAATTCAAGACATGGGCATAGCATCATATATGAACATGCTGATCAGCCACATCAGTAATTATACTTTGTAAACCATTATACTGGCTATGATAGCTTGCAGCTCCATCTGTACTATCAGATAAACATTTTTTGAGATCAATTTTAAGATGCTGTTCATCCAATGTTTCAGTCAACGGGGCATTTTCAATTAGCTTTTCGGTCTGCAACGTCGCGGATTTCCCTTTGCAACCCTATGGTGTGCGCACGGAAATCTGCGATGTTGCGGTACTGGGACTTGTGCAACTGAGCATAATCACGAACCGAAAAGCTAATTGAATATGCCCCAATGTATCAAAAAGTCTGTGTCCTGTATTATCATTACTTGGCACAACTAAAAGTAGTCGCTCACAGATAACACCTTTAAGCACATACCGAATAATAATGCAAAACTGATTTATGCTTTTTCTTTTCCATGCTGGTAGGGGTAATATTCCTGAAATTAAAACTTAATTAAAAATACTAGGAAAAATGAACATCTACAATTGAATGTTGAATCCAACTTTTGCCACAAGTTGGCTATTTGTAGTTTAGCATTTGATAATAATTGTAGTTGATTTTATTATTGTGTTGCTGTATTCTGCATTTTGTTTGTAAACTGTTGTAGCGTATTGTAACCAGTTTCTACAGTACAGTAGCAGAAATACATAATGGACCTCACCGCAAGAACACGTCAAAGGGAATATGTGTTATACATGCATCTATTATTAACAACAATTTTAACAATCACAGTAATTTGTACTGCAAAGTAAATAAAAGGTTTCATTATTTATTGAACTTGCATTATGTGTATATATTATTATTTGAGACTGCAGCTTAAATATATATAATATCCAGTGTTTTTGCACTAATTCATACAATTAAAGAAAATACATTATATTTAAATTAAAGGTCATAAGGCCACAGTATATAAAAAAAAAAAAATTAAATACATATCCTTCATAAAACACAGCAAACACAGCAAGCACGAGGTGAAGATCTGACGAAACACACTCAAAGTGAGGCCAATGAATTTAAAAATATTTGCTGTCTTTGCAATGTAGCTCGATACAGAGTTGGCTCCAGCAGCACGTCATGATCCCAGGCTGGAATTCCCAGCTAAGCTTCATTGCACAGTCGCGAAAGTAAAGATCCAAGTCTATACAACGTATGAATCAGTCTCACATAACCTGAATCAGAAATATTTTTCAGAGTTATTTATTATATTCTTAAATATAAAATTTCCTTGAAAAATTATTTTATTAAAATCGTCATCCAAGTAAATTTTAGTTGCATACAGTAATAATTTTAGAATTTCTATTATATTTTCAAGCTACTAAAAAGTCATTAACATTTTTAACATTTTGTCTAATGTTTAAGGGGGCCTACTGCATCAGGGGCCCACAGAGCCAACTTGCCATCGGGCAAGCTGACACCATGGCCATTCTAAAACTGGTCCCAGTGAAGATCACTTCTTTGCATGTCCCAGTTCCTTATTGGAAAACATTACATTACAAAGTGAGCCCTAAATATTAATTGGTTTTATGTCAATATATGGAGAAAATACATTTAGTATGTATCATGTAAAATAATACTATAGACAGCATATTTTTCTGTGTTGTCATGAAGCAGATCTGTTAGGAATAATATACCGAATCTACTGTTTTCTGTATGGTCAAATCACATTCATTTAGTTAACGTCTAAATCTCCTGTTACTATGTTATTGAAGAGGGAAGACTATCAACATTTAAAAGTGACAGGTGTCTAACAGTACAAGAACATTTGGATATTACTGAACTAATGTGTACAATTCTATCCTCGTTATTATTTCTTTGGACGGATTATTTTGATACATTCCCCATTGTCATATGGTTCTCTTTTCACCTTGAACCCTCTTCTTCATTAAGTAGAATCTTTGTTTTCCTGGGATGATCCTGTTACAGGTATTAACATATTCAGGAAAAATCAGAGCTGTCTTTTTTCAATTGTTATTCTTGAAAATTATTTTTAGCATATTTTTATATTACATTTGTTATGTGTACTAGGCCTACCTTGTGTGGCTATGATATACCTAAATTTAGAGTTCACAATTGTATTCTATAGGCTAGGATATGCTTATTTAGATATATCAAGACATTTTATACAGTTTGCCACAATATTTTAGTTCAGAAACTGAACTCTTTTATTAATTAGTGATATTGATTGTGGGCTAAAAAGGAAGATATGCTGTTTTGTGGATTGTAAAAGGTTTGATACCCACAACTGGCTAATTGTAATGTGTAGGGATTTAGAGTGAATCAAAGAATGGACTAAAGTGTGGATTCTTAGATTTAATACATAAAAATTTAAAATAAAATTATTTCCTGGAATCTTGCAACGTGAAACTTTAAAAAAAATAAAAAAAAATCATGTCAATAAAAAACAAACGAAAAAAAAATAAATACATCGTTGGCCCTGCAGCTTTGAAAAGAAACGAAATAATCCAGATGATCCTTGCTTGACAAAATAAAAAAAGCCTTTGGACAATCTAGCTCTGCATATGTAGAGTTGCTACCGCGTATTGAGAGAATTAGAGTCGCCAGGTCAATTTATAAAATTGGGATTTTCCATATCCTCAGTGGATTATGGATTACAGGATGGTGAGTAATAGAGGTTTGTTTTTATTTCAAATAAATTTCTTTTTTAAACAGGGGGTCTGTGTTTTATTTACATTTGGTCTTTGCTTGATCCTAGGTATAATTCTCCTACCCAGTTCCTGAAAGCCATCTCCAAACTATGCACAGCACTACACTGTGAGTGGGAGCTAGGGAGGATGTTCAACATATTGGGTATTTTTAGTGTTTCTTTTAGTTACAGTTCAATTTTTTTCAAAACTTTTAGCAAAATTTTGAAATTCATCTGTTAGAATAATGTATTAATTTTTTAGAACTTAGTTTAAAGTTAATTTGATTTTTTTCTAATTTTTAAATATGTTATTTTTTTTTATAAGAATGAAGGAAGGCTGAATTTAACCACCCATGCCATCAATCACATGCTTCCAAGCCCATGTTAGCATTGACTGCATAGGAGCAGGTCAGTCGGCTAGAGTGCCATCAGTTTCTTCTGATGTCACCAGCAGCAACACTAGTGTATTATCTGCTGTTGCACTGCATGTAGCTGATGTGTATTTAAATACTCAAGTTCTGACTTTTTAGACCTTATGTTTAGTTCCAGTGTGGAGGTAATTGTTTTAACAGCAAGTGCTGTGAGCGAATCTGAGAAAGTATAAATTATTCACCACTGCTCTTCCTAGTGTTGATGAAGCAATTAACGTGTCTATGACAGACCTTGATGAATAGAGGACTGCAGACAACATCCATTCTGTGATGTGCAAAAGAAACAGCTCTGGCAGTACTATTCTGATTGGGAGTGTGTTAGGGTTCTGTTCACAACCACTTCCTTAATTACAGCCATGGAGCCAGACACGTGATATAAACGTTTAAACTGTTTATTGCAGTAAAGTAAAGTCCAGGTAAGGCAAAAATAAACAGTAACAGTTCAGGCTGAATCGAACAATGGATTTACAGATCTTGGCAAACAAGTAGTAAATAATAAAGAAATGCAGCAGATGACTTAACTGAAACCAGTCTGTAGTAGCAGCCAGAAACATGCAGGTAATCCAGGAACAGAGAGACACATGAGCAGGCTAGGAACATCACATGAACAGGCAAGAAAACTTCAATGACCAGCAAAGGATACAGGAATCAGCAGGCACATATAGGCCACAGACAGGTGTGGAGTGATTAACTAGCAGTGCAAGTTAACCCCTGACCGGAAAGGCTGAACAGCAGTACCCCAGGAGAATCACAGGCACTGCAGGGTAATATGCACACAGGAAAACAAGGCAAATAATAACACAGGGCAAAATGCACACAAAGAAACAGGGCAGATAATAACAGAGTGCTCTTTAAATTTTGAGTGCTACATCTGATCTGACCCACTCCTACTATTTTCAGTGCTGGATGTCAGTACTAGCTCCCTTGTATAGACAGATGCCTCTATAGCTGTTGCCATAGACCCTTTGTCTCCTTTCCATGATTTTTTCATGCCAGCGTTTCCCAGATGTGCATGGGTGTTCTGACTTCCAATGCCTGTGGCATCTGTTATGGATGTGGCTTGCCTGTCCATATTTCACAGCTGCCAAGGGGAGGCTCTATGAATGACTCCATGATGATTGCCTGGGATGCAGGTTACAGCTGTTGTTACAGTGACATTCACAGACATTTTCCCCTAAAATAAGCCTGTAAGAATAAGTGCCAGAGAGTCTGGAATCCTCTGTTATATGGTTAAAGACATTTTGCATTTGTTAAACCTTGATGATTGACTTCTTTACATTCCATGCACTGTGACTGGCCTGTTTCTGGAGAGAGTATGAATTGTTTGGATGAATTTGGACTGAATTTATGAACTGTTGAAATTTGGCTGCATTTCAGAATCAATGAAATCAATTCACCTACAGGTGTATCTATCCATCACCCGGAGATTTATTGTGTGGATAGCAAAGCCAAAGAGCAAAAGCAGGTGTGACATCATAATAGAGGCTCAAGTAACTTTCGAGCTGCATGGACAGGTCATAAATGAATGCCAGAATAATCTTATTCTTGTACCAAATAATATTTTTAGGTCATAAAATCCATGTATAAAAATGCAGAGAAAATCTAAAGGGAAACAAAAGCTCTTGCCAAAAATTGTATTTTCGTGTTATGGAAATATCAACTGATTAAAAAACATTGCATGATTATATTTATTATGTCTGTAATGTATGCAATTTTGCAAATCTGTAAATAATAAGTATTTTTATTTATTATAATATTCTCAATTAAATAATCCAGATAACATGGCCATTACTAATTCAGTCCTCATCTGTGAGTTTTTCAAAGCCTTTACCAGGTGTCTCAAACGTCATATAAGCCACTTTATATGCACATAAGGGTCATTGATTGGAGTCCCAATGTTTGGCCAGAATGGTGTAGTTCCTTTTCTGTCACAGGATTTCATATATCAACTGATACTACCAATGTCCATGAAGAATCTGGAGCTGTGGGACTTGAAATGCAAACTTTGGGTTGCAGCAGTGCAGTCTCTATGAAGGAAGCCACAGGCTCAGTTAACAACCCCTGTACACTTTTTAATTTCATCTGTGTAGATATGCATTAGTGAATGGCATAATGGTTTGCTGCTAGTAATCAGTTTCCAGCATTTGAGGGTTGTTTCAGGCATGTATGAACAGCTTCTAGAGAACCACACATTGCCAATTTATTTTTCTCTCTAAATCAGCTTTTCTGAACCCATGCTTGTGACTATTATTTGTGTTTTAACCTTTATTAAGTTCATTTTATTGCTTACCAATAAACATTGTCCAATGCAATTATTGTGGTTCCAAAGCACAAAGATATGTAATTGCATAATATAGCAGGATTTACAGCAAGCCATTATAACGCATAAGAAATATTGCGATATAGCAGGAAAGTATAAAAACACAGAATACATTACATTTCCTCTAGTGCTTCACCCAGGCCCTGGATAAGATAGAATCATGATATCTATAGTCAGGCTAAGGGAGCTAGCTGTGGGAGCAGCTTGCTTATATGCAGTTTCAGTATAGAAAAAAAAATACTGATGATGTCACTATGTACATAAACATCCCACCTTCATTGGCTTAGGGTTAATGATGTTCCATTTGTCTGCTGGGCATAGCTTAATTTAAAGGATTCCTCTGATAAGGTGTGACCACCTCAACCCCAACAGCTGATCACATGCTGTGCCTAGGAAACTAACTTAAACCAGATTCCACCAACCTATCAGCTTTCCAAACACAATGTACTTTTGATCCATAATCTTTTATCTTCCATAACTAGCGATCGCAAGAAGCAATTGCTTCACGGAAAGTACCGTGTTCCAGATGGTAATGTGCAGATCAAAATGACACTAAACATGATACATTTCCTATATCCTGAGCCTTAGATACCTTTAATATATTATCATTTATGTATAAACAATCTCTAATACATTTTACTAATAAATAAATGTGGATTGAAACCTTAATATATGTGTATTATTTACAAATGTAAGTGCGATGTGTGTGTTATTAATCCTTGTGATTGCATAACACGAGGCGTACTAATTGCAATTGCATGGTAAAACAATATTAATCAATTTGATTTACTTCATCCAATTATTTGACTTTCACATTTTGTACGACTACCCTTCTGGTTCTTAACTCTTTTGACTGTGAATGACTACCCCGCTGTCTCTTATTCCCTGGAAACTTCTGCAGTGTGAGATCTACTCTCCTTTATGGAGAAAAAATCTTGCTTACTTTAGACTGTACATTTCCTCCTGTTACCGGTATCCACCATCTGAACTCTGCAAAACCTCACACAAGGCAACTGCCATTCAATATAAGAACACTTATACAATAATGCCACTGTAATACCAATATGTTACTATTGATAATATGTCCTAGTGCTATAAAGCTTTTACTGCTTCAAAAATAAATCCTTACATATATTACCCTTTTACAACTAAAGCCAGCTTGGAACATTAGTTCTTCTTTATTGGTTAATCACAAATCCACTTTGTCATATGCTAATCTGTTCGTAGAACTATATTCTTCCTTGATTGGAAAATTTGTATTTTTATCTAGGACCACAATGGCCCAAATCTTACTCCTTGGCCTTCTTAAGTGGATACTTCTTCTCTGTTACATTTCTAAATGTTGCTTGTTTTGACTTGTTATTATTCTGCTTTGTCATGCCAGAAGTTGCTGTGTAAGATTCTGCACAATATTGGCTTTAAAATGAAAATTGTCTTTGTCCTTGAGAAAACCCTTATTCCAGAGTTCTTAGGTCACTTTTTGACTCTGCATGTTATCCAATAAATATATTAGGACACATGATTTCTATAGGCACTACATGAAAAGTTTTATCCTACAAAGAAAACCTACACTAGTATAATCTATTCCTGATTCAGAGGGTCCAATGAAGGTTTCACTGCCTTATGGATTTATAGATTTTCTTACAGCCCTACTAAGCTGATCACTGAACTTGATCTCTGTTCACTTCCTAGAGACAGATATTTTCAAGAACAATAAGCAGTGTATTACTAGTTGCACTGTTAATGAAAAAAATATATATTGAAAAGCTTTGTGCAACTGTAATAGAAAATGAGAAGGGCATACTGTAAGATTGTGATTTTTACTAGACGAGAATACGTTTTTATGTATGTTAGCCTATTTATTTGAAAATCTTACAAACAACCCCGAAAAGTAATGATATAATTTAGCTGTCTGCCTTCACAGTTAAGTGCAAGTATGTATTTTGTTTTGGTTACAAACAAAAAGAAAGCTTCAGGGCATATGAAGTAGTTATAAATTAATTTGTTTCACAAATATAATAGTTTTTTCAGATGTAAATTTCCCTGAATGCTGTGTGAGTTATTGTTGCTGGCGAAATATTTTTTCATTCTTTCCGTTTGTGATTATTTTGTGATGATCATCATCATTTTCTGCAGGAGGTACTAAGGAGAGCTCCGCCTGCAAGTTTATTCAGCTGGAAAAGTGAAAGGCTTTTAAGGGTTTTTCTCATTTGGCTGCTGTCCATTAAGAAAAACAAAACACACATAGTATATATAAAAATGCATGCAACATTTCACTTCCCTGAAAGAATGGCACATAATTAAAGTAAGTTATAATAATGCTGTCAGTTTTCTTACATGTGGGAACATCAGCTCCAAAGCAACCCTGCCAACAGGAGACCTACAAAACACTTAACCACTTGAGCTACAGCCCGTGAATCAATGTTAACCTGCCAACACAAGCTTATTACCAAATAAATCTTTTTCTTGATTACGCCTTTGAGGATTGGTTTGTTTGATTCTACATTCAGGCAAAATTACATGGTGTGCCAAATTAACTTAAGTAGAGGTTGTAGTAAGGCAAAATATAGATGGTATGGTCTTGTAAATAGTACCACCAAATTGTCCTGCATTATAAGCTATGTCTATAGTCCTTCTGGGACTGCATCAAAATAATCACTAGCATATCATATTGACAATTGTCTAGAATGGCATTTTTATAGCACAAATATGAAGAACTAGATTATTGTCTTTCCTTCACAAATCAATATAATAATATAATACTAGTAGAACAAAGTACACTACTTCAAGTGGTAAGTAAGCTGGGTGTATTTAAATACACTGTAATATATCAGTTAGATGCACACATGTTAGTATCTGTCGTGAGCACCGAGAACTTACAGTTATTTATAGGGGTTAACCCATCACATAATTGTGGGGAATAAGGCCTAAATCATAACTGCAGTATAAATATGGTATATCAAATTAATTCATTGATAAATTGAGCTGCTAAAGTGTAAAATGTGAAGTCAGAAAGTCTGTTGTGTGTGTATTCGGTGACTCTGCACATTCCACTGTTAGAAGATAGCAGTGTAACCTGTAGCAGCTTCAAAGGCCCCTGCAGTGAGATATATCCCGGCCTGGGTTGGAGTTTTGACAGGAACCGCTCAGCATAGTGTCTGGATCAAGGAGACCATGTGCTGACTGGGCTATATTTTATATAGACAAGATTAATTCAGTTTTAAAATATGCCACTTAAAATTAATAAAAGTAGTGATCAACCACATATTCCTCAATAGCATGATAAAGGGAAGCTCATATGTCAAATTAAGAATTCTGCCACACAGAGAAGTTTGTGAAATGAGTATGAGCTTAACTGATACCATATACCTAGATCTGTTTAGCATCAATAGATAGGTAAATTTATAGGGGATCTATTAATAATAAAATTTGGTCTGTGTGATGCTCCACAGAAAGATTACATAGTAGAATTGGGTAGTAAATCAGACAACATGCAAATGGTGATGGGAAAAAATGTCATAGACCACAACCCCTGGAGGTTGGGACAGGGGTGGAAGTGTCTTTAAAAGATGAGACCAGTTATCAACAAGTTGTCAGTCTTTTGAGAAAATCAATCCACATTGATAAGCTGTCCATCTTCCAAGCCAATTTCTGATGGCACAAAATATGCAACTCATATAGTTATACTGTGAATTCAATCCCTTTTATTTTTAACTGTGTGATTGTTATGTATGTCATGTCATCTTAGTTGTTTTTATAACCTGTAAGCATTGTACATTTTGTATATTAAATCTAAAAATGTAATAGTTCATGTCCTTATTGCTCTAAACCAATTCATTATATACTATATCTAAACGATTGTTTGACCATGCTAAAACATTTCTTTGCTGAGGTGTGAATTGCGAATACATTTGTATACCAAGCCTAGTGTGTGCCTGCATGTACATTTCTGTCATAGAGCCTTGAGGGGTTAAGGGTTAATCCTTTGATTGCTGGTGCCTTGCTAACTGTGTGTAACAAGGAGTGCTCATTGCCTGCCAGTGTGGGACAGGATATTGGAAGTCACGAGTGTGCAAAGTCCGGTTTGTAACTGGTAAAGGTAGTTAGGATAGGATTTCCTGACAAAATAGAGGTGATATATTGTCTGGCTGTATGTGTATATGATACCATATGAAATCAGGCAGTAGTTAGACAGTATCTATGCTAGACAGACATTTAGAAAGATTTTTTTTTTTAAAATACTCAATAAATCTTAACGTACACATATATTCAGAATCTCATACTGCACTAGAGATTTGGTGGTATGCAGTTAATATAAGCACAAATGCTGAGACTTATAACCCACTTATAAAATAAGATATGTGGTACTATCCAGTTACACACAGGAGCACTGGGAGGGTGGTTTGTACAAACTACCCAGGCCCTGTCCTCCCTTTGGGGCCTGGTAGTAGCAGGTTATGGTATGGAAGAATAGTGACTGCCATGGACCAATGGCTTCAGCCCCATTCTCCCATTCAGGACTCCATCTCAACCATAATAAATGTGAGGGAAAATTACTGTATTGACCAATATCTTACTAGAGCCAAGAAGTGGCCACAACAGGGTTCAAGGTTCCTCTCAGTGGTCCAGGTTTTGGTCACAAAATAAGAACAGTGGCTTACAGCAAGTAAACAGACAGAACAAATGATGTGATCTTAAGAAGTTGTACAATAAGAACACATAACAACACTTAATTCCAGCATGCATAAAGATAGATTTGGATTGGTACTTTATAATACTTCTTATATATGTATAAATTCCTTACAAAGACTACATATAATAGAGTTTAATTCAGCAGATAAGAAAATATGCCACACCATTAAACCACTCATAGAGCAAGTTTCCATTTCCCCACTTTATATCCGGAATGTTGTTCCTTTTCTGCTGTGAGTTAATTCTTTGTACTTCAATGCTGTTTTATGAATGTCGATTTCCTTAACATCTTATACATATATGTTTGCAGTAAATATGTGTATTGTTATAGTAGTATTGAGATAATGTATACAAATTCACTTTAATTTATATTTAAAGTAAGATCAAATGTATATGCAACATAAATGTAATAATACTTTAAGATATTGTAACTGAAGACAACAAATAAGGGATGTTTGTCATTCCAAAGTACTATTGAATTGAAAACAGATAAAGACAATAATAAATGTTTGCAATCTCAAGGAAACATTGAATTTAAACAAGAGAGAGGCAATAATACATGCTTGCCATCACAAGGTAATGCTGAATTTAGACAGAGACAATCTAAGTGAATAGCTGTACTTATAGGTATATTGCACTTTGTCCGTTTGCATAAGCAGTGATATTTATATATATATATATATATATATATATATATATATATATATATATATATATATATACACACACACACAAATATATTAACAAATACATATTTTAAATTGTTTACATATAGTTATTGCTGTACATGTTTTCTATCAACTATATATAATTCTGTTAATCTAGTTGACTCATTGTCTCCCAATATCTACATTTATCACATCCCTTCATTATTGCTTTGTTTCCTTTTGTTATTAATATACATTATTCTAATATAAATTGCATGTGGACTTCCTTTGATTCTACCAATGTTTAAAGATATATTTAATATTTTCTGAATTTATAATGCATTTACTGATTTATTTGTTTTATAACCAATAAAAAGACTTTAAAACAAAATGTGCAGAAAGCCGACTATGATGGCAAACTGCAACTTTATGGGGAAAGGGAGTCCTCATCAAGTGGCAAATGGATAATTGATAGATTGCGCAACAGGACAATTCAAAGCTCAACCTTCAGCACATGAGTGAAGTTGGCCTGGGATAATCCTGCTGCGACACCCACTGTGATCTGGAATGTCCAGATGCACAGACGTGCATTACTGCCAAGAATTTGATCAGTGGCGACATTGCAGTCGGGATGAAGCTCAAGGTCAATCTGTGTGTAAGCAGATGGCAATGTACCACTTCAGCATTTGACATTTCAAAGAGGGTGACACTTGGCATGAAGACACGCTCCCTGTATTGGTGACTGTATAGCTGGTTTTGGTTGGGGGTGCCCCCTGTCCTTCGGCATTGGTTCATATTTATATTTTCACGCAAGTTTCTGTGTAAAAAATATAAAAAAAGAGATAATAATTTAAAGATAATAAAGCATGTCATGTACTTTAGGAAACATTAAAAAGAAAACAAAATACTATAATATGCCATCCTCCCTTTAGATTGTTCGCTCCTTTGAGCAGGGCTCTCCTACCTTCTGTTTCCATCACTTTTAACTGCGCTCTCCAGCTACTCAGCTCACCTCCTCTCAGTCCCTCTGCCCTCTGTCTCCTCTCGCTTCTCTCCGCTCCCCTCAGTGACTCTCAACCTGTCATCCGTGCCCACCCTCTTGGGCCATAGTTACCTGCCTGTACTCACTTTTCCCCTCCCTCCCTCTCTTTCATGCTGTGCCTGAGCCCCCAGAGTTATAGTGCTTACTGTTACTTGTACTGTGCTGTTTCACCTTGTACTGTGCCATTGTTTGTCCTTGTACGGCGCTACGGATACTTTGTGGTGCCCTATAAATAAAAATTAATAATAATAATAATAATAATAATAATAATAATAATAATATAGGCAACAAGCTCATAACATTTTAAAACAAACAACTGCATTGCCATTGTCCGAAACTAAATATTTCAAAGCCTCTATTGCAATGCGGTAAATGCTATGAAAGGGTCATTAAGAAAAGTTCAAACATCTGCACATGCTAATGTATGCAATGATTTTAAAATAGAATAAAATATATTTGTTGCTACTGAAATGTACATGTGAATGTTTAACCTACTTCTTTTATGTACCATATTTCCCCAAGTATAAGACGCACCCATGTATAAGACGCACCTTAATTTTGGCGTCCAAAATTAAAAAAATGTTCAACACAGCCAGCGGGGACACAGCCAGCAGGACACACTGTTCCAAACAGCCAGCGGGGACACAGCCAGCAGGACACGCTGTTCAACACAGCCAGCGGGGACACAGCCAGCAGGACACGCTGTTCAACACAGCCAGCGGGGACACAGCCAGCAGGACACGCTGTTCAACACAGCCAGCAGGGACACAGCCAGCGGGACATGCTGTTCAACACAGCCAGCGGGGACACAGCCAGCGGGGACTCCTCTCTCACACCAGGTGCCGACTTCTTCATTGAGGTAAGTAGCGCTTGCAGTGTATAGGACGCACCTTTTTTTTAGATCCAAAATTTGGGGGAAAAAGGTGCGTCTTATACATGGGGAAATACGGTAAGTAGTCATCAGTTTTTTTTGTTCCTTGTTTAGGGAAAATAAATGGCACTATGGTGTCCACCTGCCTTGATCTTAAATAGTATTGTTTAGTGAGATGAGTTGGGTCAGGTGTGCAGGTGAATTGTCAATCATCCCTTTAGGTTGTGAGAGTGAATGCCGTCATCACTATCATCCGTCAGTTACATCTGTCCTGGAGCAGGTGCAAACCTTACTTGTGAAAAGAATTGAACTTCTGCATTCGGCTGAACTTGAATCACCCGTATCTGCTTGGAAATGCCTTTACTGCACCTGTGCTAGGTTGAGCCGCCTCTTCCCTCCCCATTCCATCGTTCAAATCGCAAGTGGTAGTAAGTGTTATTGCGCTTGAACATGAATTACATCCAATTGGGATCATCAGTGTAAGGTCCTTTTGTGGGTATAAGCAGAGACATACCTCTCAAAATACAGCACGCAAAGCTGAAGATGCAATCAGAAGATGAATCAGGCACTTTGTGTGAATTTAATGATGAAAGTTCCATCTGACCATTCAATAAAGAGCCTATTCTACTCTGGTGACTACTCCAATGCAGATACCACGGAATAAGTTTATCAAACTTTCTAAAAAGAAAACATGGAGGCAGAGCCGTAACTAGGGTGGTGCGGACGGTGCCGTCGCCCCGGGCGCAAGCCCAAGTGGGCGCAGCAGCCGCCCGCTACCTAGCCCTATCTTCTGCCTTTTTACCGTCCACACACGGACATCATGAGAGAGAGAGAGAGATTAACTTTCCGCAGTGGAACGCATGTGCGTTCCACCGACAGGAAGTTCGGCATTTGGAACGCAAAGCGTTCCAAATGCCGAACTTCCTGTCGGTGGAACGCACATGCGTTCCACTGCGGAAAGTTAATCTCTCTCTCTCATGACGTCCGTGTGTATTAGTCCCTTTCAGAAGCTGGATGGAATGCTGCAGTCACGCCAGATCCAGGAGTTAATCACCCTCCAATTTATATAGGAGAGGTAACAAGCTCTGCAGATAGAAACCGGACACGGAAAGGGATATACTGCCACTAACTGTAAGTGAACGTTTCCACTATTCCTGGACACCTATGCCAATATTCAGGATTTACAAACATTAGGAGGAATGTTCATTCAGGACATTGTTTATAAATAGAAGCTTTGTGAATTTTAACTGGTTATCATCTTTTAACCATTTCACATGTTTGCCTCAGTGCTGAACACTGATAAGAAATAACTTTCATTACATGTGGTGCATAATATTACAGAGATTTATAAATGTATACAATTGTGTTTTATGTATGGTTTTTTTCTGGACAGAATTGTACATTATGTAAGTTGAATTTAACCAAACATTTGAAGTAATATGTAATTAATATCCAATAAAGGATAATGAATTGTACAATCACAGAGCCCTAAACTATGCGAAATGGATTTTTCTGAATGGCTTAGACATTTTTAAGTAATGTGGCCATTTAACAAAAGTCTAACAGGAGATATCGGAGATATCTTCCTCATTAAGCAAATTATCGCACAATCCAGCAGTCCCCATAATACTCAATGGGGACTGGGGTGTCCCATTGGTCTATATATATATATATATATATATATATATATATATATCTCATGCATTTGCAAATATGTGTAACAGAGTTATTTCAGTAAGGTGCTAGCCACACCCCCACATTAGGTTGGCCACACCCACTTGTAAAATGCCACTCCCACTTAGATGGGGGGCGCCGGTGCCTTGTCTCGCCCAGGGCACTAAAATGTCTAGTTACGGCACTGCATGGAGGTGTCGCTCATAGCAACCAATCAGATTCTAGAAATCTTTTTCTAGAAGGTACTTGATAAATTATAGTTAGTCTGATTGGTTGTTATGGACAACACCTACACTTTTCCTTTTGATAAATTATACATTTTCCCCACTTGTCTGATGGCTACCACAATAGAGACATCAGCTCTATGATAGTTACCACATTAAATACCATGGATCTCTGGTAGAGGTCACAATCCAGACTCCAAATATTTGGTTACTGCAGCTATGCTGACCCCCAAATCACTGGTGACTAGAACAATAGAACCCAAAGGTCTCTGATTTAGATTGCTATCACAATACAGATCCCCCTAATCTCTAACCTGCCAACTGTGCTGGTTAGCGGTGGACCTGAACTTATGCTTTGTGAACACTCTAAGGAAAGTGGTAGAGGTTGTCTTAGCAACCAGTCTAAGGACAGTCTCAACAAGTATTATTGAGTAATATTAGTGGCAGCCATTAGAGTACTTGGGGATGTCTGTAAACTAGTTGCTATGACAACCTCTTGTTCTTTTCATAGTGTATTCATAAAGCATAAGTCCAGAACCACAGCTGACCACACAGGTTTTCCAGATTTACATGTTGTAGATGGTATGTACAGAGATACCTATGTTGTGACGTCCCTGTACTCCCAATTTTTACTTCCTGTCCCATAATTTCAAGAAATATGTAATAATTATAGTGATAAACTTGATTCAAAATGAAAGGTGATAACATTTCAGCTTCTGTCCAGTTTCAATTATTAAACTTCATGGTTACTTTGGGAATATCATCATCATCATCTATTTATTTATATAGCGCCACTAATTCCATAGTGCTGCACAGACAGCTCATTCACATCAGTCTCTGCCACATTGAAGCTTACAATCTAAATCCCCGAACATACACACACACAGAATGAGAGAGACTAAGAGCGATTTAATAGCAGCCAATTAACCTACCAGTAAGTTTTTGGAGTGTGGGAGGAAACCGGAGCACCCGGAGGAAACCACGGGGAGAACATACAAACTCCACACAGATAAGGCCATGGTCGGGAATCGAACTCATGGCCCCAGTGCCGTGAGGCAGAAGTCCTAACCACTAAGCCACCGTGCTGCCGTGTAATTTTGCAATGACATTACAGAAAGTTTTCCTATTTTAGACTCACTTAATCTATTCCAGTTCACTGACATTATTAATGAGTCATCTCAATTCTATTTGACCGCTATCTAAGGTAGGGTATTACAGATGTTCACAGAGAGACAACCTGCTACTCAAATCAATTCTTGATACATTCCTGTTGTTTTTAGATATTACAAAAGAAAGCAGTTAGCTGTGAGTTGCAAAACACATATAACACAATTGAATGAATTCTCTATAACATTTTCCCTGTTTTAAGGCTCATGGGTTACATAAAAGAAGAATAAACTTTTGCAGAGGATGCACTTGTTGATGTTCAATAGCAAACTTATTAGATAAATGTTTCCATCTCCAGCTATCATAATGTCATAACTAGATTTAATAGCAGTGACAGTATTTCACTGGGAATTACGGGTCTATAAAACATTGGTTATAACAGAATGCTGTGCCAAGAAAACAACCATCATTGATGGCTGCCAAAATGAGTTTTATACATAATTGGAAATGTAATTTGCATACACAAAATGCTGAGTGCATTATGCAGAAGGACATATTTTGTATTGGTTATGACTAAAGAATACAGTTACTCCACAGAAATCCACTTCTTGCCCAAAATGTTTAAATCTTTATTTGTATGAAAATGCACCCCTAAATTTATGCATAAAGGGCCAATGTAAAACTATATTGTTGTCTTTAAAATATCATATATAGAGATATCTAGTAGACAGTCTGTGAAAGAAAGAAAAATATTTTCATAATTGTCTACAACTGCCTTTTAGTTTTTCTCCCAAGTTTATTTTGACATGAAATTTTTTTTCCATTAACACTAGAATTCACAGTCCTCCTGCTTTGTGTCAGTAAACAGTAGGATAAAGGGGAAACTTCTGAGATATCTCTTGTTTAAAAAGAAGTAAATTGACAAATGGTTAACATATAAAGTCATATTTGATACATACAGTAGGTACTTTGAAAAACGTACCCACCCCACACCCTGTATATCTGTATCTAAGGTCCCTTCATTTAAGGATATTTTTCTTCTGTGCAAAGGGACTGTAGAGAAATCAGCCCCCCCATGAAGAAATACAATTAAAAATGATTTATTGTTTTACTAAGTATCTGGAGTTAGGATAGTTTTGCATATTAATCTAGCCCTGTAGCCCATCAACAACTATTGTGCATGTAATTGATGGATTTTGCAGCAAATATGCTGTCTTGCATCTTTTTGGTAATGATATGTATTCTAGTATCACAGTTTGTGGTCCATGAATATGATTTTGATTTGCTCATTGAATAGATTGATGTAGTGTTTGCCATGTTTGCATACATATTGCATATTTACAGCTAATTCCTGCTATGCTAAGAGGATAAAAATGCATTTTTATTATGTCTAAGCCTCAGCTATAACAAATTGTTTCTTTCATTTATAAAATGCTTTTTTACATTGTTAGATCTTTCAGTTCATGATGCTTCTATACCGTGGTTGAAGTGGAAATATGAACGTGGCCATATGGAAAATGTAAGTGAATGGAATTTGATAGTTTTTAAATGAAAGTAGTAGGAGAAGTGGCGGCATGATATACCACCATATACCAGCCCACTTCAACCAATGTCTCTACATAATATCTACTTTCAAGAAAGCTAGGGTTAAGTGGTGTTCATTAGATTTGAAGTTTGCTCAGGCCCTTAATGTCACCAATTGCATTCTTATGGCACCCAGCACAATAAAAAGATGAGAAAAGCCAGTTCACACTAGGTGAGCATGAATAAAAAGTAATCTGAATCTGGGCAAAATAAATATGTGATAAAACAGTACACAACTGTATTATTCCATTTGATGCTATTTTTTGTTTTTGCTTGCAGGAAAAATACATCTTGCCTTTGCATACAGCACACAAATTCTAGGCAGCTTTAGTTTACAATTGTGATTGAGAGTTGAGCTACAAAGTAACCTCTACCAAGTCTAAATCTGTCAGTACATTTTAAATGCCTCTGCAGCGCAACATGGGGTTTTGCTAAGGTACAAAATGACAACTCCTAACTTTAAATGAGTAATTACTTTATAAATAAAGGTCTATACAACTACAGATACGCCTGTCAGGAGGCGGCCTACCCTTGGATCATCAGCATGGACCGTTGCAGTTTAAAAAGCTAAATAAATAAATAAAAAAACGGCATGCCATCTATCATCAATGTGATCTAAGCACCAGCGCTCATTGCCTGAGTTGGTTGTGGCAATTGCTGGGGCAGGGGACAAACAGTTTGGAGTCCTACCCCAAAAAAGCTGCAACCAGCACCAGGCTATGATAGGCTGGACCGTCGACACTATGAGCAGAGAAGCCCAGAGCATGGGGATCCCCTGTCATAATGTTGCACAGCCCCAGCCTGTTCAGCATGGGGCTGAATCCCCTAGGGAAATTGTGTCCACCCCTATGATAAAATAGTCCCTAACTGAAAGCACTAGGGCCCATATCAACACCTCTCTTAGTGGTTTTGGGATAAGAATTATTATAAAAAATATATATATAATTTTGCATGTGGCATTATTGGACCCAGCAAGCCCTGGCAGCGATGTGCTGCTTTTGAATGCTGTCACTACAAGTGTCAGCATATTCATGGCTGCCAGAGCATGGTGGCACTTGTACAAGTACAAGTGCTGGCACGTCCTGGCATCCATGGCCTACTGAGACCTGTAGCCTCAAATAACCAATCAGAGATAGTTTTACGAGTGCCAGTATACCTGTGACAGAGGGGGTTATTGATTCACAATGTCCATTGCATAATATTTCATTTTATAAACACTCTCACATTCCACTTTGGAACGTGCATATTCTGGGATTTCTTGCACAGACTCTTCAGACCTGTTTAACAACCTACTAAGTTAAGTAATGACTGTATTTCTTAATGAATCATTATATTTCTATGTCTTTGGTTGTTCCCTTTCTGTTGAGTTTCATAATTGTACATGAGAACCAAACATTAAGTGAAGTGGAAACATTCATTGAAAACAGTACCCAGCAGTTTATAGTTGCCAGAGCTTGCTGGGATTAGTAGTGCCACGTTAGCCCTACAAAAATATTTTTTAAACAATTTATCATTATTCCCTACAGACAGATGTGTTAGGAGGAACCACATTGTTTTTAGCATGAGGCACCAAATTTTTTTTCTTTTCAATCTTGACTCCCTTAAGGTATTCAACCGCATGCTGAACAGGCTGGATATATGTTGGGTTATGACAGCATGAATCCTGTGGGCTTTCCTGTAATAGAGTGACGAAGACTGACATAGCCTAGTGCAGGTTGCAGCCTTTGTTGCCTTTCCTGTCCCCTGTAATTCCCTCAGCCAGTCTAGGGTATGAGTGCTGTTGCATAGATCACTTTACGGTTGGGGACACACCTTTTCAAAATGTTTTTATTTCAACCTTATTTTACAGGTAAAACGTGATTCATCATCATCAAGTTGATAATGATAGAGGCTGGAGTTTGCTACCGTATCATTATATGCTTAAATCGTATCTTGATTTGAATTTTATTAAAAGCCTTGAAGCAATGACTAGGTATGGAGAAGAGTAGTAGAACTGGCATTTAACATTTGAGCTAACTTCAGGCATTATTGTGCTGCCTTGAATGCATTGGTGTGCGCCTATAAAAATTAAACAAAATTCCCTTCATCAACTGAACAGAACAATTTAAGAAATTTGACAGTAAACTAATGGCACCCGGTCTATAAATCAATAAATGATAGAGATCACAAAACCACACTCAACTTGTATATTTGCCAACCTACTCTTATCATGCATATGTAGCAGACAAATCTCTAAAATGACTAGAGAATAAGTGTAAGAAAAAAAAGACTTTCCAAACTATTAGCTGATAATGAAAGCACCCATTAGGTGGAATTCAGTGCTAACAATAAGGAAACCTTATTTTAACAAGGTTATGTATCCTGCACAGGGTCACATTATATTATTCCCATAACATTATTAAGGGTCAACAATAGGATCAAAATCTGTGGTTGATAAGAGCGCTAAAGAGCGAAGCAAATAGTAAATATGAGGTAAACTTAAAAAGTAAATAAAACCTCATATATGCATTGATAGGAGTCTGAGCTCTGTAATTGTATATTTACTGTGTGCAGAGAATATGGTTAAAACTTGGCTTTTTTTATTCCAAAGTATATAAAATATGATGTGAACGTAAACACTGAAAGCAATGTTTCTCAGAAACCTGTTCAATATGTAAAAATATAAATTCTAATTTCATTTATTCTCATGACACAGCATTAGAGTACCAACAGATATTTATCAGAGCCTGTTTTATTATATTATATCCAGACTGAGCACAAGTAATTTGCAAAAAAATTAAGATTATAATCCTATCACTTAACAAGATATATATATATATATATATATATATATATATATATATATATATATATATATATATATTGTGGCAATGGGAGTGGTTTGCTACAGGCCTCTGAGTGGAATTAGCTATGGAGCTAACAGTCTGCAGACCAAGTTATATACAGGTGCAGCACTGTGCTTATGTTAAGTTATGTACAGGTCTGAGATATGTGATAAAGTTAATGTAAAATGTGATTTACTTGCATGCTTTAACATGTTTGTATCCACAGCTAGCAGCAGAGCTGATAAGGGTGGCTGTACTGAATAGGCGTTACAGAGCAGCTGAGGAGACTTCCTTTAAAGACAAGGTGGGAGTGTCACCTGTCAGTCATCCAAGCCTGTGGGAGGAGACCAGTGTTTATTAACCTTTAGTAGTGCTCTTGTTAGATGTGACTGATGCTAAACTAGTTGGCTAGTCAGTAGAGAGATGGTCTATGTCTAGTAAGCATTAAGGTCACCAGGAGGTGCAAGCAAAAGGTAGTTGCTTGCTGGTGTCATCCTGACAGAAGAATTGCCATTTATTGTGATGAAAACAATAAATATCTTTGATTTAAAACAAGAAGTTTTCGTGTTGCTGATATCTGCTGGGTATTCTTGCAACAGAAGGTGACAAAAGTGCCATGAGAAGGGTGCGTTTTATTACAAGTAGTGTCAGAAGTGGGATCGCCAAGGACCGCCAATGCACAGCTGTCCACCCAACCTCCAGATGCAAAAGGTGGTGAGTGGGAAATGATACTGCTATCACACCTTTAAACTGTATATGCTGTCAGTTGCAGTGAAGAGATTGCTATTGCTAAGCTAGCAACTTTTTTTTTTGTCTGTGGAGAGACTAAAGCAACATTACTGTGAATTATTCAGCATTTGTTTTGCAAAAGAAAGCAAAAGTTTTTTTTTTTTTCTTTTTTTTTTTTTTTTATATAAAATGGCTGGGCATTGTAGTGCCATACCTTGTTTATTCACTGAGCTGTGAGTTGGGTGTGGTCCACAAGTCTGCTGTTTTGCCTATGCATTGAAGTTGCTGTTTAACCTGTGTGGGAGACTAATGCACCTGTTTTACTAATTGACTGTGGAAGTGCTGGACATATGTGAAACTTGATATTTGAAAGCTGCTAGTACAAAAATGTCTTTACTCCTTTAAGATGGGCAAGAAAAAGAACAACATTTCTCAAAAGGCAAGTGTGCAAACAGGTGTGTCTGAGGTACATTCTCAACAGGAAAACATGAAAATCAGAGAGGAGAATCTCATGCTCTCTGCACAATCCTGGTGTTACCTGTGTCAGAACATGTGACCAGGGAAGAGTATAATTCTTTAGAGAAAATGTTTATTGAGGAAAACTGCTGCCTTATAAAAGAAGTGTGGAATTTAAATCAGCAGAGAGAGCAAGAAAATATGATTTTTGAATCTGTGGAAAATGAGTTGCATGCATTGCAAAAAGTGTGTGAGGAAAGAGAAAAATCAGAGAAAGCTCTTAATGAAATGGTAGCAGAGAAATTGCTGCTTTAGAACAGAAGCTTGTCTTGGCTCAGTAAGAGGTATTCTTAGCAAGAGCGTCTGCAAGAGAGCTTGAGGAGTGCAAGTTGGAGAAGTTTGTACTTGATGAAAAGCTGGAACAGTTGCTCCAAGAAGAAAATACTCTGTCTTCTAGGTATGCTGAGGAACGTGACCAAGCAGTGGCCTTGACATCCACTCAGAGGAGTTTCGTGAACACCAAGGATGAGAGCGTCCAAGTGGGTAAACCCAAACTCACGGGCCTAAAGGGTAACCCTGATGCTAATTTAGGTCAAGCTGTAAGTGTGCCTGACAGGAGGTGCTTCAGGTGTGGAGAACTTGGTCACTATAAAGCCAGATGCACTAGTCTCCAAAACCTAGTGAACTGTTCGGTTGGCCAAGTTGGGCCTGTCTTTTCCCGTT
This sequence comes from Mixophyes fleayi, assembly GCF_038048845.1. Lineage (NCBI taxonomy): Eukaryota > Metazoa > Chordata > Amphibia > Anura > Limnodynastidae > Mixophyes > Mixophyes fleayi. The sequence goes on along the minus strand of NC_134412.1, from coordinate 67,203,389 downwards.
GCTGTTGCCAGAGTTTCACTAGCGGTGGATCACCTTCATCTAAAGTGACAATGCGTTTGAACAACATGATTGTACATGCAGTCGTGGACTCTGGGAGTGACATTACGCTGGTTTCCAATTCTGTCCTGGCTGGGACCAAGATCTCGTGATTGCCCAAAATGAATGTGCGCTGCACACATGGCATAGTTCGGAAATTAAAAGGAACACTTTTGGACTTTAGTCTGAAAGGCCAAACTGTGAAGGTAGTGGCTGCTATAGCGGCCAAGCTGCCGTATCCAATTGTTCTGGGGCGCGACTTCCCACTCTATAAAGAGTTCCTCGGTGAGCAAATCCGGACGGACATGCCTGCAATTGAATCACTGGTCGGAAGCCCGGTCTTAAAGGATCTGCTAAAAATGCCACAACGTCTGAACCTCAATCACTGGGAGCCGCCAAGCCGGAATACTTTTATGGGGGTCACGGCAGAACTTTTACAGAAAACTGGACAAATGGAATCATCGTTGGCGGGTGACATCTCAGATGTGCCCACCTTACCTGTTGGTGACAATATAGACTGGTCTGAATATCCCGAACTGTTACCTGTTCCAAACCTTGCAGGTCAACAGAATAATGATGTAGCTTTAAAGCGTATCTTTAATTTGGCTAGTAATGTTAGGAATATCCCAAAGCCTGTCAAGTCGACATACTGTGTGCCATCGTATATTGTTAAAAATAATGTGCTGTTTCATGTGACTGCTGTGAAAGTGAGAAAATTAGAACACTTGGTAGTTCCACAAAACCATGTATCCTTAGTGCTAGAAGCTGCACACACGCAGGAGAGTGGCAGACACTTAGGGGAAGGTGAAATGAGGAAGAAAGTTCTACGCAGATATTACTGTGGCAGTAAAAAAGTTTTGTAGGGCTTGTTCGGAATGCCAGGAGGCCTATCCTGCTGTAACGGTACAATCACAATCAGAAGGAGCTCATGGATGCCCTAATAAAAAAATAAGGGGTTATGAGTGGAAAAAGAGACAGGATTGGCTGTTTCAGAACAGGGTTTTCAGGTGTCAATAAGAAAAGGTCCCACTGAGTGCACTGGTGGGTGTGATTGTGAGGACAGTTAAAGACACAATAGAACCTTGCTTGTCTCAGGCTTAAAAAACTCAGGTGGACAAAATGGTCGCAGAGGCTCTCTTCCACAGAGATGCGCTCATCGCAAGGGCCGCGCCACCCTACTTGGTGATGCTAGGGGGAGGGATATGTGGCAATGGGAGTGGTTTGCCACAGGCCTCTCAGAGTGGAACTAGCTATGGAGCTAACAGTCTGCAAGTAAAAGGCTGTAAACCAAGTTATATACAGGTGAAGCACTGCTTATGTTAAGTAATGTACAGGTCTGAGACATGTGATATAGTAAATGTAAAATGTGATTTACTTGCATGCTTTAATGTGTATCCACAGCCAGCAGCAGAGCTGATAGGAGTGGCTATACTAAATAGGCGTTAGAGAACAACTGAGGAGACTTCCTTTAAAGACAAGGTGGGAGTGTCGCCTGTCAGTCATCCAAGCCTGTGGGAGGAGACCTGTGTATTTAACCTGGAGTAGTGCTCTTGTTGGTGGTGACTGATGCTGAACTAGTTGGCCAGTCAGTAGAGAGATGGTCTATGTCTAGTAAGCATTAGGGTCACCAGGAGTTGCAAGCAAAAGGGGTTGCTTGCTGGTGTCATCCTGACAAAAGAATTGCCATTTATTGTCATGAAAACAATAAATATCTTTGATTTAAAACAAGAAGTTTTCGTGTTGCATTTTGTTACTATATATATATATATATATATATATATATATATATATATGCACTTCAGGCTCTGGAGCCCCCTGTACTGAGCATGAGCAGGGGTCCAGTGCATTGGATGTAAAATCTGGTTTGGGTTCCCAGTTCCAATAAAATTGCAAAATAATAAATGTCATTTATTTATATAGCACCACTAATTCCACAATGCTGTACAGAGAACTCATTCACATCAGTCCCTGCCCCATTGGAGCTTACAGTTTAAATTCCCTAATATAGATACACGCTCACACACAGACAGACAAAGAGGGAGACAGACAGAGAGGGAGAGACTAGGGTAAATTTTTGATAGCAGCCAATTAACCTACCAGTATGTTTTACCATTGCTTTACAGTTTTTATGTGCAAATATATAGCAACAAGTCTAGGCTAAAAAAAATATTTGAATCAATAAATTATTTTCTCAGTGACCTCTTGAGACATGTTAAAAGAGCAGACAGTAGGACAATTATCGCTGGTGATAACCCCCTACATATATAAGCTAATACCAAAAAAATCCTATTGCTAGCAAAAACATCAAGTTTTCACGTGTAATAGGTTATTTTGTCCTTTAATAGACTGGCATCAGTCTTTTTTGGCTGGTGAAACAACGCTTTGGGATGCAGCAACTAAATGAGCCTTGTGGAGTAGTTGCTGGCTCTAAATCTTGGCATCTCAACTGCATTTAAGGCTTTTGTCTATACAGAATCCCATAGAGACACCTTCAATAAAAATAACACATTGTTTTCTTCTTGTTTTAGAAAATAACAGTGAGTTTACAGCTTTCAAATACTAAAAAAAGTAAAACAATTAAAACCATACTTGCCTACTCTCCCGGAATGTCCGGGAGACTCCCGAAATACAGATAGGACTCCGGGGAGAGCAGGATATTCTTCCGCATCTGCCTACTTCCTAGTTAAGTGGGAAAATTTAAAGCCTCCTTCATTTTGGCCAGCCCCCCTTGGTAAATTATGCGTTTGAGTCATTGTGTCACAGGGGGTGGGGCCAAAATGATGCTATTTATCTAGCCCCATCCCCGCATGTCCACCTCCCACCTGGATCTCCAGCAGACCAACTTTAAAAAGTTGGTAAGTATGACTAAAACATATATACAGTATCATATTAGTTAAAGTTAAAACATTTCGGTAGATCTAGATATAAAGATCTGCTCAATGATAAAGCCTGGGGCATGCATTTAACATTTGGTAGAGATGATCAAAAGAACTATTCAGTGAAATATTCACCTTGTTCTAGAGTTGGCCAAAACATTTCACATGTTTTTCCGTTGTAATTTGGCCTTATGTGTTACAGGTCTCACCCAAACTATAGTATGAATTGACAGTTATCATAGCTCTATTTACATGCTATAAATTCTGTGAAATGCAAATTTACAAATGCATGGAATGGCGTTCCTTGGAAGGGCGAGAAAAAAAGCATAACTGTAAGATTGCATTTACGGAGCTTTGCACCTCTACATAATGTCCTGGTACACCATGAATCTCCATGGGTGCGAAATTTAAATGCAACTTCACTCGTCTTTAGTACTTGACAAAATAAAAGCTTACTTGATACACATAGAAGTTGCTATAACATTTCTTTCTTGTGCCTCCTGTCTCTTTTGTGCTCTCCCTTTTTATTTCTCTCTATATATTTTTTTTCCAACTAATACTAGACAAACGCATATTCCATGTATGGGAAATTATGACACTGAGATACTGAAGGTATTTGGAGCTGTCATACAGTGTATTCACACTAAATCTGTGTGTATTTAGAGCACAAATAAAAACATAAATAGAATACACAGAGCTTAGATACATTTTGTTTTCATACAATAGCATATCACGCAAACCTAAAACTCAGATGCAATTGAAACCCATTTTGCTGGTAATTGAGAAGTACAATACATTTCTTGGAAAGGATGAAATGTAGCGATTTTGATGCATTGACACTACATGCAAGCATGACATGAAAGAAAAAATAATAATAATGATAAAATAAAAATCAATATAAACAGACCTTAATTGCATATTCGCTCCTATCTTTCCATGACATAGTCTTGAAAAACATATATTCTAAGCACTGCGAGCAAAGGAAACAATGGCACAGTGGAATGTTTTTGAAAGTGACATAGTTTAAAAGGGATTTCTACCTTTTTATTTTATTGTGATCACCAAACTTTTATAAAGAGTCCTTTTTTTTATTACTAAAGTTTCTATTGGTGGAAGTAATTACTTACAGCTGAGGGATATCATCAGCCCGAAGGATATCTAAAGGCTAAGTTTTGTGTTCAATCTATAAATGGATACGTTTCCTGATGGGGTTAATTGGGCAGGTTAACTAGTTTACTACCATGCTATGACACTGTGGGAGTTTACCTAGCTTACCACCAATTATTAACAACAACAATTGTCTGTGAAGCAAGCATTTGGAAGTTTGACAGCCAGCGTCCTGTAGCACAGTGGAGCACTAAAGCCATGAGAGCTATGTTAGCATTGGATGTGCATCCAAATTCAGCCATCAATGCATCAGGTTTTATCAGTTCAGTTGAGATCGTGTGTCCATGATACCAAAAAAATTTCATTTCTACTGAACAGCAATTGCTCAGCTGTACCTTGGGTTTAAATCAAAAGTCGGTCCTTAGAAAATGCCATTGTACCGACTGTCCATTTAACTACGGATATGTGGACTAGCGGTACTGGTCAAGCAACGACTACATGACCATGACAGCCCACAGGTGTATTGCCTTTAGCAGCAGTATCTGCAGCATCTTCATCATCCTCCTCATCCCTTCAGCATAGTAGCACTATCACGCAATGCCAGGTCAATCACAGCACCCTGTCTTTTGCCCGCTTACTAGCACAGATGTGATACTGCCCCTCACAAAATTGCTTTTCAGATTGAAACACTTGGGATTTTAAAAGCAAAATATATATATATATTTTTTGGTAGGGGAGTTGCTGCACCATGTTTTTTTCTACGCTAAGTAGTTCAGCTGTAACTGATACTTGCACAAATGCCTTTAGATTGAAAGACTTTGATTTTAAAAGAAATAATATTTTCTGTCCACTCCTAATTAAAATACTAATATTCTATTATTACCAGTAGCTACTGCTTGTATACTCTTCACTCTCTCACACCCAATTTATCAGCACACATTTTCAGCAGATGGATCCGTATATAAACTATTAAGATTTGTGGAGTAAAACCACAGCTATTTCAAAATACATTGCCTCTTTCACCCTTTCCAACCCTCTACAAGCCACTTTAGGATCACAGAATTGCAGCAATTGTCCTACCCACATGATATCCCTTCTAAAATGGCTGAGAGCAGGAGGGAGGTCTACATTATTATTATTATTATTATCTTTGACTTATAAGGCGCCACAAAGGGTCCGCAGCGCCGTACATTACATATACAGAAAACAGAGAACCAAAACAAAATATGATACAAAAATATATACAAACACAGATAACAGGGTAAAGCAAAACAGATTATATCTGGGACAGATAGTGAAAGGGATGGTAGAAATCAGCGAAAAGAAGGCTGAAGCTTAAGAAAACAGGGAAAACAGGGCTAGCGAAACAGGCCAAGAGGTACAGAGGGTGATGGAATAGTAGAAGGAGCACACAAGGAAAGAGGACCCTGCTCATGAGAGCTAACATCCTACATATAGAAGATATTGATCTAAAACTTGCGAGATCCAATATTTTACTGGAAATTATGTTTTTTATTGTTTTCAGATCTGAATTTGGTGCAAGAAACCATTTTATGACTCCGTTCGAATCGATACCCCAATATTCGGAAATGTTGAATTTCTTTGAATGTGAACAGCTCATCTTTAGTCAGTCCTAGTAGATCATGGCACGCCGGAAAACATTAGCAGCCAAAGGTCAATACCTGACTAGCGAACAATAAAAAACATTAAGGTGCTACAATGCTCTGCAATGCCGGACAATGGGGAAACAGGACATACATGAAAAGGAGGAAAGCAATGTAGACAAAATAAATGCAGACATGGAAACAAAGGGTAGTGAGGATAGAGAGGAATGTATGTAAATAGGAGTGTTATTCTTCTAAATGTAAAAATTATTCAGAAATGAAAGTACACTGGAATAGCAATGAGCAGAGAAAACAATGTCTAAAGCAGCTGCATTTTAGCATTATGGTCAATGTATTGTTAAGTGGGATAAACAATGGTACATCTTTACTGAAGAAATGAAAGCATGTAACAATTGGAATCACTCAGACGTTACTGATGTGGTTTGTACCAAAACATTCTTGGACATTGCACTGAGTGCAAAACGGTCAAAATAAACAGGAAGATAGTATTTTTAAACTAGTGGGTCATAGTCCATCATTGCACTGAGTGCAGCAGATTTGATTGCATTGGAGACCCAGCACTGTAAGCAAAACATTGCTTAACACAACTGCTGACTATGTTTGGGGGGAAATAATTTACTAACAAGAATTAATTGAACTAACCATGTAAAGGTAACCCCAATAACTAAATATATATATTTACATATATGTATATGTGTATGTGTGTGTATGTATGTATGTATATATATATATATATATATATATATATATATATATATATATATATAGCACCAGGCGCAATGTCTGAATCTGCATATATTTCTAGAGTGTATGGATGTCCTAATGGGCAGCCCCTATTGGATAGCCATCCTTGCCAAGTGTTTGTGTCTATTGGTGAGCCTGTTGGAAGCCAAGTTCTTCATACTGCTGTGGCTGCTGGGAGCCCTGGCTTAGGCTCCCTTGTGTCCTTAGTTCAGTTAAGCTTGTGAACTTTCTTTAGTTTCCATAAGTCTGGCTTAATTCATTCCAGATGGCACTTCACAACTTGTCCCATCCAAGTTCAACTTGGACTGTCCCAGTTGTATGGGAAGAAGCTGTTCCACTTTACCCAACTAAATCCTCTCCAGCGTCAGGGAAGCATTCATGACTGCTTTACCTCCAGTATAGTAGTAGAGTAGAGATTGTCGTAATAGTTTCTGATGACTCCCATGATGCACTCTGTCCCCTTCCTGGGAATTATGGTCTCATCTCATGGGTGTATAGCCAGAGTGGAGTTTCCTGAAAGGTGTTATACTTTTTACCCTACCCAGACTTTCCACCTTGGAATAGAAGATGTGTCAGAAATCCTCCTCAAAGTGCTTTTTCAGACACCTCTTGGGGGCATATTTACTAAACTGCAGGTTTGAAAAAGTGGAGATGTTGCCTATAGCAACCTATCAGATTCTAGCTGCTATTTTGCAGAATATAATAAATAAATGATAACAAGAATCTGATTGGTTGTAATAGGCAACATCTCCACTTGTTCAAACCCGCTGTTTAGTAAATATAGCCCTTGGTCTACTCCAGATCGTTTCTCATATGGTAGATGAACAGATGGAGATCCTGAAGAGACTACAATTGTCTTTGCAGCCTTCTGAAGTTCCTTTTTATTTCACATGTCTGTTGACTTTTAGCTTGAAAAAAAAGTGAATTTTGACTATATCATTTTTCCACCAGTCCCTCACTTCATGTCATGTAAAATAAATATATTTTTCACCCAATTCTCTAACACAAAGCACAATTTGCCATCCTCTGCCCCTCAAATGTATATAATATTTGTTACTGGAGAGAAAGAAGTAAAACAAGTTATATCTGGTGAAACTGATGCGTAGCAAAATACAATAGTAGGACTGATCACAAAAGTATAAAATATAACCAGTCATGAAGGGTTAAAACGAGGGATTGATTATTATGGGGTTATACAAGAATATTGACATATATATTCAGTTTCTACTTTACATATATGGCAAGGGAGGCTGGGAGAAATCTAAAGGCACAATGGTCTTGCTTGCAGAAAAAATGCTTTAGTTTTCCGATTCTATACTGCTTATTTGTTTTATATAATTAAAAAGAAGAAAGGACAAATAAAAAAATTGATATTTAGAAACTACGTCCCAACTTTTTTCATATGAGTAAGTTTGCAATTCATGTCAATATATGGAAAAATAATCTCCATCCTACAATGAAGCTGCTATTTACAGCCAACCATAATCTTCTTTCATATGATAATCACGCTTATTGCATATTGCTGTGTGCCACAGTAATCATTGATGACAAGGTTACATTCTATGAAATGCAAGTGTTTTGTCAGCAGGGGATTTTAAAACTTGCTGAAGAAGATGAAATTATGAAATAAATTGTATTCCCTGAAGCAATGGGTGGCTTCTGGAACATTGTGATGTAATAACTGCCAATGAATATTTCCTTTAAATGATCATACATTTATAATAAGACTGTCTTATTCTTCTATGCAGCCAGGGCAGCATGTTGTCATGGAAACGCATAGTGAAACAGAGGTCAGCCCTGGCAGTGAGTCCGAGCTGGGAGGAAAGGAGGGAAGGAAAAAATACACAGGCAGACCCTAAGATGTGTGTGACAGCAGCAGGGGAAGTAGAGATGTCTGAGGGCAGAGTATACTAGAAAGAAAGAGTGTGCCCACCGACACCACAGAACTATAAAAGAAGCTGCTGGTTATAATGTGGCACAGAAGAGTTTAGTAGTAGGATCCCTGCAGAGAATCAGCTATCAAGCAGCCTGAGGGGATTACACAGCAAAGCAAGCCTATGTGTGGAGAGGGAGACCCCTGATATTAGAGAATTGCATGTTAGTAGAGCGGGACAGCTAGCAAGAGCAGGCTTGCAGATGGTTCACAACCCAAAAGTGGCTGAGACCTTCATCTCCATCCAGAGGGAGAGAGATAATTAATAACAAACCAAACACTGCGATACCATTTTTGCTTCATTAAGAAAGGATCGCTATAGCTCTAATTCCTCAAGTTCATTCTAAAATTAATCTGTACATATATCCAGTGCCGTAACTAGACATTTTAGTGCCCTGGGCGAGACAGGGCACCGGCGCCCCCCATCTAAGTGGGAGTGACATTTGTCAAGTGGGTGTGGCCAACCTAACGTGGGGGTGTGGCTAGCGTTTCACTGCGGAAGTTAAAGCCTGTACATACAGAGCCAGGTAGCGGGCGGCTGCTGCGTCCTGGGCGACGGCACCGCCCTAGTTACGGCTCTGAACATGGTATACAAGGATAGCAGCAGTGTCTAACTATTGCCCCTGCTGAAAGTAAAGGGAATTGAAATGATCGTTGGGCAGGAAATGTTTTGTAATGTATGTCTTTCACCCACTATCTGCCTAGGTGATTTATTTAACCCGCATTGATGACCCCCAGTGTCCTCACAATTCGCAGTTCTGCACCAGCAACATACACACCCAATTTACTTGAGGCACACATCACAAACACTTATGTCTACTACCTTGAAAAGAAACATGGTCCCAAGGAAATGAATAGTATGAAATTACAAAAGTTATTTCTAGTTTTTAGCATAAACAAAAAGTAATTGTCTGTTAACTTAAAGACACAATTGGAACAATTTACATCAAGCTGGTACACAGTGTCTCCTTTTGTGCTAAGCGCGCCTTTTTATTTTTTACGTGCACTTCTTCAATGAGCTCAGACTTGCCTGAAGCTTAGTTGGGCTGAAGGTGTTTCAGACTCTTTACAAGTTTTAGTAATATGTGTTCCAAGCTGTCCAGGTGGTATATGGAAAGTTCAGCTTAAGACAACCTTAGGACCAACCAACACGCTCATAAGATTGTACAGTCAGTTCCCCTGTCTTCTCATTGTTTAAATATACTCATGCTCGTTTAGTGTTGTGCATTGGGTATTTGTGTTTTGCACTAAACCAGGAACACAAAACATGTGGAATGGTACTTATGCCTATAGACTGTACCTGCTCATTGTCCAGACAATTTCTTTGTAACCCTCAAAGCCAACATCTTGGGGTATAAAACCTGTCACACAGCAATGATATCCTGGCTCTGCCGAACTGCCACTGTAAATGACACTTGTTATTCGGCATTTCACATATAGCTGGCGATATAGCCAGCTATATCGCCAGCTTCACACACACAAAAAACTCATTACCGGCATTAGAAGCAGTCATTTCACCCAAAACAGGAAATTCGGCATTTGGAACGCAAACTTGCGTTCCAAATGCAGTACTTCCTGCATTTGGAACGCACATGCGTTCCAAATGCCGAACTTCCTGTTTTGGGTGAAATGACTGCTTCTAATGCCGGTAATGAGTTTTTTGTGTGTGTGAAGCTGGCGATATAGCTGGCTATATTGCCAGCTATATGTGGTTGTCATTGAGCCAGGGAGCATAGGCAGGTAGCGGGCGGCTGCTGCGCCCCCTTTGGGCTTGCGCCCTGGGCGACGGCACCGCCCGCACCGGCCTAGTTACGGCTCTGCATATATCAGAAACTATGTTACCTGTCAGAGATATTGAGACATTCCATGTGTCAGAGATCTAATGCAAGTTACCAACATTTCTACAAGTGCACCAACGTTAACTAGTTAATCTCCCAATATATTTAATATTGCCAGAACTGTGATTATTGTGTTAAAACATTATTTATATTTTATACACTGTGTGTGAGTGAGTTGTGGGAGAGATTGGTGGACACCTTGTTTGCTTGTCATTACTGTTCACTGTACTGTTGCCTTAGATTATCATCTTCCCTGTTGTCCTATTTACCCAGTCGAGAATCTCTTACTATGTAATCTTCCTTACCCATTTACTTCACCCAAAATCAACACCCAGTTGATTGTTCATAACCAAAGTATGTGGCCCATTATTATTCAGAGGGTTAGTGCGATCGGGTACAAGGGGCTTCCTGAGTCAACTCTTGGTGGATTCAGTTACTGTCCAACCATACTGTGTAACCATTCTGATGGAGGCATTGAAGAGAGAGAGGGAGAGAGAAAACATTTCACCACTCATTTCAGAGTGCTAGGGAAATGGGTGCTAAACATTAGATAGATAGAATCAGATTTTTGAGGTTAAAATTGTTCATATTGATATGTTGACAGTGTTTCCATTAAATCACACAGCTGATTAAGGGGAGTCCAGAGGCCACTTTTCCTGCCTTTTGTACCCTTATGGCACTGCAGTGCACTACATGTACATGAGGTGTACAACACAGAAGAAGAAATCACAATCAAAGGAAAAAAGAAAAAACAAATTAATGATAAGAAAATAGGAAGTGGCCACAAAAAAGGCAATTACTCAAAAAACACATTAACTGCACATGTTGAAGTCTATATAATAAACTTATAGGGAAAGAATGCATCAACTGTCTCCAGCAATTCTAAGTAGCTTGGAAATGTATGCGTACTCAAGATACAATGAGTGGACCAGATCTATTATTATTACAGATAAATAGTTTTATCATTACTTTAATGTCCATTTTTTAAACTACCTTTGATAACAAAATATTTTTGTTTTAGAATACTATACCATTATTCTTTTATGGTTTTCATCTTTCTATTACTGAGGTATAATGTACCACACAAAATATATTGCCCATGCCTCAAACACCTAAGAAAGTGAATAACATTCAATTAACATAAGCCCATGTTAATAAGCTCTTCACTCGGTGGCCACTTTATTAAGTATACTATTATACCTGCTTGTTAATGCCGATATTTAATCAGCCAATTATGCAGCAACTAAGTTCATGGTGCAAGCTGGTGGAAGTTGTGAAATGGTTTGTGTGGGTAATTATTTCTTAGCATACCTTAGGCCCCTTAATACCAACTTGAGTATCATCTAAATGTCACAGCCTACCTGAGTATTGCTGCTAAACATCCTTTTATAGCCATAATCTTCCCATTTTTAAATGGCTACTTCCAGCAGGATAAAGCGTCATGTCACAAAGCATACATCATCTAAAGCTGATTCCAGGAACATGATAATGAGTTCAGTCTACTCCACTTTTCTCCATATTCAGCAGATTTCAATCTAAGAGAGTACCTTTAGATTGGTAAAACGGGGGATTCACAACAAGAATGATGCACCTGACAAACCTGCAGCAACAGCGTGTTGCAATCATTTCAATGTCAACCAGAATCTCTAAAGAATATTTCCAGAAGCTGGTTGAATATATGCCAGGAAGAAATCAGCCCGTACTGGGGCCAAAGGGGGGGTCCTAGCCAGTACTGAAAAAGTGTTTTTTATAAATTAGCCACTGAATGTACATTGTAAGTTTTATTTTGGTATGTGCATTAATTAGAAATAGTGGGTACACTATAAATAACATACTTCCCCATGTGGGTTCTTCCATGATAGATAGATAGTTAGATAGATAGATAGATAGATAGATAGATCATGAAATGACAGAAAATGAGCAAGCAGTATGGTATTGAAAACAGTGCAATGCAAATAAGGTTAGTCAAGATCTGTGTCCCTGTTAAGCAATACAGGGTTATCCTATTTGACAGGAAATTTGGAATACATTATGCCAAGCAGTCTTATTTATACCAGTGATCCATGACCAATGCAACAATGCAACCTGATTGCTACTGAAATTATGCAAAACAAATAGTGTATTAAACACATAAAAGTTTATATATCTTTCAAACAGGCAATTTGAGCTACTGCTTTGCTTTCTAGGCAAGTTATTTTGGAAGATCCATTCAATTAAATTATTGAAGCATGAAGCTATACACTGTAAGTGATTCCTTGTTGCACATAAAAAGGCCAGCTTTAACAATTAAGTCATTTCAAAATTTATTTCAATAGGGAAACTGTTTAAGATTCATCATGCTAAAACTAAAGGTCATTGAGACATTATATTTACTGTAAATTCTATGAACAAAAAAAAGGAAGAATTTCAAACACTTCACTGCCCAGTGTAGCCAGATACAACCAAAATCCAATATACACCAATTCTGAAAAAGTGAATCAAATTAATCTAGGATGGAATAATCTCGTGCAGTTTATCTCTAATATAAACATGTGCAATAACGTGTTCAAAATGATTGACATAAATTAGACTTATATTTGGATATAATGAATCCCCTTTTTACTCCATCAATGAATGCAAGCTACAAACATATAATAAAAATACAAAATAAAAGAAATATAGTGTAATAACATCAAAACTGTGCTGTCAATAAATATGTCAAATAAGTCATATTGAAAAATATTCCATATAAGTAGTTTTAAAAATATTCAACAGTGTCATAAATTTTCAGATGATCTCATTCCCCTTCTGTGAATGCACTCACAATATAAATATAAATAAAAACATTCATATAATAACAAGATCTCTCACTGTAGTTCCAGCCACTTAAGTATTGCACTTACAAAGATGTTTCTTGAAAATTACCATCTAAATGATTTCTTTAAGTATTAGCCTTCACAGCATACTTTCCCCGATTAAAAGAATGTTTTTATTCATTCATTTGAAAAAAAGAATTTTTCAGTAGAATAAAAAAGTATAACAACTGATTTATTATAATATAATAAGATTCAAACTTGTAAAAACATGTAAAAACATGTAAAAATATTTAATTGATTCCAGGTACTCCTACCAGCCATATGTAAGCATAATGGCAGAACAAAGTAATCTTTGATGGTCCGGACCAACTCGATTGAGTTCACACAGTCAGATGTTCATGAATGTAGGAGAATCACAGAGATCCTTTCCACTTGGTGGAGCTGTGTCAAGTGGATAGGATCTCTGTGATTCTGTGATACTTAAGTTGCTGGAACTACAGTGGGAGATCTTGTTATTATATGAAGATGTCTTTATTTATATTTATATTGTGAGTGCATTCACAGAAGGGGAATGAGATCCTCTGAAAATTTATGGCACTGTTGAATAGTTTTAAAACTGCTTATTTGGAATATTTTTTAAAATTATTTGACATATGTATTGACAGCACGTTGTGCAGGGTTTTGATGTTATTACACTAGATTTCTTTTATTTTGTCTTTTTATTATATGGTTGTATCCTGCATTCATCGATGGAGTAAAATGGGGATTCATTATGTCCGAATGTATAATTTATGTTAATCACTTTGAACACGTTTATGCACATGTTTATGTGAGAGAAAAACAGCGCTATATTATTCCATACTAGATTAATTTGTAAATACTATGGGCCTGTGTCATTAAAGCATGCATACTGAGAGCATTGTGCATATGTTTTAAACTGCACGTAAATCGGCTCTGCATACTCACGAAGTCAAGAAGTATGTAAAACACCATATGTAAAAATACATATGATGTTGACAACAGAAGTAGATTTACTCTACTCCACTAGACCAGACACTGCAGGATACGTACAATACCTATGTGAAATATGACATCTCGAAAGAATGTACAGAAAAAAAGCAAATGAATGTTATCTGTTAATATAGGCATTTATAATTATAAATGGAAATTTAAAAAAAAACATTTATTAGGCTGTCCTTAATGTCTACTGTACATCAAATACATTTTTGCAGTTGCTCCTGACTGCAAACACGTTTTCGCATACATACCCAGCCGTCAGCCTTAGTATTCAGAACTTAAACTAGCTCTCCATTTGGAGTAATAGATATGGTGGAAAACCGGCATACTTCTGTGTGCGCCTGAGTTTGACTTTCTCAAACGTCCTCATCGGAATCTGGCATTTCATAAATAAATATTGATGATGATGATGATATAGTCAATTGAGGTACTACGATGGATCCCTGACTTACCTCATCAAATGCATAGCATTGGTAATGATGACCACCATGGCAATAAATGGAGGTGTATGCTGTATAATATAATTTGCTCTGTATTGTAAGATGGTTGGATTATGAGAGTTAAATGTGAATTTCATTTAATATTTGTAAATCAAAGTTTTAATCAGTTGCAGTAGAGAACAATTATGGTTATTAAATCCATTCATGATTGTCGCTGCTGGATATTACCTGAATTAATAGATTTATAATAATATTTAAGTGAATACTTATTTCTTAGCTGGAACATTATTAACTTTTCCGAATTCGTTATAAAAAAAGATGAATATTAACGTATTTTGTTGAATATCTCTTAGACATGGTTTAATATTATTAATATATTTTAGTCAAAATAATCAGCCCTTATATGCACAAGTCCTGCTAAATTTTTCCATCATCTCATGCAAATAATTGTAATTAATGTCATCTTGCTGCAGTAATTTAAATTCTATAATAAAATAACTTGTCTAATACCATAGAATAGACAGATGAAATCATATAATAGGAAGCGATGTCTTCCGAACTGCACCGCTGCATTTTTAGCAAAAATTCATTGTTATAACTGAAAGGAAGTTAGGATTATCCATACTGCCATCAACAGAGAATATTAGCTAACACTTGTAAATATTGTAGCACATATACCAGAGAAAATATAATTGCAGCATGAACCCCCAATATATTTCTTTGCATACTGCACCAAATTAAACCTTTGTGGACAGACTACATACAAGTTCAGACAATGAATTGCCATGTTAGCCTTCAAATTAAATTTGGAAGTTAATAGTACTCTGACCCATAGCAACTAAGTAGATTCTGTCAGCAATCATTATGGATTTTTTTGCATTTACCTGTCAAAGCAGCACATGTATCCCATAGTTTGCACAAACTTCCATGCATGCTTGTTAACCATTCCCAATTTCACTAATGTTACTTGCATGAATTTGATATCTGGCATATCATGATTTGAGTTACACATTTGTATTATGAAACAAGAACGTAGCTGTCTAAATAATCATTACAGTTTGACATATAGAGTAAGGGTCCCCTATAGCGAACCTTACTACATTACAAACATCATGCATTCAAAAAAATCAAATTCCTTGTTTTAAAATAAATACATGAGTAAATAAAATAGACAGTCCACCCCCTCCCCAATAAATAGCGAACACCAGTTATAAGGCCTTGGCTAGATATTGCTACCGGGGATATAAAGCCTGTGGTCTTCCTGCAAAGGCAGCAACCAGCAATAGGTTATGCCAGGCATAATTAGTCAAAACAAATAACCTTAATTAAAATAATATCTATATTAAAATGCATCTGTGCTCCACTCAGGGAAAACAGTTCATACATAAAACAGGGACATACAAGGTAGAAAATATAAACGCAGACATGAAAACAAAGTGTATGAAGGACCCTGGTCATTAGAGAGCTTTCATTCTAAGTGGAAGAGGGCACAGCTGAAACAAGAGGAGCTAGTGTGGTTCAGAGTGGAGATTGGGTCAGTTGTGAGGGTGCATTAGTTATCTATTAGTTATTATTAGTTCTTGAACAGGAGTGGAAAACTTTAGATCTACTGGACACTACCTAAAGATCTTAGGGGTATATTTATCATTGGCGGGCAGTGGGCAGCAGTACTTAAGGATCTGCATCGCTGCTTTCAAGAATGCTTACTTACCATGTGATCCTTGGTAAAAAAAAATCCTCTCTGCAATGAAACCCTTGTTTCATTGCGAAAGGAGTTGGCCCATTGAAGTGGCAATATTGATTTTACTGCCCATGACAATGAAATATTGGCGCATGACCAGTAAAGTCAACTCTGGCCTAAGGCAGGGATGAGCATGCAGCCTGCGAAGATGACCCTCTCCAGCAGAACTGCACTCCATTGGAAAAAGTAAATAACACCATCCTAAACGGCATTAAGTATTTAGTGGTAGCTGAGAAAAGCAAATCTTTTCACCACTTGATGAACAGGTTCAGTTCACTGTCCCCATAGAGGTCTATGAGGACGGGGCTAACCTGCTGATGGATGCTTAAGCCTTTATTATATTAGACGTGACAAGTAGTGACAGAGAATTTCTTTACACTTTTGGCAGCTATTAGGCTTGTCACTGATTCATAAATAGACCCCTTAGTTTAAGGTGATCCCTAAGAACTGTAAATTGTTTCATTTTAGGAAATAGAATGTTTAATTTTACTAAAAAATCAATTATCTCTGCAATATATTAATAAAATATCACTGGTTCAGTTGAGTGATACTCAGCAGCGCGGCGATACTAGCTAGCTGATTTGCACAGTGTAACTGAAAGTCCAATATAGCTGGAACAAAAATAAAACATTTTAAAAATAGTAAAAAAATAAATAAATTGTAATCTAAAAACTTTTTTAAAAACTATTATTATTATCGTAGATTTATAAGGTGCAACAGTGCTCCACATACATAAAAACAGGGACATACAACGTAGACAAAATAAACACAGACATGAACCAAAAGGTATGGAGGACCCTGCTCATTAGAGAGCTTGCATTCTAAGTGGAAGATGGTAGAGCTGAAACAAGAGGAGCAAATGTGGCTCAGAATGGAAATTAGGACAATTGTGAGGGTTTATTAGTGTGAATAGTGTTATCGGTATAAGGTCACCTTTATAAAAGAGAAGGGTTTTCAAAGAGCGTCTTAAGAGTTAAAGGCTGTGGGAAAGTCTGATTGACCGTGGTAGGGAATTCCATTAGTTGGGAGTAGCATGGGGGAAGTCTCGTAGGCGGAGTGAGAGGTGGTTACCAGAGAAGAGACAAGGAGCAGGTGAGAGGTAGATTTAAGAGGGCGGGAGGGAGAGTATTTTGATATGAGATTTGAGATGTATGCAGGGGTAGAGTTGTTGAGGGCTTTGTAGGTAAGGGTGAGTAATTTGAATTTGATTCTGGAGGACACAGGGAGCCAGTGTAGGGATTTGCAAAGTGGTGCAGCAGATGTGGAGCAGTGATTATTCCCAAATTAAAACAATAATAAAAGAATATTTTCATGATTATTTTTCCAGAGATGGTGATAACAGAAGAATGATTGTGGCTGTACTTGTACCACTGTAATCACCGCCGAGACCCAGTGAATGTTACCCCTTGACAACAGTGCTATCACCGAAATGAAGGCCTTGATTCCTATCCCTGGCGAAAAACATAGTTTAATAAATAAGCCTTTTGTATCATTCGTTTAATGTAGTCAATGATCCCTTTTCACATTAGGGAGACCCTCAGAGTGGGGACCTCATGTCATAATGTGATACCAAACCTAGACAAGTCAGCCCTAGACTAGCCAGTATAGGGTAGAATTCCATAGGTGAACCAGGCACCCAAAAAATATGTGAACTACCCTAATGAAAACTAGTCCCATGCTGAACAGCACTTGAAATCTTCATGGCACCCTTTAGATGATGCTTGCCAGTGTAATAGGTTTAACTGTAGACATTCAGCTAACCTTGGCAGTCATTTATAGAACTGCAAGTGCCAGCTTGCCAATGGCTGTTAGTTGCTACCAGAGCATGCTGGCACATGTAGCACTACAAGCACCACCAACAACTGTAAACCACAACCATTGGAACATGTAGTTCCATAAATTTACCAAATGGGAAAAAAAAACTGACTTTCAAACATGTTATTTAAAATAAAAACGTGTTTAAACCTATTGTAGATGTTAAAATGAGGTAGTGAGAGAATCTAATATTTTTCAATAGAGTCAATTTTATTAACTTACGTGAATACGGATCATCTGACTTAACAGATCATAATTGTAACAATAATACATTTGTCAATTTGTTTTAAGCAATAATCTTGACACTCTTACACAGAGGGGAATTTAGCTTGGCATTTACACTAATTTGATAATTTAATTCGTGCACCTCTACTCAAAGAATGTACCTGTGAACCACGATGTGTTAAAATATGAGGCCTTGCCTTGGAGGTTTGGAAACACTGATTCTCTTATCATTGTCTTTCAAAACAGCACCAAGACAAAACAGTATGGTCTTGCAAGGCCTACATTCCATGAAGCATGAAAGTCATAAACATTTTTATTTCTTGCAAAACATAATTTCATAAAAGCTGTAGCTTATAAAAACAATCGTGGCTGCTAGACTCTATTTTGTAATCCAGACACCATTTTGTAAGCCACACTAAATATTCAAACAATTCTACATCAATCCACCCTCTGATACCTCCGATATAATCTAGTTTGCCTGCCCTACTATGTCACCTCTTGCAAAAATTCTCATAAAATTCTGAATATTTATTCCTAGTTTTGCTTAATGTGTTTCCTTCCCTGCTTGCATAAGGCACTAAATAGTATAGGAAGGTATCTCATAACAATATTAATGATCAATAGGATTACAAGACCAGTTACTATATATATTGTACTATACCTATACCTGACATCCATTGGGATAAACCTGCACCTAGCGATGAGAAAGGATGTCTACTAATTTACCTCGCCTCTTTCTGAAATTTACTAATTTTGTTAATTGCCCTTCAACAACAGCATGTTGATCTGAAATAAGGATACAACGCTCTTGGACTATTCATTTGCATACTCCTCCTCTCTCTGCTAACAACACATCAAGAGCTTCTCGGTTTTATAATGATTATTTCCTTATTTGAGCCAATTCCTTATTTATCATGGAAAGTGATTATTTAGTTTCATTTTTCACTTTATCTTAATATCCTAACCCTACTTGAGGAAAAAAGTGAAAACTGGAACTTTTGTTTTTGTATTCTACCCATCTTTTCTGTATCTTAGGTACTTCTGTAAACTATATATTATCACTATTGCAGGGTTAACTCTGCCGAGGAAACTAGTTCCATTAGACCCAGCAGGTAACCATTAGTAAGCCCTTGTTCAATACACATAAAATACAGCCTCCTGGGCAACACAAAGGAGACCCCATAATTTATGGCCTGGGCTGCTTTGTACCATTTCAAATTTTCCATTTTGTAATAGGTGTTACACTGGGGTTCAGGGCGTGTCATATTTACATTAAGTATAATGTCTTTCGTTTTGATAAAATTACTGATACATTAGCGTAGCTGCAATCAGAAACTACTACATCCTTTTTTTTTCTCATGAAATTAAATGACCCTTTTCTGGGTCTGTGTAATAAATTATCTTACCCACTGGGCATTGAACTGACATACAGATATCAGTATTACCAAACACACCTGCTAATCTCAAATACTGACTCTGAAGGAGATGTGTAGCTGAAGTATTTTTAAACTGAAGACAGGTTTTGTTTCTAGTGTCCCACTGCTCTGTTACCTCAGACCAAGAGATTGGTACTGCATATAAAGGTGTCTTTCCTCCTGCAGGAGGTATATGTGAACAGACCTAATAATTTGTTTAATTGGTTATCTGTGTAGTAATTATGTATGTGTGTAGCAACAAGTTTTCTCCCCAGGCTCTTTTTCCCATTTTTAAATTTGAGTCTGTCAAATTACTTGTTTTGCATGAGTCAGGAAACAGACAATATGCATCCAGAATAAATATGATTCCTCCAATAAAGATAGTTGCAACTTCTATGTCTAAAGTCCTTTATCTGGATTAGGTTCTAACAAATTCATTGTTAGGTTCCTTGTCTCACTTTTTCTTTATAGCAGGGATCTTTTTGGTTCCCCCAGAGCTACCTGGTGCTGGCTGACTGATGCAACTCCAGGCTGCAGTTCATTATGCCTGTCTAAACTGGTGTACAAAAAGCCTGGGGGAAGTGTCTGCAGGGCTGTCTTCTTTTCCCACTAGTGTAGGGGGGAGCAGTTATCTTCTTGTAGTGGAAGGCATGTATCCACTTTGACTTCTCTCCCACCTTGACCAAAGTTTAAAATGCCAGGAGAACTTGGTAAGAATTTTTCCATTGATCAGACAGTCCTCCTTTTGTTTCAAACACCTTTATCATCGCATGGTCACCTGGATTTAGATCATGACATTTATAAATATCAGGTGGATGAGAAGAAAGCAGTATATCATGGACCTGCTTTTTTTGTCTGCTCATTTAAACCAAGTTTTTAAACGGTCAGGTCATTTCTTATGGGTCTGTGCAGCATGCTGTGTAAATGTTGCATTATACCAATCAAATTACACGTTACTTTAAACACTTTACCTGTGAAATGTACCTTTATCTGAGGGTATCACTTGTGGTAACACGTACCTGTATATAAATTCCTGAACTATCTTTTTTTAGTCATGGTCCATTTCTGCTTCTCTTTTCAAAAGTATACCTTCTGACCTTCCACGACATACAGAAAAACCTCATAGTCATGCATTTGCTTCATGAATAGGTCATAAAGTCTAAAGTCTCTTTTCAAAATACAGTAGTCATTGCTCAGCAGAGCCTACATCACTTAAATCTTTCACTAGTGTCTACTTATGTTTGCTGTGGCTGTGGTCATGGGTCATTTTCCACCCAACCAGAAAATAAATTCAGGCAAACCAAAACATATTACAACCTTCTACTCATTGGGAGTGGAATAAAATCAGTTTGGATTACCTGGAAGCGTCCCTCTGTAGCTGGGAGGGTTGCTGGTACTGTGGGAACAGTGCATCCAGGATTTGCCTGTAAACAGGTTAAACAGCTAACACAGAATTTTGTCGCTAGTGTAAAGAATCCTGGAGCATAACAATAGGCCTTAATCAATTGAGTCATAAAAGTCATTGATAAGTGTGTTAAACCACGACTAAACTAAGCCAAATCAGGGTACAAACTTTTTGGTGCAACAGACTTATCATCATTACTGCACCACAAACATGTGTGGTCTGGTTCACATTCTCCCTGCTACCAGCTGGAGACCATCTGAGGAGAACAAACCTTTTGCATAGAGATTAACATTTACTCATCAGGGATTACAGTAACTGTCTTTATTTCACATTTTTGTTCTTATATTTCTTTTTCTGCTGCTGACTTTTTCAGCTCTGTTATTACCTTTGGACACCATATCTGCATTTGTAGTATGTGCTTGGCATTTCATAATGCCTATTGCTTTTGGTAGCATTAATGCATTCAACATTTCTTGTACCACCTTAGCATGTGCAATGAATGTGCCATTTGTTCTGAGGAAGTTCTTCATTTTCCAATACAACCCATAATCATGGGCTACACCAAATGCGTAGTCCCTACTAGATAGATATTGTGGAACAGTCGTAGACGGTAAAAAATTCCATTTGCAGAAAGGACACACAACTGAGTATACTGGTAGTAATGCCGTTTCTTCCATTACCTAATTGTCAGTGACTACTGCATATCCTAATTGTAAAACACCTTGCTCAGATCTTTTGCATCTCCCTTCAAAATACAGAGTAGTATTAGGGTTATCGAACAGGCTTGCAACAGGATCTAGCCTTAGAGAAACATTTTGTTCAATAATTTTGTAAACAATCATGTATACTCCCCACATCTGCCCACTGAGAGTGAAAACTCTCATCATCCCAGGAATGGGCAAGAGTGTAGCAGGATTAACTGTACATCTTTGGAATATGATGTTTGAAGGAACCATCAAACTAGTTTCCACATTGTAAGCCTGGCAGTAGAAATGTTGTGTGTCTATTTACAAGTTAGCAAAGCTTCCACTACATGTTAAACATACAAAAAAAAATATTGTCCAAGGGCAATATCTGTAGATTTTTCAAATAGCAGAGCAGCTGATGTTACAACTCCGAGATATACTGGTAGAATCCAAACAACAGGATCTAGGATTCTTACACAGGGACTGGATGTTTGTTCACCCAGTCCCTGTGTAAGGACCCCTGATGCATGTCCCTAATGGTTATGTGTAAAAAGAGAAAATTACTTGTCATATGTTGAGATGTCTAATGTAGGTGAACTGCATATAGATTGTTTAAGTGCAGCTAAGCATCCATTTGTTTTGTAGTGTGTATGACTGGGTCTGAGGCAGTGCACTTTGTGAGGTCATACAATTGGACTGCTATCTGTGAACCTGGTGATAGACAGTGACCAATGCATGTAACTTTTTGTCCCAGGCATTAATGCATTTTGTCTTTATATACATTGTGACTATTGTGTACAAGGTATGGGTGCAGTTCTTGAGTATCTGTAAACGATGTTTCAAAATTAGATTAACAAATAAGAAGTATGTTATCAATAAACAGAATCATAATTGAACTACCTTTGGGAGACAGGGAAACACAGTTATTGAAAAAGGCCAGGTGGCATCTAATTACTACAGCCCCGACTGTTTTCATTCCGTCTTTTGTACCCTAAATGTCGGATTTACATTTTTGTTCTGGACTACTCCATTTAAAAAGCGCCATAATTATTATTCACAGTACTATGAGTAAACTCAACACATGATACTACAGATCGATTGCATTGCAAATCTTTTTTTTTGTGGACTTATACAGTTATTTAAGCGATCATTACATCTTGACCGCAGCCTTTTACTACATATGGTCCCGTGAGACTTTGGCATTTAGATATAAGTGGAAATTGATGAGTTCAATATAATTCCTCTTCCGAAAGCTTCATTTATTTCATCAGCCCTTATTTAACATGAGACCACTGTCGTAAAACTTTGCATTTGAGTTCATCTTCTAATACGTATACTCTCTATAATTTACAGAGGTTATATTGGACAAATCAGGTGTTTATCATCAGTACATACCTCTGAGAGCTTAGGAGCTGGAATTGAGTCTATCAAGTTGGATCATAGATTTCATCTATATCGGGACTCTATGCTGGATATATTTTTCCTCAATATATATCTTTTACAGTTGATACATTGTTCTATATTGATTTTTATTGATGCAATCACAGTTTTATTTGTGGATACAATTTGTATTTTGAACTACAGAGGGCTTTTGATGTTTTTTATGTTATGCATATTTATGCATTAGGAGGTACTTTGAGATATTTGCTAATAGTTAGCGAATTCACAGGTCTGTGGTAGATGTTATATTGTTATGTGTGGTGTTTTTTATCTGTGTTAATAAATATTGGTGTTATGTATTCATGAATTCACACTTTTTTCATTTTTCCTTTCTAGGCAATCTTGCTACCAGTGCTGTTATTCAGTGTTTTAAACAGAGTTATTGGTTACATTTTGATTAAAATGCTGAACTTTTAATGAATCCTTGAAAAAGCTTGGCTTAAACAAATTGCTCACGTCTGTACAGGAAAGCATATAAGTCTTGACTCCCTTTATCTATGGGAATAGGGAAAAATTAATAAATTAACAACAGATAATTATGCAATATCAAGTGATATTTGCAGTGTGCAGTATAGCGGCTTGGAACTACAGTATACCGTGATTGGAATAAGAAGCAATCTTTATCTTAAACAGCAACATACCCACACAGTGTCTTACTAAAAAAATCACTCCAGAGACATTTTAATTACTCTTGAATCATTGAAGCATACTCGAAAAACTTTCTTATCAATTTTGCATTCATTGTCAGATAAACAAGACATAGTTTTTTCCAAGATTTCTTTTACAGTGTACAATATTTGTTACACAGAGAATTTGCAGCATCAATCCGACGGCTGCAGCAACATCCCCCCTCCTTGTAACACACTGATTTTTTCACGCAGAAAAGGGAGGGGTACATTCCATTCTCTTTGCTGAGCAGCTATCACATCCTCTACATACTGTCTAATTTTTATCATATATACAGACATCTGCAAGATATAATTTATTTGTTACTCTCTACAACCCACAGATTATATGACATTCGTTCATCAAATTGTTTACTAAAATTCTTTTTTATTTTTTCTCTTTTTCATTTTCCAAAATTTCAAAAGCAAAAGGTATCAGTTACAGGGAAGGTTAATGTGTCAGAATTCTGCTCATGCCAGTGGTTATGGTACTTAACAGCAATTAAACCATTCTTCTTATGCTTTTAACTAGCCCCCACCCTCTCCCCCCTGGGATATCCAGAAGCAAAGATTTCCTTTCCCCATGACAGATTGACAACACAACACAGCGCAATGCTAGTTACAAGATTTACCTCTATCTGGGTCCTGTACATTGCAGGAATACAGGCAGGAAAAATTACATTCGACTCAGCAAGACTTTGTCACCCCGTCCAGTTAAATGGTCCCAACATAAAACCAAGAAACACAAATTAACCTCAGAAGTTTCTACAGTGACAAAAATCAATAACCAATAAGCACGATAATGACAATAACAAAGAAACCTTCACCTTGTTATCAAATCAATACACACATGAAAGAAAAGTGATAGAAAAAAATGTGAGATCATGTGACTCACCACAGCATGGAATATCCATCAGAGGTCACCTACAAGAGTCCAAGACAACACAAAGAGTTCTTACCTTGTAGTGGCCACCAGTACTGTCATTGGTAGTAAGTTTCTTTCTGCCAGTTGCCGGATGTTCAGAAATTGTCAGTTTATAGCCACAATCTCCACCAAACTATTGCAGCTGTTAAAATGAGGTAGTCAGATGATCTGATATTTTTTATTAGAGTCAATCTTATTAAGTAACATGAGCACGGATGATCTATTAAAATTATTGCTTACCAATAAACATTGTCTGCTGCGATTGTTGTTGTTCCAACTCACAAGGCAATTTATAAGCACAGGCAAATTAATAATAATTCAATAATGTAAGTACAGCCGTTTACATACGCGGGCGCTCTGGATCCAGCATACAGTCATTCAATCCTGAAGTCTGTGTTCAAAAGACTGTCTGTTGGCCCCAAAGCCCCTGCTTATATACAGTTAGTGATACAGTGAAAACAATACAGATGATTCGGCATGTTTCTATAGGTTCAGGCTTCAGGACGGTCCAGTGTAATGCAGGTCATTAACCAGTTCAAACAATGCCCTCCAAGGGTGGGAGTCAGCTTTCCAAAAGATGCATACTAATCTTCCCATCGAAAGCGGTTTCAAACTGGTCTATTTACATTACACGCACACAATACCATTCTGATCATTTATTCCCTATAATCCATATCTTGCACACGCAAGGTGTGATCCTTTAGGCAATTGAACCAGACATCTGAGGATAAATAGGGGATTAGAATGATACTAGACATGATGGGCCTGAGTCATTAAGGAAAGTAAGGAAAAAAAAAGGATTAAATGTTCTCCGAGACAAACCATGTTACAATGCAAGGGGTGCAAATTTGTTTATTGTTTTGCAGATAAGTTAAATACTGGCTGTTTTTACATCTAACAGATAAATACTTGCTAGCTTTATTTTTACACTGAAATTTAAAGTTGATCTAGGACATGCCCTACCTCAACTATAATTCTGTCCCCACATTTTAAATTTACCTCCCCCTCCAAAGCACAATGCAACATGGTCTTGCCCAATGTTATTCCTTTTTTATGCTTTGCTCTCCTTAATGACTCAGGCCCGATATGTTTCCTGTATCCTGAACCTTAGATCTCACTAAAGTGTATATAACATTATAATATTTAACTATAAACTCTGCTACATTTGGTCATAAATAACTATTTGTTTGAACTATTTTTAATATGAACTAATTACAAGTGTATGTGTTTGTGTAAATGTGTGTGTGCGTTATTTATCGTCCGATTGCATCATATCACTTGGCGTACTGATCGCAATCGCACAGTAAAACAATAATAATTAGTTTGATTTACTTCATCCAAATATTTGACTTCAACAGATCTTACAAAGCAAATCAGAATAGCAGCAATAATACATTTGTCCATATGTTTTAAGCAATAATCTTGGCACCCTTACACAGAGTGGCGTTTAGCTTGACATTTACACTGATTGGATAACTAATAATTACGGGCACCTCTACTCAAAGAATGTGCCTCCTCAACCACATTGAGCCTGATTCATTAAGGAAAGGAAGGCAAAAAAATGAGTAGAGCGATACAGTGAGAATCTGTAGATCTACGTGCCCCCTTTTTGATTCAATTATAGGAATTGTATGACAATATAATGAGAGTTACATACAATCAATAATAAACAGTGTATTTACTCTCAGAAGATATTAGTCAAATACTCTCCCAGTTAATAATATTTTGGCCTCTATTGGAGGGTCTGTGTTTTTAATACATACTACTTTCTTATCTTTGTCAAACTTTTTGATTCTTTTTTTAATATCTGATTTGTAAAGTTCCAACTCTGATTTTAATGTATGTATTTAAATATATGTAAGAAGAGCACCCCCTCAATAGGAGATTTAGGTATTTTTTTTTATTTACTCTGATAATGAGGATAATCCTATAATTTGTGCGATTGCAAGTTTTTCAATTAGCATCTAAATACAATCATGGCTGCTAGACTCCATTTTGTAATACATACTGAAGTTTCAATCAATTCTACATCAAGTCCTTTTAGTTATAGGATATATTCAAGCACAGCATAATTTACATTGTAACAGAGATGAGATGTAGACAGACATGTCAGGGCTCAAGCTTGTACTTTAATGCACTCCTTTTGCTACACTGTAAATACATATTTTTGTCATTGAATAGAATAGCCTAAAAGAAGCCTAATGCATCTACCTGTGAAATGTTATATACTGCAATTATTTTGCTCTGGGTAATTTTTTTTACCTAAGTGCACTATTGCTATATGTATGACATATTTTACATACCTAATGGACAGTGAACAAAAAAAACAAACATACAAACTATAACTGAGCAATACAAATATTTCAAGGCGACATATAAATAAACTCAGAATACCATGAGATGAGGATTGCAAAGTTTAGAATAGTTTACATATTGAAAGTTTTAGATAAAACCATAGAGTGTGATGTGCACTTATAATTTTGAATTCTCTTACCAACAATTACTGTCAAAATCCTTGATGTCCTAGCTATAATATGTATTGTCATGTAAATTTATTTAATTAGTCAACTGAAAAATAACTACAACAAGTAGCTTTTATGTACTCATGTTATTTGAAATAGGAAGAGGTTGCCACATTTGTCACCAACTACTATTTATTGTATTAATACAGTGCAGTAATACTATATTTATACTACTGTAGTATGTGCAGTAATACTATAATTATGATTTATTTATGATCTAATTGTAAATGAACAATAATATTTTATACAATAAAATTATACTAATATGTGAACCATATGAAAGGGACTAAAGATACATATATGTGCATACATGTCAAAGTGGCTCAGATGGTCTTCTCAAACATGGATTCTAGAAAAAATTGCTTTGATCCAGTTTATTTGCTATAAGGATTATGACTTTGGAGTGACCCCAAATATGTTCCTTTCTGTGCAAAGAAATTTTATCCAAGTATTTAGGATCTGTGGATTTGGCAATAAATAAAAGAGTTGACTGCTTCCCAGGTGACATCAGGCATCAGATGCAGCCTCTAGGAATCTCTGTACAGAAAAACAAGGCCTCAACTTTTAAGCATCAAATTCAATTATCCCAGCACTTAATTAGAAATTTGTTTAATTTTGGAAGATATGTTTTTGCAAAGGGAATTTTCTGATAAAATATATAATCAATTCTAGAAGTAGTAAGTAGCAAGTGAAACAAATGTAAAATCTTTCCCATCTGGGTTTAGAGTAAGTTTACTATATAACAAATTTAATGATCATCCTTTTTAAAGGAGAATCGTTAGCAGATCTGCATACTATTTTTGTATTCTGCCTGTCTAAAGCAATAACTATTAAAAAACCTGTGCTAACCAGTTAGCATGATGATTAAGTGGTTAGCACTTCTGCCTTACAGCACCGGGGTCATGAGTTCAATTCCCAACCATGGCCTTAATTGTGAGGAGTTTGTATGTTCCCCGGTGTTTGCGTGGGATTCCTCTTGGTGCTCCGGTTTTATCCCACACTCCAAAAAAATACTGGTTGGTTAATTGGCTGATATCAAATTGACCCTAGTCTGTATGTCTGTCTTTGTGTGTGTGTGTGTTAGGGAATTTAGACTGTAAGCTCTAATAGGGCCGGTACTGATGTGGGTGAGTTCTCTGTACAGAGATGCGGAATTAGTGGCACTATATAAATGATGATGATATAACCCTTTCTTGTTGAAGACGAGCGTTTTGTTAATATATGAAAATAATTTTTTAATTTTATCTATCAAAAATTCCATAAGCAATATAAATCTAAAAAGTGTTATTATCATGTAACATATTCATTTTGACAAACGTTCCCTCATTATCAATTTCAATAGAAATCACTTTAACATTTTTTTTTATGGATAAGTATTGAGGTTTTCCTTGATAGCTGGGGAATAAATAACTTATCACACCCAATTTCTAATTAATTTAAAATTTTCTATTTCATTAAGATGCATTTTCAGAAGGAGGACATCATCAATTTCCAAAGAATGACAATGGTTTGAGATCTATGTTCTCTTACAAGGATGGTCATGACCTTTAACATACTATAAAGCGATATTTAAAATAATGTTTTACCTCTAATTCTATGTAGGCAAAGCACATGAAAATAGTAGAAAAACACAGCTTAACAATGATTGCCATTGGAGAGTAAATAACAGAGAGAGAAAAAAAAAAATTCTACAAAAATATTTCTGAAATTCCACCACTACCATTTTTGCTAAGCAGTCAAAATGCTCTTGAACTGAACTAAACACAAACATCAACCATAATCTTCAGCAAGACATGAAAATAAAAATAACAAGTAAGATACAAAAGCCAATATACTGCCACAACTATCATAACTAAGCAAGCATACCTTAATTAGTGCAGCAAACTAACTTATATTGGTAAAATATAGTGATGTATACCATGTCCAGACCATGTCCAATATATGTACCTAATATAAACATATATATATATATATATATATATATGTATCTCTCTCTCTCTCTCTCTCTCTATATATATATATATATATATATATATATATATATATATATAGAGAGAGAGAGAGAGAGAGAGAGAGAGAGAGAGATGGTTCTGACCTGGATGCATATTGTCAACTTTAAAACTCGGTGAAGAAGGAATAAAGGACATTTTTCATGGTTTAGTCTTGGCCCTTTGGTTCCAGTGATGGAAAATCTTAATGTTACAGCATACAATGTGATTCTAGAGAATTGTGTATGCTTTGTGGCATCAGATTAGGGAAGGCCCTTTCCCTTTTCAGCATGACAATGCTCCCTTGTGCACAGCAAGATCCATCAAAAAATTATTTCTTGAGTTTGAAATGGAATAACTTCACTGGCCTGCACAGAGTCTTGGGGTTAGATTTACTAAGCTGCGGGTTTGAAAAAGTGGGGATGTTGCCTATAGCAACCAATCAGATTCTAGCTGTCATTTTGTAGAAGGGACTAAATAAATGAAAGCTAGAATCTGATTGGTTGCTATAGGCAACATCCCCACTTTTTCAAACCCGCAGCTTAGTAAATCTAGCCCTTGATCTCAACCCCATTAAGCACCTTTGGGATGAATTGGGATGCCGACTGTGAGCCAGGCCTTATCCCCCAACATCTCACCAATGCTCTTGTGGTTGAATGAATGTGAATCACAGCAGCCATTTTCTAAAATCTAGATGAAAGCATTCCCAGAAGAGTGGATGTTGTTATACCAGCAAAGGGGGGACCAAATCCATATTAATACCAATGGTCTCGGGATGAGATGTTCAGCAAGCCCATATGGATGTGATGTTTGGATGTCATCATACTTTTAACCATGTAGTATATATTGTTCAAAATAGGTGAACTTATAAATGGTTGTTTGAAGGCAAAGTAGAAATATAATAACTAGTCAGGTTGATTTTAAAATTTCAAAAAAAGAGTCCATAATTCCACAATAACTTTCATTTCTTCCTCTGCCTTATAGAAGTCACACACATATTTTCACCACCACAGTTACACCTATCTTTCCATTACTATATTACCAGCTCTTACACTGGTTAAACACTACAGGTTTTTCACCAAGTATCGGGCCAATCACACGATAAACAACTGTTAGGTCCGATATCACATTGGTGTGTACGCTCCCGCGATCATGTTTTGTTGCACCAAAGCTCATCATATTAGTTGATTTGATTTTGTAAACTGGATAAAAATCAGTATCAATAATGGAATGATATTGGTCAAATTCTGAAGTGTGTGTGCACTCACGACCAGCAGTCTAGGCAGATCTCAATGATGTTTACAGAGTTACAACCTTTTCATCAGATGGTTATGGCAGATGAGGAGCACAGATGTGAAGGTAAATCATGCAGGTGTGTACATATGAATAGGTCTGCTTATTGGGACTTTTAATCATTGCTAAAATTGTTACAGATATCTCATTGGGAGAAATTTTCTGTAATGTGTACCCAGCTTTAGACTGTAAGCTTATTTTGGCTTCTTTTTCAGGTAGCTCTGTGCAATGTGTTTCTTATACTGTATATTCTTCACAGTACAGTGTTGCATAAAATGTTGACGCTTTGCAAATAAAGGATAATTATAATTATACGTTTCATAGGTAGTAAGTTGTCAACATAGTTAATAGACCCATACAAATTCCTGTAATTATGATAGCTTGTCAAAAAGATCTCAGAAGTAGAGTTCTTCAAAAAAAAATATTACTTTATGGTTTAACTATTCTCTTATTTTAATCACATGATAAGGCTGTATTTAGCCTTAGGAATAATATTTTTTCCCATAATTATCTAAATCCTCATTTGAAAAAAAAGCATAAAGACTTCACATAAAATAGTTTAAGTAATAATGTGTAATTATGTTAATCACATATTCGCACAAACTGAATGATTAGTTAATGTCAATAATAGTTAGAGATGTTCAGAGACATCCATGTTTTGGTTTTGGTTTTGTATCTGGATTAAGTTCATGCTTTAGTCTTGGTTTTGGTTTTGGCACAACCGCCCTCGCATGTTTTGGTTTTGGATCTGTATTATTTATATAATTAGCTAAAATATGCTAAAATCACATAATGTTGCTCTTTTTTTGTTCCTTCATTATTATTGACCTCAATAACACTAATTTCCAATCATTTCCAGTCAATTTTGACCACTTCACAGGTCACAATATTATTTTCATCCACATTTAGACAAAGACTGCAGCGAGCTAGCTGGATGCTAATCGACAGAGTACTGACCCAAACACAGGGCAGTTCATAGCACATCTAGGAAACATTGCCACACAGCAGTGGCAGAAAAGAAAAGTGGTACAAGATTGAATTGTTCTTGGACCCTCCCACGCGCCCTTATGTAACATATTGTAAAGGACATGCACACTTTTACAAACCAAGCAGTTCAGTGTCAAAGACTGCCACTTTTGTGGCTGAAGTGCTTGGTTTGTTTGGGCCCCAAGAAAACAAGCTACCAATAGCTTAGCTTCCATAAGCTCAACAGTGCTGTCAATGAACGCTACATTATTAAACCATGTCTGCTCGTGCTGTTACTTTAGTCTCCTTCTCCTGGGCATAAGGCACCTAAGCAAAATAGTGCTGTTAAGGAACTCTACTGTGGTACGATTTTGTTGTCATCATCCTCAGCCTCATCCTCACCCTCATCAGTGTGTACATCATCTTCACACAATATTCATTTATCCCCGTTGGAATCCACCATTACAGAAGACTCTGTAATTTGATGTAATTGGTGGAAAAGGCTTTCCTCTAGGAATTTGTAGTTCATTTTGATGAACATCATCTTTTCCACATTTTAGGAGGTAGTCTCCTTCGCCGATCACTGACAAGGTTCCCGGCTGTGTTGAAAACTCTTTCTGGGTACAGACTCGAGGGTGGGCAACTTAGGTAGTGCAGAGCAAGTTTGTACATGGGTCTTCAAATTGCATTTTTTTCCTCCCAGTATGTTAAGGGACAGTCTGACATGTCTAAATCTATTCTGTCATTAAAAAAATTCCTCCACCATCCTTTGCATGGTAATAGTAGGATCAGCTGAAGTTACGGCAGAGGTTTCACGGTTTTTGGTCAATTCTTTTAGATCAGACCAGATGTCAAAATGTTGTGCTGAGTCATCTGCATCATCCCTGGGTCTCTTGGGAAAGTTAAGTTTTTTCCTAGCAGCAGTTGTCTGAGAAACTGAAGGAGGAGGCGCCATCGTGCCACGTATAACTTGAGCTGTCAGCTGCTCACCAGGAGCTCCTTGCATCTCTTGAGATCTAGGTCAATTGGAAGCAAAGAGAAGACATATCTTTTAAACATAGGATCGAGCACAGTTGCCAAAATTTAGTGATCCGATTTCAAGATTTTGATAACTCTTGGATCCTGGCGAAGCGAATAAAGTACTTGATCTACAAATCCAACATACTTAGCGTAATTGCTTTGTTTCAGCTCCTCCTTCAGTTTCCCAAGCTGCTTTTCCAAAAGTCTAATCAAGGGAATCCCTTGACTCAAGCTAGCAGTGTCTGATCTCACTTCACAGGTGATATCTTTGAATGCTTTCAGCACCTTGCACAACTCGGAAAGTATTCTCCTCTGCGCTGGACTAAAATACATTCCCCCTCCTTTCCCAATGTCATGGCTTGTGGAGTAAGCGTGGATGGCTTTTTGCTGTTCCTCCATCCTCAGAAGCATATACAGGGTGGAATTCCACCTTGTTACCACCTCTTGCTTAAGTTGGTGGCAGGGCAAAGTAAAATGTTCTTGCAGCTACTGCAATGTCCCCAAATTGTACGGGCCACAGACAGCATCTCCTGCACATCCCTGTCATTTTTCAAAAAGCTCAGCACCACCAAGTTGATTGTGTGAGCAAAACAGAGAATATGATGGAATTCACCCAGCTATAATGCTTTCACAATAATGGTGGTGTTATCAGAAATGACATATCCTGAGGAGAGTCCAAGTGAGATAAGTCAAGTAGCAATGACATCCTTTATTTTTTGTAACAGATTGTCAGCTGTATGCCTCTTACTGAAGCCAGTGATACACAGAGTAGCCTGCCTCTGAAAAATCTGACGTAGTTGGGTACATGCTGCTGCTGTTCCTGCTTGTGAATGCGAATCTCCAGCTCAGTGGGCTGGTACAGTCATATAATCTTTAGTTTCCCAAGCTCAGCTTGTCCACATATCTGTTGTTAAGTATAGAGTGGGTAGAATGGCATTTTGTAGCACAATAATTACATTTTTACGAACCTTCTGGTAGAGGTGAGAAATAGCTTTTCTAGTAAATTTTTGTTGTGATGGAATTTGTTAATGGGGACACAAGACCTCAATTAACTGTCTAAAACCTGCTGCATTAATAATTAATATTGGTTGCTGATCTAATACTAGCATAGACGCCATGTTGTCTGTTATCTGCTTTGCGACTGGGTGACACCTTTCATACTTGCTTCCTCTTGAGAAGGATTGTTTAACAGTCAATTGTTGTAAACTACTAGTAGTCTTCTTCTTGATCTGCTTCTGGGATGAAGTTCCACCCCCAGCAGCAGCAGCAACAGCAGCAGCATTGGCACTAACGATAAATAATTCTTCTGTGGAATCCTGGATAGTGTAGGAGTCATCTAGCCTTAGCAACTTGGATGCAGAACTAACTCTGATTGCTAACAAGGATATTGATGGAATGGTGTTGTGGGTGTAGATTGCAGGTGCAGGGATCTAAGTGAGAGAAGGGAGTGCTTGTTGTTTTTTTCCTAGCATAAGTTTCAGATTTTCTCAAAAGCTTCCCATGAACTCTCTTCAAATGCTATAACATGGATGAGTTTCCTAAATGTTTAAGGTCCCTACCTCTACTGACTGTGGCTTTACTATAAATGTCTAGACAACTATTGTCAGGATTTTGGTAAAAATAATTAAACATATAAGAGGTGGATATTTTAGTCTTATGTCCAGGCATGACAATGGTCTTATTTTTATCACGCGCCAGTACTGCTTTCACTTTTACTGCTTTCACTGGTGCAGGACTTACACAAACAACATCATCCTCATCAACATCCTCATTAGCGCCGTCTTTAGCTACACAAATATCCTCGTCATCCTGTTGCAATTCCAAAGTGGCATTCTCAATTTGTGTATCACCAGCTTCACTTGGGCTGCTCATCCACACATCTACAGAAATGCTGAAAGGAGGCTTCTTTATGTGTACAGTATCAGAACGGTCAGGCTTACACACTCGTGGTTAGACTCTCCTCAGGGATTCGTGTCATTTCTGAATATGAACATACAGTTTCTACTGCCTTACAGTTTCTTTCTAACTCAGCTTTTACACTTAAAAGAATTTTGGCACCACTTTTTAAGTCTGAATGATAAGGTTTTGTGTCATCATGACTGACCTAGCAAGAAGATGCCTCACTGACAGTTGCAGAACTAGCACTCGTACAGAAAGGCAAAAGCCTGATTCTTTCCTTGCTACTGCATGTGTAGAATGGCATGTTGGAATTTTTATGTTTTCTGCAGTTAACTTTGCCTTGATTACAGTTTCTTTTGCCAAAGTAAAAGATGTTTCTTTATATTTTTGTTTCCCTGATTTTAAAACACTATGCACATTAACATAGGCTTTAATAGATTACATAGAGGGATTACTATCATCATGAGTGGTGCCAGCAGCTGCTTGGTGCTCCTGGTTTTCTGTGGACTGATGTGAATCCATATTGATAGCACACAGCAATGTGACTTGAGACTTTTAAGAACACTGCCAGACCTCCTATTTCTGCTGCAGCACTGAACACTGCCACCTCTCCTGTTTCTGAGCGAGTTATGGCACAGTAAAATGTCACTGGAGACTTTTAGAACACTACCAGCCCTCTTTTTTCTGTTTCAGCACTGTAGACTGGCAAGAACACTGTCACCTCTCCTGTTTCTGTGTGACCTATGACACAGTAAAATGTGACTGGAGACTTTTAAGAACAGTGCCAGCCGTATTATTTCTCTTTCAGTACTGAACACTGCCACCTCTCCTGTTTCTGGGCGAGGTATGGCACAGTAGATTATGTCTGGAGACTTTTAAGAACACTGCCAGCCTTTTATTTCTCTTAAAGCACTGAACACTACTACCTCTCCTGTTTCTGAGCGAGCTAAGGCACAGTAAAATGTCACTGGAGACTTTTAAGAACACTGCAAGTCCTATTTTTTCTCTTTCAGGACTGAACACTGCCACCTCTCCTGTTTCTAGGCGAGATATGGCACAGTAGAATGTGACTGGAGACTTTTAAGAACACCTTCCAGCCTTCCTCTTTCTTTTTGATTAATCACGCTGCCCAACTGCACTGGAGACTGCCAAGAACCCTGTTACCCCTTCTGTGTCTGTATGTAAAATGGCGCTGGATCTCCGTGGAGGGCGTTACTTATAGAATCTGAAACTTGCAAGATCCAACAATGCAACAATGACGGTTTGCCTCGTTTTCAGTTCCGGAGGCTCGGGAAAGTACCAAGACTGCATGGCTCAGTACTCGGATCTGCGATGTTCGGGTGGGCTCAGTTTTCCAAAAACTGAGCCCGAGCATCTCAAATAATAGTCAATAGGCCTAAACAAATTCACATAGTTCAAATAGATTGTTAAATAGTTCTATAAAGATTAGTTTTTTTTAGGATAAAACAATTCATTCTAACAAGATTTACTATTCAAACTGATCAAATTTTGAAACGTGAATGGTATCATCCTAGTGCCTATGTTAGCTGCAGCTGATGGTTTTATCAAATAAAACCAATGTTACCTCAATAAACTGCAATGGTGAACAGCTCCACCCAATACCACTTCTGATTCTCTGCTGTGCCCCTGATAGTATACAAGTTACCACTGGTAAACATCTAAAAGAGCCTCTGTGATTAACAATGAACTAAGACTCAGGTCTCTTCCATTCTTCCCGTGTCACATTATTGCTGATCCATTTCAGCTTTAAACTACCTTACTTAGCTATATTGCAGCTGATATCAAAAGGTGGCCACCAAATAAAAGTACTCTATTACCATCTGCATATTAATTGTGGACCAAATGGAGAATTATCTGTGCTGCGGTAACCAGCTAATTAATCTGGAATTAAAGTCTCTTATGAATTACAGGCATACACAGTATCGACTTAGTATAGGACATAGTAGTAGTAGTGGTATAGATTTGTAAGGTACCACAGTGCTCTGCAGCACCGTACATTATGGAAATAAGGACATACATAAAACAAGGACATGCAAGGCAGACAAAATAAATGCAGACATTAATACATAGGATAGAGGACCCTGTTCATTAGAGAACTTATATTCTAAGTGGAAGAGGGCACAGCTAAAACAAGAGGAGTGTGTGTGACTTACAATGGAGATTAGGACAGCTGAGAAGGTGTATTAGTGGGAATAGTATAATCAGGTATACGGTAAGCTTTAAAAAAAAGATGGGTTTTTAGAGAATGTCTAAAGATTTGAAGGCTGTTTGAAAGCCTGATTTGGAGTGGTAGGGAATTCCATAAATGGGAAGCAGCACGGGAGAAGTCTTGTAGGCATGAATGAGAGGTTTTTACCAGAGATGAGACAAGGCACAGATCAGAGGTAGATCTAAGAGGGTGAGAGGGAAAGTATTTTGATATGATATTTGAGATGTATGAAGGGGTGGTGTTGTTGAGGGCTTTGTAGGTAAGGGTGAGTAATTTGAATTGGATTCTGGAGGACACAGGGAGCCAGTGCAGGGATTTGGAAAATGGTGCAGCAGATGTGGAGTGGTGAGAGAGGAAGATCAGTCTTGCAGCAGCATTTAGGATGGATTGAAGTGTGGATATATGGGTTTTGGGAATGCCAGATAAACAGTTGGTTACACAAGATAGTACAGTAAAAGTGAGGTCAAAGGAAAAGATATAAATAGACATTAGATTATTTCTACAAATGACAGGCTCTGTTTTGGATATGTTCAGCCTTAGGTAACATTGAGACATTCATGTGGAGATAGTTAAAGACAGTTAATTACACAATATAGTAGAGAAGAGGAGAGGACAGGGGAAGAGATATACATTTGGGCGTCATTAGCGTAGAGGTGGTTCTGGAGGCCAAATGAGCAAATTAGTGTCCCAAGAGAAGAAGTGTACAATGAAAAAGGTAAAGGGCCACGAATTGAACCTTGTGTAAACCAAACAGATAGTGAAAGTGGAGGGGAGGATGTGCCAGAGGTAGAAATGCTATATGAACAGTTCGATAGGTAGGAAGTGAGCCAGGAAAGAACTGTGTCATGAAGGTCAATGGAGTTTCCACACTCCAAAGTTGTATTTCCTCACTCTGAAGTTGTATTTGAAATTCAAATTGGGACATTTCCATCTCTAGTAGTTACTGCATGGCAATATATATTGGACACAGTGATATTATTCAGACAGGTGTAAAATTGCTCTTAGCGATCAAGGTTTGGAAAAATAAAAGGGCTAATAAGATTTAATTTATATGTGATTTTATAAAATATATATATTATCAATTTGCCAGTATATTCGCATTGTAGAACGTTACTTATGTCATTTCTATTGATTTTTTTACGTTCAGATCAGGGTTTCATATTTAACTATTATGTGTAATTCAGTTGTGTTGTGTTAAACCATGTACTATTCAGCATATTCATCTGCATTTGACTGTATTTAGTTATACTTAGTCTTGCTACTATCACCAACTATTATCAGGAACAAATAAACATCCTCCTAAGGCAGAATAGTAATTGTCAAGATGCTGGGGTGCAAAGTTTACAGCAACATGGGGAAAGTGTGCTCAGCCCCTACTACTCCCTGGCTGCCATACAAAAATAGGTTGCCGGAAACTTGTTTTGATTGCATGCTGGCCAACAGAAATTGGTGTTCCTTTAATTATATATTATCCAAAAGAAAGTTATCTTCACATATAGGGGGTAATTTAGAGTTCGGAACTAAGCCTATTTTTTGGCATAAAATACATATTTTCATACTGCGCATGTGCATCAAATTTTAATTTGCATGCGTGTGCATCTAGCTTTTGTATGTTCTTGACTTGCATCCCCCGTATGATTGTAGAGACGTCATGGAAGAGGGAAGGGATGGGCAAGTGGAGGCCAAGCACAATAAAGACTTATTTATGTAATTGCAACACATTTAGAGGAGGACGCATCCACAATTATGCCAGTCAGAAGGCAAATTTGTTACGAATGCTTGGCCCGCAACAAATTTGTGGGCCAAGCATTGAGGCTCATTCCAATATACCTAGCTGGTTTGAGCTGGGGTAATTATTGTCAAAAGTCAAAAAATTGTATTTTAATATGTGGAACAACAAAATTTATGAATGAACCCCATTGCTATATTGAATTCCATTCATAGCCAGTCGATCAAAGTGACCTTCTCACACTCTAGCCAATGAAAATAATGCTGCTTTGGATTAGTTATTTATGTTGCAGCTCCTCAAATAGCAGGTGCAAATCATTGCGGTTTTTCATTTTTTAGCCTTTGCATTAATAGAGAAGAAAGAAGATTGAAAAGAAGAAGCAAGAAAAATATTCCTTAGGATTTAGCACTATAATAAAGTAAAGAATGAAAAGACTGGAATGTTTATTTAAATTAAAATACTTTTACTAAGGTGTTTTTGCTATGTGGTGTTACAGGATTCAGGCCCTGGATGCCAGAGAATTCTGGTGCTTGTAATTCTACAAACGCCAGTATGCTCCGGAAGCCATAAGTATGTTAGCATATGTATTTTTACAAGCTTCAGAAAAGCCAAGCAGTTTACGGCTGCCAGGGCTTGCTGCAACCTGTGTGCCACAAATTAAATTAATTACATTAATTGCCCCAACACACCAGAGGTGTAGTCAGATGTGTTGTGTTGAGCCCAGGGCCTGATTAAGGGTTCCGGTCACACTAGGCTAATACAGTCTGTTTCAGCAAACAAATTAGACAGATTTTCTTACCTGTTCTTGCTGTTATTTCTAGCTTGCTCCTGCAGCTTTGTGGGTAGGAGGAGAGGGGAGGAGAGAGCGACACTGTGGATGAGGGGGAGGGGCGGCTTTGAAAATCAATAGTAAAAAAAAAATGTAAAAAAAAAAAATACTTGCATTCTGCCAGGATGGCGCCCCCACAGGTCCCAGCGCCCCAGGCTGCAGCCTGATCAGCCTATTGGTTGATCAGGCCCTGGTTGAGCCCCAGTGCTAGTACCATGGGGCTGATTTCTTCTAAGGAGACCTGGATTTGTTTTTTTGTGGGTCCAATTCCACTTGGAAATTTAGCCCCCTTCTGAACAGGCTGGGACTGTGTCCTACTATGAAGGGGGCCCATGGCACACACACTGCCCTGTCTATTTTGTATACTAAAATAAACAGGCATTTTATTGTAGTTTGCAGTAAGAAAGCATCCCTGGAACTGTTTGCTGAATGTTGGAAAGTCTGTTTGCATAATCCGAGCTAAATGTTTGGCAACACATTCTAATAATTCCTCAGGATTTTATTGTATTAGATATAAACATATTTACACAGACGAAAGAAACATCAATATAACTTTTCATTGCACTTTATTTTTTCAGTAATGATTGAGTAAAACACTTGAAACGTTATCTGAATTGAATTTAAATGTGCCTGCCACATAGAAAAAAACTCAATTGTTATAGCTGTTGTGACCAAACAACCATAAAAAAATAAAAGAGATTACAAGAGTGCCATTTACTTAGTACAACCTGTCTGTACTGTTTGCTTTCTGAGAAACAATTAAAAAACAATTTACATGTAAATGGAAATGGAATTCATTATACAAAACCTTAAAAGTTGATGTGTTTCAGAACATTTGGAGACGAGAATCAAAGATGTGTGAGCATTGTTTAGGAATATCATATTGCCTAATAAATATATTTAATAAATATTTGCATTATAAATTTTAATTCTGTGTCTGTAATGTATGTATCTTAAATATAATACACCATTCAGTAAATAATTCCCCCACCTGACAGAGTTCCCCCACCTCCTTGAATTATTACAACCATCTTTTATTTCACTTTCATTTTAGGTTGCTTGCAGCAATTATATTAATTTGTGACTCTGATCACTACTGCAATGTCAAAACTTAACTCGGTCAAAATGACTAACACAATTAGATAGCAGAGGCCCTATAAATAGAGGTCTGACCCATCTAACACTAAGCATACTTAGAAATTCCATGCTGAGTGCATGTATGTACTGATACTACATACAGTGCATATTTGGCTTTAAAAATTAAAGTTATATATTTAATATTTGTGACATAAGCACTGGTAATGTCGCCAAAGGCAGATATATATCTCACAAGCCTCTGTCTTATACGTTTTAAAGCCCCAGGGAAATTATTTGTGTGTGGAAAAGGGCTTACCAAAGTTGTCTTCAGCTATAGGAAAAGCTGGTAAGGGTCCCTGGGGTTATGTATTGAGAGAGAAGTGTGGGCTCCATACATAAGGACAATTTCCAGTTCTTCTAAATTAACTGTATCAGTGCTAGATAATCAGAAGTTGCGCCTGCATGGTGCTGATAAAAGGCTGCAAAGCAGCTCATTCACTCTCTCACAGTATGGGAAGCAGGTGGATGCTTGCTGTGGGAAACTACAATTTATAGTCAGTGAGTACTGTTGTGTATTTTGCTTTACTATTGGTGAACAAAACTAGCTGCCGCAACTAAAACCAACAACAATTGGCTGGTGTGACATCCTTGGCTGATCTGTATAAAGTGCAGCCATCTATCACCAGGAGCGGGCTGGCCCGGGGGGCAGGGGGGCATCGGACTCCCTGGCCGCTCACTCTCACTGCTGTTAGGGCCGATTTTTACCATGACACAGGATGCGGCCGCGTCAGCACACAGGCGGCCGCATCACATGACACGCGATGCGGCCGCGTCATTGGACACGGCCGCATCGCGTGTCATGTGATGCAGCCGCATGGGCGCCCCCCTGGGCTGAACTCTGCCAGCCCGTGCCTGTCTTCCACAGAAGACAGTAACCCCAGTCTGGTTATGTGACAATATATATTCATATTGTCATAAGATTGTATTGGGGTTACCGTCTCCTGGTTTTAGATGGCTGCACTTCACACACTTCAGCCAGATAAATCACACCAGTCCAGTGCTTTGGTATAACTAGCCTCAGCTGTATTTATTCACCAACATAACCCCAGGGACCCTTACCAGTTTTCCTAATGTAGAAAACAAATTTTGAACACATTTTTCCAAACACAACAAACTCCCTGGGGTTTTAAAACGTACAGACAGAAGCCTGAGAGATACATATCTGTCTGCAATCACTATCCCAGTGCTTATGTCTTAATATATATACAATGTCACTTATGGCTCCCACTCCAACCCCTCTCATAAAACCAATAAATAATATATAATGAACTTTATTTCTTATAAAAATAAATACACAATACTGCTTATATGATACATGCACAATATTTGTATTTTCCCACCATCAATTATATACTTACAGCTAAAATACATATAGTAGTAGCATTATATACAGTTTCAAATGTTCACTATATACAGTTTTGTGTGTCAGCCATATACAGGGCCTGTTTTCAGAGCATAAATTTTGTGAATTCGCTTCATGCATGCTCACAAAAGAACCTGCAAACACCTAAGTATATACAGAGTTGCATATTCCACATATTCCACATTTGCGTCTACTTGTGCCTGTTAAGGCATGACGGAT
This sequence comes from Mixophyes fleayi, assembly GCF_038048845.1. Classification (NCBI taxonomy): domain Eukaryota; kingdom Metazoa; phylum Chordata; class Amphibia; order Anura; family Limnodynastidae; genus Mixophyes; species Mixophyes fleayi. Next base: position 67,161,466 of record NC_134412.1, on the reverse strand, counting down.
GGAGGGAAAGGGCATTTTAACATAGACTGAATACAGTAAGGGAATGTTCGTGGAATTGCAAACAGATGCAGACCTGAACGCAGGCGCGAAATATGCCTTTTTCAGCCATATTACTTGCAACAGTCTATGGACTTGTATAAATACATGTTGATGATGATGACAATTGACAGTACTAACTAACCGCTGCTGATTGGCTAATTATGAATTCACTTCTAAAGTTGCTGACTGCTTTCTTCATTGCTCGTACATATATTATAGGACTTTGTGTGCATATTTAACAAATATTTGTTTGCTACCTTCATCCGTACGCTAGAAGGAAGGTTATAAGTGAAGCCTAATAACAAACATATGGATTGCTATGAAAACCAATTTTTTAAAAGTTTTATTGAGCTTACTATTTGGTTCTCTGTATGTGTATGTGAGTGTAAATATGCCTTATGTAAACCTTGTGCATTGCTACAGATGCAAAGCTGAACACATCTTGAATTGCGTGTGACTTAGCATAGAGGATGAAATATTGAATGTCATTTTTGCATGGGCATTTTTGGGCCATAGATTGCATACTATGAATTAGGCCCACAATGTTTCTCCAACAATGAGCATGAACATTTATGTGTGTTACAACACCAGCCTAGATGCATCATAAGGATCATTATGTCACAGTTGAAAATTCTTAAAATAAATTCCAGCGTTGCAGTTATGCACTATAAGTAATCTGTGTGTTAATTAAATACACTCATTATGTGACTGTGATTCTCAATGGTTTAAGAAAATACTCACATTTAATTAAGGTTCTGTATTTATTTATTACCTTGATGTGTCAAGAAAAATAATATATAATCTTTATTGGTAAGTATGTAACAACAGAAAAAAAGGTTAGAAAAATGCAGATTGCCTTATATAGAGTTCCATATCCCGAATAACAGCTTTGTGCCTACCTTATCTGTTTGCATGACAACCATTTCCATCTTCATGTCCACCGCAGATCTATCCCCATTTTCCTTCTTGCAGTTTTATTTCTATCACATGGAAAAGTGTCAATATCTTACCAAACACTCTTTTCAGTCATTCTAATATAGGGCATCAAACAACATTGGTGCCTGATTTTATGATAGATCCACTTCATGATAATATGCTCATCCATAATACCGCCATCTCTGTTGTTCCTTAACTCTGCTGCCTGGATGTCACCATTGATTCCTCCCTCTCTTTTGCCCCCCACATTCAATCACTTGCCTAATCCTGTCGCTTCCAACTACGGAACATTGCACGCATCCGGCCCTTCCTCTCTCAGGATGTCACCAAAACAATCATTCATGCTCTCATCATTTACCATCTTGATTACTGTAATCTTCTCCTCACTGGCCTCCCCAACTCCCATCTCGCCCCTCTTCGCTCTATTCTTAATGCAACTGCAGGACTTACGCCACTCTTCCTTTGTCTCCCCTTTCTGCCTTGCCTTACACTGGCTCCCTTTTCCCTACAGAATCTTCTTTGTCACTTACAAGGCCCTCACCCATTCCATTGCCTCATATATCTCTAACCTTCTCTCCATCTACACTCCCGCACGTTCCCTGCATTTGGCCAATGACCATCGCCTTTCCTCTTCACTGATCACCTCATCACATGCCAGAATTCAAGTCTTCTCTCGTGCTATCCCCCCTGACTGGAACAACCTCCCTCCTTCCTTCCGTCTGTCGACTAATCTTAGCTCCTTTAAACGGGCTCTCAAAACCCATCTGTTCCTCAAGGCCTACCAGCCATCCACTTAATATTCTCCTTCCTTGTTCTCCTCACCTCCAACCTCTCCTCTACTGACTCTCGTGCCTGCTATCTGTTTCCCCTCCCCTTAGTATGTAAGCTCTTACAAGCAGGGCCCTCTTTCCTTCTGTCTCATAACCATTTCTTCTACTCCTGCACCATTGTACTTGCTATGCCTGGAGATATGGAAGTCTTGGTTATACTCATTTTACTCTGTACTGTTGTACCCTGGCATACTGTCTGTATTGTATTTTTGTATTTTGTACGGTGCTGCGGATACCTTGTGGCACCATATAAATAAAGAATAATAATAATAATAATAATAATAATAATAATAATAATCCATATCTGGTGCCAAGTATAATAGGTTGATTAATAGCTGGTGTCCATTATAATATGTGGATCCTTTTCGGTTAACTAGTCTAATATGCAGAGCCAAAGCTGGTGCCCAGTTTAGTATGTAGAGCCTTATCTTGTGCCAAGTCTAGTTAGCAGAGTCCTACATGGTTGCCAGTCTAGTTGCAGGTTCTTTTCTGGTGCCTATTTTAGTATGCATAGCCTTATGTAAGGTAGAGCTTCCTGTTAAGTCTAATATGCAGAGCCAAATCTGTGAATATGGGGAGTGGCTTGTATAAAAGCATTTGCATGTTAGCTGATTATGTTACCGTTCCATAGCTGCTGCTATTGAATTATAGTTGCTCTGTATATTACATGTTGGCAGAGACACTATAAAAGTGGGTATAGTCTCTAAAACCACTAAATTGCCAAGATTGTAAGTAATTGTGCAATTACACACCATTCTACTTACCTGTCCAGTAATGATTGGTACTGAAGGGGCCAGATGCCAATGCAGGCATTAATCAACTGAATTTGCTGCCTTAACTGCACATTGGTCACCCCTGAGGTGTCCAGAGGGAATTGAATATAAATCCAGAGAGTGGTGGTCATCTCTCATTTCCCATCTACGGACACATGGAACTTGTAATGAAGCACATGATGCTCTAGAGCGGTGATGGACAACCTGATACACTTCAAGAGATAGATGTGTGGCCCTCTAACCAACAAAAAGCCTGCACATTGCCCTTAATCTCAGTATTTTTAAAAAAATGCATTTATTCTAAGAGACATTGCTCTTAGAATAGACCTGACATGTCACTCAGATCCCACACTCACAACATAACATCCATCAGACTACTCACCCCAAACACCCCTATATGCCTTTTAGAATCACATTTACACAAAACACTTCTCAAACCTCCCAATTTCCCTAATACAACCCTTGGCCCCTAACTCATGTATTTAATAAGAGCTGAGGCTGAAGGGGCATGAAGCAGAGAAAGGGACCAACAATTTATAAAGCATGAATCAGCTCAGTGGGCTGCATGCGGCCCACGGGCCACCAATTGCCCAGCCAGCCAGCTTAGCCAGGCCCTGGATATACATTAAGTTAAATAAAATATAGTAATTCAGTGATAGGTGGATGTAGGTTAAGGCTTAGTGGTATTAGTTTGGTGAATTAATGGGGTTTATTTTAGTGGAAATTAAATAAATTCAGCTAAAGAACTGAAATTTGTTTGTGGGGGACACTATATACTCACAAGTTCATTACAATGCAGTAGAATGCTATTACATTGATTCCCAAATATGAATTACAACCAAGTGCCCTCATTAAGTTAAAAAGGCAGACTGTGTAATGTGAAACATGTATATAATATATATAGATATACTATTTAAAAAGTCGTTATAAAAGAAACAGAAGACTAAATGACAGTGATAGTAGTAATTTATGATGTAAGAGTATAAATAAGAATACCACTAATAAATGAAACTCGGTAAATATGGAATTAAATTAGTGATAAGGAATTCACAATAAGTACATTACATTAATATGTCCTCAGAAATGCATATGTAGATTAAATGTCTATGCCGAGAAAAAAAAATTCAGAGGTTATATTCAGATAGCGATAACATCCAGGCAAGACGGATAATAGTATATTGTGAAGTTTCCTAATTTAAGAGCTCCTGTCATATATGAAAATGAAAATGCTCACTTGTCGTAGCTTTTGAAGTAACAATACGTGCAGATGATGTGGAAATGTAAAATAAGGGGCAGTAGCACAGTCAATACGGTTCTAAAAGTTGAAAACAATCAATCAGGATTACAAAGAAATAAAATGCATGACAGCATAAAAGACTCACTGGTAACAAGGAGCTGAGTGAGATGTCGGCAGTGTTGCAGTAAAGAGCCAGTTCAATTCCCCTGAGGTCTGGAGTCAAATAAGATGTTGGAGTCCTCAAGGAGACCTCAGACAGAGAGGATGTCAAGATGTAATTGTGAATACAAATGTATGGCATTTTAGAGCTCTCTCTCTCTCTCTCTAAGCCAATTTGCATAAAATCTTAAAGAATAAATTATTGAATAATAATGGATAATAAGTTAAAAAAAAGAGAAAGGGGGAAAGGAGATCTAGACACCCTGTCGGTCAAAAGCATTTTTGCATACTGAGTATATAAATTTTCAAACATGACTTTTTGGGCATATATATAATTTAGTACTTGTCGTTATACATTTCTCTTCCACCCTATCATTGTGTCTTTAGATGTTACTTGGATAGTTTTTTGTTAATTGATTATACATCTACTCAAAACATTGAGTGAATTATTTTTTCCTGCAATCATGTTACTTTAAATGTAATTGATTAATTGGACTGATGAGTCATTTAATGATTGCACTTGCACATCACGACAATAAGTGAAAAGAGCCAAATCATTGAAATGTGTTGCATTTGGATGACTATTACATATCGCCATCCACTCTGACTGAGATCCCCTGAGGAGGCTACCATCTTATTGTAACCCTAAAATTGTGTATAATTTTTATAAAACAAGGTATAGTTAAACTATTAGCTGCATCATCTTCACCTTGCTTAAAAGTCCTGGGTGACCCCCTGTATGATCCCTAAAATTAATACAACAGTGCTGATAAACAGTCTTGAGCTGGAGAGTTGTATTCAGATTTTTTTTATTTGTAGTTTTTTAAGAGCTTTTCCTTAACAATATGTTTCTCAACATGCATGGGAGCATATGCTAGGGATAATTAGCACATGTTTTCTAGCGCTGTGGGCAATTATAGATGTGCAGAACAGGACTCCCTTCATTGGATAGAATGGAGTCATGCAATTGCAAGCAAACTTTTGCTTTGAATTTGACTGCACATTAAGGCATATATAAGGCATGTATATATATATATATATATATATATATATATATATATATATATATATATATATATATATATATATAAAACATGCCCTCTATTTAAAATTAAGTTTGTAAATACATTCTCTTGGTGTAAACAGCATGCAGTCAATACACAATGACTGCAAATAAATGTGCAGTATGGAGATGAACAAAAGGATTTATTCTTACATTGCACATGTGGCATGAACTATCCATCAATATCTCTCAAGGGTTACCCATGTCATGCTCCCTTTGGAACATAATGGATGTGGTTTATGAAGGGCAAAACATTCACTGCTCAGTATACATTCGGCTTTGGACATGCGGTGTATGTTGATTTCTGATACCAAAGTTTCATGGGTTCCCAGAGCAAGATGGCAGCATTTGCTGACCTAGATCTACATCACTCATCTAGAGAATCAAGTGCTTCATTACAAGTTCCACAGAGATCAGAACTTATGCAGAGTCAGAGGAGTGGAATCAGGAGCAGTGAAGGCATTCCTAGCAAAGTATACAGAATAATACTCCTGTGTGTCATATTTTGTAAAGAAGTGCAGCAATGTGATTTCCTTTTGCAGAGCAAGCTAATAGAAATAAGATAAAGGGGTGGAGATAGTGTATTTTAGAGGCACAAAGATAAAAGGACTTGAACTCAGATTCGTCAACTCTTGTGCTATAATGGAACCTGCTTTTTACCTCCATGTAGCACTTTGGCAAAAAAGTGAATGTAATAAAATCCTGGATGAAATAAATTGATAGGGGGAATCCCACTGGGATCTTATGGACAACATCCACTGGAAAAACATGCAACATTCCATAATCATACACAGAATGAGATTGGGCAAATCTTATTACCAGTTCATATTGTCAGTGAAGTATAGAAGAGAGAGGACAAAGGACTATACAAAGCTGCCTTCTGTTTATCTGCCGGTGTAATTTGTGCTAGCCTTTACACTATATAAACTATACAATTCAAAGCAAATAATATGCTAAAGTAGCGAAATATAATAAAATATACCAATTTAAGTGATTACAATAGTGCTTGTTGTTGAAATCTACTTTCAACTTGTTTAATATAATACATAATTATAATAGTTTTTCAAAGCTATACTACTGTATACTGTCAAGGACATTGTGTTTCTTCATGTTAGCTGAAATGGGTCATTCACTTTTGTTCTGTACACCTTTTTATATTTCTTGTGAAATCTCCTAATAGGTCCCAGTGCTCTGGATGTAAATAGACATGTACTATTTACAGCATTGACACTACATTGGAAACCTTCACTATGTTAGAAGGTGCTTTAGGTTACAAGGTAACAGCATAGCAAGACCTTTCAAGCAGAGAGGGCTTGTAGGAATCAGATAATCTTGACTTAAAGGGCTTCAGAACGAGTCTCATTAAAAATGTTCCAGTAACAGTGTTGACAAAAATATTGAATCTGTTAGGAAGGTAGCCCTTCACATTGCTAAGCTTTTAAATGGTACCAAAGCAGTCTTTTGATGCCCTGTGCACCAGAATTCCAGCCACACACAACATTTAATTGAAACATGGGACAGATTGTGCTCTCAAATGTTCAGTATTGTTATTGATCCCCAATTTATTTTAAATGTAAGGCCCTTTTCAGCGATTATTTTATAGTGCTTCTACTGCTGCAATTGTTAAATTTCATGCATTGCCACCTAATAATAATACAGTTAAAGTTCAACAAAACGTAGACAACTACAGGCTTTCTGCTACTGCAAAAGATTTAACATACAGTAGCAATATACATGGTTTCTTTACTAACTGTATAGTAGTGTATTGAGATGAATAGAGTGGTACCTCCAAATTATAGGTCAGGGCTAGATCACCCAATTTGTGGTTAGAACTGAGTATAATCAAGTAACTAAAAATATATAATCAAGCCATCAATCACTCAATCAAATGGGGTGAGCTAGAAACCAATAGTGTGCATAGCTTAGAGATGATACAGTGCAGAATGATTCACAATGTCGTAAGTAAAAAGCTAAGGGGCCTAATCTGTTCATTGTGGAGTATTATCACGTGCGATAAGATAATCAATTTTTAGCTTCACACTAAGTAAATCCATCTTCTTGACCAAATAAAGTGATGAATGAATAGGACTTTTTGCGCCCACCTTATACTTTCTATTGGGACATGCACTCAAAAATCTATATTAAATTCATTAAAAGCACTTGGAATCTTCTTCTAAAAAGTTTGAGAGACCCGATGTGGAAACTTTGCCACCTTAGAGGTCTCTGTATAATGGACAAGGGTAATTGGAGGGTTGGCAACCTTTGGCCAGGATGAAAAAGACAAGCACATGGCAAAGGCTCTTATACCAGCTCTGTTTTTTTGTAGCATTTGAACTCTATTAAACCTCTGTACTTTATATAGAACTCATTCTCTAGTATAAAGTCTATATACAATATAACACTCAACCTCTAGAATACCTCTATATATAACACAGAGTTTAGAATATCTCTGTTTAGTATGTTTAATTCAGCCTCTAGTATACCTCTGTATATTATGTAGCACAGCCTCTAGTATACTTTTGTACTTTAGATAACAGTAGATATTTAGATAGATATTTCCTAGCCTTGGAATGAGAGGAAACAGTGCAAGGTTGGGACATAAAATTGTAATTGTAGAAATATTAAAACCGTAAACTTTTTATAACCATAAATGTTCTTCACCTTTTATCTCAACTGGACCTCCCTACTCCTCTGGTTCTAAGGAAGTCTTCTGCTTTCATGCTGCATGGACTGCTTGTGGCTATCAACCAGCTTTGAGCAGTTTTGTGTAACGCAGTGTTTTCCCTTAGCAACATGGAAAATGTTGCTGGAAACAATCAGGATACTTGACTTTGTTCAGTGGTAGCTACTGTCATCAAGGAGATCACCAAGGAAGAACAGAGATATCAATAACAGTTGAAAGCAATAACATATAAACTCACTGGTCCAGCAGCTGAACTAAGATGGCGAAGGGACTGATTTGAATGACTACATATTCTGTGTAATGTGTTTTGCTCTATGTAAAGATACAATAATAGATACTGAGCATGGACTTAGGGAGTAAACCAGAGCAGTCAGAGGAAATCCACGCAAACACAGGTAGAATGTACAAACTTCAAGTGTGAGTGGTACGAGCCACGATGGTCGCTAGCACCGCCGCGACTCACTCCCTTCTGTTCCTGGCGTCCCGGCCATCAATATAGCAACCGGGACATCACTTCCGCTTCTCGACCCGACTGTTGCTAGGACAACAGTCGGACGCTGAGCTGTCAGTTTTCACGTCCCGGCGAACACAGGGCGTCACTAAACCTGCGGGCTGTTAACCTCAAATACATTTATTAGGCAACACCTGGGGAACTCATTATACCATTTCCTTGCCTGTCCCTGATTGGCTTTCTTGACTATTTATGGCAGGGAGAGCTTAGCCTCCCTCTTGGTTATAGCGTGGATTCTGTCTGTTGCTGACCTGTTCCTGTCTTGCCCCAGTGTTCCTGTGGATACTCTTCCCGTTTACTATTGGACCTCCTGTTGTGACCCTATTTCTCTGTTTCTGGATTCTGCTCTCGTGCTGGTGACCCTGACCCTTTGGCATGTTATTTTAATACTCTGCTGACCCCTGTCCTCAGCTTATGTTTGACCATCTGTTCATCATCATCACCATTTATTTATATAGCGCCACTGATTCCGCAGCGCTGTACAGAGAACTCATTCACATCAGTCCCTGCTCCATTGGAGCTTACAGTCTAAATTCCCTAATGTACACACACATACAGACAGAGAGAGACAGGGTCAATTTTGATAGCAGCCAATTAACCTATTAGTATGTTTTTGGAGTGTAGGTGGAAACCAGAGCACCCGGAGGAAACCCACGCAGACACAGGGAGAACATACAAACTCCACACAGATAAGGTCATGGATGGGAATTTAACTCATGACCCCAGCATTTTGAGGCAGGAGTGCTAACCACTAAGCCACTGTGCTGCCCCACCACCTGTTACTATCTATACAGCCTCCTCTGGCCCTACCGCTGCGGTGTTGTTAATAAACTTACACTACATTAAGAGTAAAGTCCTGGGGGCATCCTGTGAGCACATAAAGCTCTACAGGAAAGGCGGCTGCTATAGGTGAAGACCTATTCCAATAGTTCAGTAAGTTTATTATCAGACCGGCAGCCTAAGATTATAACCGGCCATAAAATTTCTCGAGGAATTCCTCGGGATGGATAAAAATGGAACCAACCCAACTCCAGCCCAAGACCTGGCTGGTCAAATTCAGACCCTGTCTCAGATGGTTCAGGGGTTATCGCATCGGCTTTCTGCACAAGATGAAGCCTCTAGGACCTCACAAGTCACCTTGGCACCTGCGGGAGAACCCAAATTAAATTTGCCGGACCGATTTTTACGGGGACAGAGCACTGTTCCGGAATTTCAAGGAAAGCTGCAAGCTCTATTTTCGTCTGAGACCTCTGTCTTCCGGTTCCGAATAGCAAAGGGTAGGTATCATCATCTCCCTTCTCCAGGGTGATCCTCAGTCATGGACCTTTAGTCTGTACCCAACAAGTCCAATAATGCAGTCTGTGGATACCTTCTTCAATGCCTTGGGTCTTCTCTATGATGACCCGGATCGAGTGGCTTCCGCTAAAGGCTCATCTGAGGGCCTTGAAGCAAGGCCGGTGCTCTGCTGAGGAGTACTGTGCTAAATTTGGATGATGGACTGTGGACAGCGAATGGAATGATCCATTGTTACGTAATCCGTTTCGCCTAGGGCTGTCAGAACCGTTCAAGGACAATCTTGTACATTACCCTTCTCCAACATCTCTGGAGACCCTCCTGCAGCTCCCCAACAAAATTGACAGATGGATCAAGGAGAAGAAGGAGTCACCATCTTTTCCATCTGCCTTTGTTCCCGTATCAACGGACTTTGAAGAGCCCATGCAATTAGGAGCATACCATTTTTCGTCTGAGGAAAAGAATAGAAGACGGACTCAAGACCTCTGTCTCTACTGTGGCATCAAGGGTCACTTTTCCAGCTCCTGACCTGACAAATTGGGAAAAGAGCATACCTAGGGAACGAGGGGAAATTCACCTAGGTCTGCAAATTATCATCTGCAAAAATGCAGTTCTACTTTCTGCACGCATCTCTCATGGTGCCTGTTCTGAAGCCATCTCAGCCTTTGTAGATAATGGTGCCACTGGCAACTTTCTGGACACCGGGGTCGCTCATTCCTCTGGGATTCCTTTTGTGAAACTTGACTCTGCCATCACTGTTTGTGGCCTGGATGGTAGTCCGTTGCCTGGTGGTAAAATTGTTTATGAGACTTCTCTGCTGCAGTTAACCGTGGGCGTTCTCCACTCAGAAGCCCTGTCATTTTACCTCATTGATTGTCCATCTGTTCCATTAATTTTGGGCCATCCAAGGCTCTCCCTCCACAACCCTGTAGGGATTGGGTTAAAGGGAAGATTACTCAATGAAGCCCTTACTGTTGGCAGTCCTGCTTGACCGTGTCCCTCCGGATCTTGCAACCAGTGTCTAAGCAGCTCCCTCCTCAATACTATGAGTCCGGGATGTGCTCTGTAAAAACGCAGCTGACTCTTTGCCTCCATATCATGACTTTGATTGCGCCATTGATTCCAAGTTCTAGACTACCCAAAGGGAGGTTGTACTCTCTCTCTGGTCTAGAGACCAAGGCCTTGTAGGAGTACATAAAGGAAAATCTGGAAAAAGGCTTTATTAGTCCTTCTAAGTTCCCAGTAGGAGCCAGATGCTTCTTTGTATCAAAAAAGACGTTGGATTGCGGCCCTGTGTCCACTACGGGGTCTTAATCAAATCACAATCAAAAACACGTATCCTCTTTCCCACATCTCTGTGCTTTTTGATCAACTAAAGACTGCCACCATCTTCACCAAGATTGATCTCCGCGGAGCATACAACCTTATCCACATAAGAAAGGGGGACAAATGGAAAATGGCATTCATCACACATTCTGGCCACTATGAGTACCTGGTCATGCCGTTTGGTCTTTGTAACGCACCTGCAGTGTTTCAAGATTTAATTTATGCTCCATGAATTTCTCGGCCAGTTTGATGCCGTGTATTTAGATGACATCCTGATATATTCACAGTCATTGTCTCTACATCGGTGTCATGTTAAGCAGGTTCCCCAAAAACTTCATGATCACCATCTTCTCGCCAAGTTGAAGAAATGCGAATTTGAGGTACAGAAGGTGTCATTCCTGGGGTACATAATTTCCTCTGTTGGCTTTTACATGTGCCCAACTAAAGTCCAAGTCATTCTAAATTGCGTACAACCCAATAACCTCAAAGCTGTCCAGAGATTCTTGGGCTTCACAAATTATTATAGAAGATTTATCCGCGGATTCTCAGATCTAGAGGCCCCTATTGTCGCCCTTACGCGTAAGGGAATGAATCCCACGAATTGGCCCCATCACATTTGAAGCCCTCAAAAAAGCATTTGTCTCTGCTCAGATTCTCAGACACCCTAATCTAGATATACCCTTTGTACTAGAGGTTGATGACTCTGATATAAGAGCTGGAGCTATCCTCTCCCAGAAAGACCCTCATACTCACCGTTTATATCCTTGTGCATATTTCTCCCGTAAATTTTCTGTCGCTGAAACTAACTATGATGTTGGCAATCGGGAACTTTTGCCCATCAAATGAGCTTTTGAAGAATGGCGTCATTGGCTGGAAGGAGCCATTCATGTAATTTCCGTGATAACCGATCACAAGAATTTTCAGTACATCGAGTCTGCCAAAAGGTTGAACCCCAGACAGGCCCACTGGGCGCTCTTCCTTAACTGTTTTAAGTTCATTATTACCTACAGACCCGGTTCCAAAAACATCAGGGCGGATGCGCTATTAAGGAGCTTAATGTTGCATCATGTGCCTGTTTCTGAACCACTGCCTTTTATTCCATCATCTATCATTCATTTTGGATTAACTCAAGACTTGTGTGTCACTCTCTGTAGATTTCAAAAGATAGCACCAGCAGAAACTCCTGTGAACCGTTTGTTTGTTCCAGTCCACTTAAGAAAAACGGTTCTTTCTGAAGCTCATGACAGCAAGACCAGCAGGCATCCTGGTATCTCTAAGACAGTGGAGATCCTTGCATGTTCTGTGTGGTGGCCCTCATTATCCTCAGATGTCAGGTACTTTGTTTTGTCTTGTGAAAATTGTGCAAGGAATAAGATTCCCAGGAACTGTACTTCAGGCCAGCTTGTTCCGTTGTATATTCCTTTGAAACCTTGGACACATTTATCAATTGATTTTACTGTAGATCTTCCATCTTTTGCAGGGCATAATACTATATGGGTGGTTGTTGACCGATTAAGTAAAATGTTTCATTTCATACAGTTAACTAGACTTCCCAGTGCACGAGGTCTAGCTACACTTTTTTCTCAAGATGTGTTTCAGCTCCATGGTCTACCTACAGATATTGTCTCTGTGGCTCCCAATTTGTTGCACAGTTTTGGAAATCCTTTTGTACCCTCCTTGGGATCAACATCAGCCTCTCATCCGCATACCACCCTCAATCTAATGGACAGATGGAAGGGTTAATCAATCCCTGGAACAGTTGTTACGTTTGTACACCTCAGAATTCCACGACAATTGGTCTTCTCTATTACCATGGGCAGAATTTGCATACAATAACGCATGTCATTCTTCCATCCATACTTTTCCATTCTACTGTAATTTTGGGTTTCACGCTAGGTCCAATTCTCTGTATTCGCTCAGTTCTTCTGGCCTCCCGGAAATATGATCCACAGCTGCTAATCTCAAGGTTATTTGGAAAAAAGTTCAGTCTTCTTTGAGGTGGGCCTCTTTTCAGTCTAAAACGTTTGCTGACCGTCATCGTACGACTTGTCCTTTTAAAATAGTTCAGAGGGTCTGGCTCTCTACTCGCAACATCAAACTCAGACAACCCTGCAAAAAACCTTGGCCTAAGTTTATTGAACCTTTCACTATCATCAAGCAAGTGAACTCTGTAGCCTTCAGTTTAAAACTTCCTTGCTCATTGAGAATTCCAAACACTTTTCATTGCTCCCTTCTCAAACCGGTGTTCTACTCAAGTCAGTTTCGATATCTTTAGCCCTCAAATACTTGGTCATCTGATTTGTATGGACGTCAGAGATTGGTAATCGAAAAAATTCTCCAGTCCAAGGTCAGGTCCATTTTCTGGTTCAATGGAAGAATCGTGCATTGGAGGACGGTGGTAGTCACTTTAACGGTGCTGATAACACCGACAGTGATTACCACGGAGGGGAAAAAATGATAATGACTTCCTCGACCTAGAAGAAATAATGACTGACCTTAACAATGACAGAAGAAGTTCCCGGCAGTTTGAGAACAAATCACGATCCCTAGTAAGAACGGTATCTTTCTTCTACATCATTTTCAATTGCGACCTTTGTATTACTATTTTTAAAACGCTTCTCATCCGACCTGTTATACTTAAGCCTAAGTGTAATAATTAGGTAGAATAGGAAGCGGCCTTGCCACTTTAAAAATAGTGATACAGCATTATATTATATTATATTATATTATATTCAGCATTATATATCTAATCAGGTGCTTAAATTACTTTTTCCAGATTGTTAGCAAATATCCAGGTTGTCATGATGAGGTTTATTTAACATTTGTAGTTAATTAAGATTTTTTAAAATAAGATGATAAAAGGGTCACTATAGTGGTCTTTGTATAGTTTAAATTTAAACTAAAAGGTGGTTTTAGAGAAATATGTGTACTCCCAAAATGGTGAATAACAGCATTAATGTTAGAAACAGAGACCTCAGTGGAGTGGATTTTAATAGTGGAAGGTGCAATCGTTTTTCAGATACAATTACTGGGGACAGTATCCTCAATTTTAGGATTACTTTAAACAGCAGCTCTTTGTTTAATTTTCTATTATGGTCAGAAAGTTAGTAGATAGGGAAGGAATAGTTCCAATCATTGTTTTCTGAATATTTTTTGGCTATAGCATTCATGCGGTTATAGGGAAATATTTTAACACTGATGTTGAAGTAACCCATTTCTCTGAAGGAATGGGTTTACAAACACCAGCAATTTATTAAGTTTAAAAATAACTTGCATTATATATACCATTATTTTACAGATTGCTATGATACAAACCCTAATAATTCAAAATTGTATGGCATTGAAATGATGGCACAGATTAGCAGTAGAAGTGGTAAGATAGACCCAACTATTCAAACCAGAAGAATTTGTATTTCAACTATAAATCCTTTTATTCAATATGGCTGCAATGATTCTTTTGACTGCTATGCATTTTTAAAACAAATATTTTAAATATATTGCATTTTATAAATTACTGATATATCTATAAAGTATTACTTGATGCATCTGTATGTATACATTTGAGACCAAGTTATAATACCATATGCTTTATTATTTTTTGTGGCTTTTATATATGTTATGTTATTATTGTTGTTGTATGTGTTAACGCATTATTTATTTTGCATAATTTTAGCAGTAATCAGGTTGCATTGTTACATCGGTCAGGGATCACTGGTATAAATAAGACTGCTTTGCATAATGTATTCCATATTTCCTGTCAAAGAGGATAAACCTGTATTGCTTAACAGGGACACAGATCTTGGCTAACCTTATTTGCATTGCATTGCTTTCAATACCATACTGCTTGCTCATTTTCTAGCATTTCATGTTCTATCTATCTATCTATCATGGAAGCACTCACACTGAGAAATATGTTATTTATAATGTACCTGCAATTTCTAATTTATGCAAATACCGAAATAAAACTTACACTCAGTTGCCACTTTACAAGACCCCTCTTTGGCCCCAGAACTGCCTGAATTTTTCCTGTCACAGATTCAACAAGTTGCTGGAAACATTCCTTAGAGATTCTACCACATTCTAAAGTTACTCTATTGGATTGAGATCTGGAGACTGTAGAGAAAAGTGGAGTACACTGAACTGATTGTCATGCTTATGGAATCAGCTTTAGATGATGTGGACTTTTTGACATGGCGCGTTATCCTGCTTAAAGTAGCCATTTAAAGATGGGTGGATTGTGGCCATAAAGGGATGCTCAGTAACAATATTCAGGTAGACTGTGGCATTTATTGATACTCAATCGGTGTCAAGAAGCCCAATGTTTGCCAAGAAAACATTCCCCCACACACCATTTCACAACTGCCACCAGCCAGCACCGTTGACATATGGTGGAATGGATCCATGGGTTCATGTTAGTTACAGCAAATGCTGACCCTACCATCTGCACATTGCAGCAGAATTTAGGATTATTCAGACCAGGCAGTGTTTTTCCAATCTCCAATTGTTTTGGAGAGCCTATGCCTACGGTAGCTTCAATTTCCTGTTCTTAGCCGACGGGAAAAGAGCCAAATGGGATATTCTGCTGCTGTAGCCCATTCACTTGTCAGTTCGAGGTACTTCCCATTCATGGATCCTCTTCTGCATACCACTTCTGTAACGCATGTTTATTTGACATACTGTCACCTTCCTGTCAGTTTCAACCTGTCTGACCTCTCTGGTTAACAAGAGATTTTTGCTCACTGAACTGATGTTCAATGGATGGTTTTTTTTTTGTTTTGCACATTATTTTCTTTAAACTCTAGAGACTGTTGGGTGTAAAAACACAGTAAACATATGCACAATTTTCACCACAAAAATCTGATTCTATCTTCATTTAATGAAAATATGAATTGGCAGTTCTTACATCACAATGCTCCAGAGACCACCCATTGCTTCAGGGGATACAATTTCTTTCATAATTTCATCTTTTTAAGCAGGTTTTACAACCCTCTGCTGACAGAACACTTGCATTTCATAGACCATAACATTGTCATCAATGATTAGAATGGCACACACAGTGATATGCAATGATGGTCATTATCATATGAAAGAAGACTAAGGTTGGCTGTACATAGCAGCTTCATTGCAGGAGGGAGACTATTTTTCTATATATATCGACATGAATTGCTAATTAAGTCATACAAAAAATGGGTTTGGACGAAGTTTCTAAGCATTCATTTTCTATTAATTATTTTTTCTTTTTAGTTATAAAAATGAAATAAACAGTGCACAGTCGGGAAACTAAGGCTTTATATTTACTGCATGGAAGATCATTGTGCCATTAGAGTGTTCCCAGAACCCTTTGCTAAATATGTAAAGTAGAAACTGAACATATAATATGTGTAATCATTGCAGCAATCCCACATAGCTTTTTTTCTTAAATAGCAAGATAAGTACATTTAAAGCAAGTATTTGAGTGATATTCTATAAATCATTATCTCCATTTCAAAATCTGTTTGAAGGTTGCAAAATAGGGATGCCAATTACACACACAGGCTCACAGCTCTCAGCATGTCATGTGAAGGTCGAGGGGGAAGAAGGTAGGGAGGAATTTAAAGTTATTAGAGCAGACAGAGCTCAGGGTAGTTCCAAAGTGTCTCTGCTCAATACATCATTTGCCATATGACTGTGGTTGCCATGGTAGCCCATGACACTGTGCAGAATTATAAAACATTAATAGCAGCCTGGACATGCAAAAGTAAAAATGGTAAATACCAACATTCTTGTTATAGAGTGCCATAGTGATTTATTTAAAAAAAAAACCACATATTTTTTCATGCAATTGCCGCTTTAATTTAAAGAGTTGTGATAGCAGTTTTGTTACAGAACTGTGCAAATAAAAAAATATAATATGATGATTGCATCAACATGTTGTGCAATAAAAAAGTGGGAGAAGTGGAGTCAGTATTGAAAATATTTTTGAAGTTCTTTAACTGTATATTATTTGAAATTGTATGATGAATACATGTTTTCTTTTTGTTATGTGGTGGATCATGAAGAGAGCTGAGCTTTATAGATATTTAACCTATATAACTAGCTGTGAGGGGCTATACATCATCATCAGCAAGTTTAAATGTGAAGTAAGTACCTTATGACTATTTATGTAAACCAGAGCCTGAATTATTTTAGCTATTGTCAGTGACCCAGTAATGGAATCTTTATTAAAAAATAAGGTGTTGTACTCTCTTGGAAAGTAGTGAAATTGCAGTAACATTAAATGAGAATCGTGTTACATTTTGGAACATATCGTTTTGCAGAAGTGTGAAGATCCAATGCAGTCTTCAAGTTATGCTTTTTATTCACAGTTCTGTGGAATGCCATTCTGCATTGTAGCTATAAATTCATATTTTGCAGGGTTTATAGTCTTTTAATTGGAGTAAGCTGGCTCAGCTCATACACTGGCTCAGCTCTTTTCCGCAGCTCCCACTTTTCCTTATTCTCACATATATATATTGGATATTTCTGAACACTGTTGGACAAAGTGACAGCGGTGCTGAGGATCAATTTCATACCAAAAACCAAGGCTTTAGGATCTACTGAACTACCATCTCTGTTCAGCCGTGGGACTCACAGAGCTCAACTTTGATTGCTGTTTCAATATCTGTACAGATGCCCACTGAGCTCAATTGTGATTACTGTTACCATCTTTATTTGGTTGCTGGACCCTCTACACCCAGCTGTCAGTGTTCTGGACATCGTTTTGTCAGAGCAGAAAAAAATGCATATTCTATTAACCCCAGCCAAGGAGTGCTAAAGTATCCTTCTCATCTTCCATTGCCCTGTACAATTTGGATCAACTGTTCCTTTCCACTCTCTCCTTACCTACCCAGCTAATACACATTCATCCACATTTCTCATATCTCTCCATCATCCACATACTCAATGTACACTCTCTCCTAATCACTGTCACCACACGTCTCTCCAAACTCTTCTTCTTTCTCCATCATCCTATTTCTCCCTCCCCTATTAAGATTTTTCCTTCACTGCTTCCCTTCTCACTAGTCTGCACACACGAACTGTTTTGTCTCCTGCACCTACCACTCACCAGCCTACATAAACAGAAATAAACCTCACACCTACAAATCCTCCTCACATGTCCTCCTTCTCACCTTGTTTCTTCTCATGGCTGCTGGTGACATTCCACCTAATCTTGGGCCCCGTAAAATAGCGATCTCTGCTCTTGGTCCTTGCTCAACACCAAATCTTTCCATCCACCTTGTATATGCAATCCTGCCAACATTATCCACATATCTGCACTACCACAGTGCTCAACAGTGCCTGACTGTAGGGAAAAAAAGGACATACATAAAAGAGGGAAACACAAGGTGAATACAGACATGAAAACTGAACATGAAAAATACAGACAAGATAAATGCAGACATGAAAACTAATGGTATGGAAGTCCCTGCTCATGAGAGAGCTTATATTCCAAGTGGAAGATAGCACAGCTGAAAATTGAGGAGCAAGTGTGGTTCAGAATGGAGATTGGGACAGTTCTGAGAGTGCATTAGTATCATGAGGGATAAGATAAGATCTAGAAAAAAAGATGGGTTTTCATTGATTGTTTAAAGCTTTGAAGGCCGTGAGAAAGCTTTATTGGGCATGGTAGAGAATTCCAGAAGTGGGGTGCTGCAAAGGTGAAGTCTTGTAAGTGGAAGACAGTGGTAGATCTAACGGGCTAAGAGGAAGAGTATTTTGATATGAGATTTGAGATATATGAGGGGGTGGTGTTGTTGAGGGCTTTGTAGGTAAGAGTGAGTAATTTGAATTGGATTCTGGGGGACACAATGAAATAGGGATACTGTGGTATGGGAAATGCCAGATAGCAGGAGGTTGCAATAGTCAAGATGGGAGATGATGAGAGAATGGAAAGGAGTTTTGGTAGCATGTTGGGTAAGAAAATGGAGTATTCTGGCAATGATTCTAAGATGGAGTCAAGACTGCTGGGAGAGAGTCTGAATGTAAGGTATAAAGCAGATGGTTGAGTCAAGTGTGACACCAAGGCAGAAAAGTGTGCCAGAGGAAGTAACACTTCCCCGAGAGAAGAGGTGTACAATGAAAAAAGTAAAGGGCCAAGAACAGAACCTTGTGGGACTACAACAGATAGTGAGAGCGGAAGGGAGGATGTGCCAGAGGTAGAAACACTAAAGGAGCATTTTAATGGGTAGGAAGTGAACTAGGAAAGAACTGTGTCACAAAGTTCAGTGTGTAGGTGAAAAGGGTGAATAACAGTGCCAAAAGCAGTAGAGAGGTTGAGGAAGATGAGTATGGAGAAAAGGCCCTAAAATTTTTCACTAAGTAGAACATTGATCACTTCTGTAAGAGCAGTTACAGTGGAATGTTAGGGGCAGAAGCCTGATTGCAGACAGTCGAGAGGAGAGAAAGTAAATGTACACCAATGGCACAAGTAGTTTGGTGGCAGTAATTAAAGAAAGTAAATATTTTTTTTGAAAATGAGTTTTGGATTGGGTTAAGAGTACTTGTGTTTTGCTTTGTACATGTAGCTGTGGGTGAAGGGGAGGGCATGAGCTAAGGTGAGGATGAATGAAAGGAGGTTGTGGTTGGAGACTGGGAAGGCTAAGCTACAGAAACTAGAAATGGAGCATTAACAAGAGAAAGGAAGGTCAAGGGAGTGTCGATCGCAGTGGGTGGGAGGTGAGATCCACTGGGAGAGACCATAGCTGGAAGTAAGCTACAAAAAATAGTGGCAGAAAATACATTGGTATTCACTAACTTTTTACTTTCATTTGTGCATTTTTTGTCCTATCCTGTATGTCCTTGTTTTATGTATATTCTGTTTCCGACACTGTCCAGCATTTTCAAACACTGTGGTACCTTACCAACCAAGAACAATAAAAATAATATAAGTGACTCACCATTTGCCTGCTTTCAGTAAATAAAAATATACATAGAATGTATTTCATGGACAGCATTTCATTTCTCTAATATGTGAGAAAGAATTATAACACAGACTGGGGACCAGTATATCCAATACCATTATCAACAGATTGAAATCTAGAAATCTTGTACAAAGATGAAAGATGTGCAGCTTAATTATCTTCCCAAATCTTCCAGGGATAGTCTTTTATCTAATAAAATGCTATGCTTCTATAGGATTTTCATCTCATCAATGCTCATAGGTGCTTGTGAAGAGATCAAAGTTCTTCAAAGTGTTTGGTATGCATATCAGTATATTTTCTACTTTTTACAGTTACAGGCAGTTTAGCTCACATGGTTTCATACGTAAAGACATAGCTGAAGATGCAGAACAAATGTGGCAGTCCTTTTGCTTCTCAAGATAAAGGAGATTAAGACTTAAAATAAATTTATACTACAAGAGCATTCACTCACTTGAATACAGAAGCCTCCTACTGGTTGCAAAGTATATATCCTAAGGCATCCTGAGTATCACAGCAGAAAACCAGTAAAGACAGAGAACAAACATTTTAATAATTAGTATTATTAAGAAATTTGTTTAAAAATGTTTTAGGGGTACTGTATTTTGTGAGGAAATAAAAATGTTGACCGTAGTAGACAAATATGATTGTAAACTAGTATAACATTTTATCAAACATACCTCACAAGAGAAAAAATAAAGCCACATGTGTTTAAAGAGAAACTGAATATATGACAATATATCCTTGACTTACAAACCCTGTATTATCAGAATAAGATTAATTTGGAACAAAAACATACTCCCCAATTGATAATGTAATAATAAATATTCTCTATGAAGCACAGGCATTCAGAAATAACAATGGTAGAGGCATTAAGAGGGCCTACTTATTGAAGAATAGGAATAAAAATAAGGGTTATGAATGACAGTTGACTTTGAAGAGATGGGCTTTCAGAAAGCATTTAAACATTATGAAAATTAAAGAAAATCTAATAGGGTGGGAGAAGTCAGATAACCATGAAGAAGAGTACAGAAGTCTACTGGTAAATTTATGGGTAAGGTCATAAATAGTAAGGGATGTGTAGACAAGGGTTACCAGTCTAAATGTTATTCTAGAAGTTATGGGAAACCATAGCAAGGATTAACAAAGAGGAGCAGCTAAGAAAATGGCATGTTTAGATAAATATTGCAATAGAATTCTTGATTGATTACAAAGTTTATAGTTTGTCCAATGGGAGGCCAGATAGAAGGAAATTACAACAGTAAAGGCAGGACATAATAAGAACATAGAGCAGAAACCTGATTGGTTGTTGTATAAAGAAGGGATGTATTTTGGATATATTGCACAGTAGGACGTGGCATAGCATATAGATTGTATGGAAATGTGGTATACAGGAGAGTAATTAGTTGAAGGTGACTCCATGACAGTAAGCCTGGGAAGTAGGGATAATCGTAGTGACATTGACTAATACAGAGATAGCATGTAGAGGTTTGGAAGATGAGAACCACAACAGAAGTGTAAATTAAGAATTCTATACATAATTAGAAGTGAATGGATCCACTGGGTCAGCTAATTAACATATGATTGACCCTCATTCAGACAAGATTCACCAAATAAGGAATATTCTATCATCATCATTATTTTTATATATATATATATATATATATATATATATATATATATATATATATATATATATATATATATATAGTGCCACTAATTCTGCAGGGCTGTACAGAGAATGCACTCACAGCAGTTCCTGCCCCAATAGAGTTTACAGTCTAAATTCCATATCACACAGACTAGGGTACTCTATTCAAAATCATTCCAAGCCAGCCAACAAAATACAGTCAATTTCAAAGCTTGATCCATTATCATATTATCATAACCTTATAAAGTCACAAGTACCCAGTTTCACACTAAGTCTGCCTGGTTGTATTACCGGACAAACTTCTCTGTAGTGAATGTTGACTTCTACACAGCTCTGTATATTAAAACATTTTACTGCTGCACTGTTTTATTTGTCCAAGCCCTTAACTCTAGTTTTACAGCTTAGCCACAGATTTCCACTAAATTATAAACCAATGTTTCAGATTTGTTCAAATTTTGCTTGTGCTTATCAGAGCTGTTGACAAAACAAATCCCCTCATCCGTTACCTTCATATTACCTTCATCTTAGTACAAGACACATATTGGATTCATCTTTTAATTACAGGCTTGTTATTCTTTACAGAATATTTTGTCATCTGCTTTGTGGTCATTCTAAAATGTCACATTTGTTCAACCTTATTGAGCTCCATAGTGCATTTTTTCTTTCTGATCTGTTCACCAAAGAAATATTTTTCATCTTCATGACGTGCTTGCTGAAATCATGTCTAATCATGAAGTCCAATTCATGTGGAAATTCTGGAGAGCTCCTTTTTATAAACTGGTAAATTAAGCAACAATCCTACATAGGGAATTATTTAGTTCTTCTTTAAATAGCAAAAGTACCTTTTAAGCATTAATCATTTTTCTTAGCTATCCTCATACAAGTCATTATCTCCTTTCCAAAGACACAATAGTAAATACCATCATTCCCCTTATAGCATGCCACAGTGATTTTATTGAACATTAAATAAAAGCTCACCTGCTTTTTTATAATTTGACTGCTGCTTTAAATAGTTTTTTTACCTTCATTTCAGTGGAGAAACCAAATCAGATTTTGGAACAGCACATCCAAAAATGATGTTTGTAGCCATAAGGACAATTGGATGGAACTTTTTCTCTTAGCAGAATTTGCCAGTGTCAATTATCAGAGCCACAGTGGGCCCATTTCCTTACATATGTTATTAGATTTATATTTAGGTATGTTTTCAGGTTAATAAAATTATATATACTTTATACTTTATTTATATTTTCTATGGAAACTTGTTTGTCTTGTAAATGCTTGTTATTCTCTCAATGAAATCCTCCGTAGGTGTGGTCAACATTATTGGAATACAAACACAATTAAATCCCAAGTGATATAGTAGATAGAGTAATAGGATTGATCGTGTGTGTGATGTATCAAGGTCCTGATTTACTACAACAAGTAACAGAAGGCCAGAAGGATAAATCAACACTCTAGGCCTGATTCATATCCGAATGCAAATTGCATGAGAGGTTTATGTTTTTTTAAATAACATGTAAATGAGCATAGTTCCAGTTGTATTCAATTCCAAGCATGTCTCAAGACACATTTCGACTTGATTCTGGGTGGAAGTACACTCATTTTAAACAGTCACATCACAATGCATAAAACTTTTATTTGATCATAAAGTAACAACTCTTAACAGTATAATCATTTATATAAATATTGATTTCAAATACAACATTTTTTATTATGTTTTTTTACATTAATGACAGAAATAAAGATTATTTCAATGCATACTGTACATTCAATGCATTTTGATATCATATGTTAGCTGCTCACAGTTGTCCTGCGAGAGCTACCGTCATGCATATGTGTAATTTTTAAATCAGAGACTATGTCGTGTCAGTCATAACTATCAGTCGGCATTTACACCTGACCTGTAATGGGTGCTAATAAACATCCTTACAACAAACACAATACTTGAATTGGCTACATGTGCATCAGAATGGCCTTACTGTACATGGCCTACATTATACCGACCCTTCCCTCCCCCATTTCACCTCTCAAGTCATAGACAGCCATAAGTAGCATTTGAGTTTGGACATGAAATGTATGTAATTGCATTAATTGGTAAAATGTCAGTTTCTGGGCATGTGCAAAGGTATTTCATGCAAGCTATGCTATGCAACCGGACGCATGTCTATACATGAATCAGGCCCTTTGTGTTCAATACATTCCTACCAAAGAGGCTGGTATAGGAAAAAAATAACATGTTAAGGGACAAGTCTGTCTCGTGGACACCTTGGTTAATGGTAATGATACTTACCATATGCAAAGGTTACAAACAGGTAAAATATTTCAATTGGAATTTTACTGTTTATAATGATTCCTTGTAGATGAAACGAGGATATTCTCAACAAAAATGGTTGATTTTATAACTTTTAAGCAATTTTTTGCAATCAGAAGTAGTCAAAAATATTGTGGACATTTTGAAATCTTTATGTATAGTGATCAAATTAGCATGCATAAGAATAAACCAGAGTGCTGTATTGGAACGGTATGGTAACTTGTGTTTGAATTTTTGAATTTAGACACAGGCTGAAACTAGATTGCCATAGAGTTCTCTTACTGCCTCAGTAAGACTGTTAATTGCAGTATTCATGGGCACCAGACTGGCATCTATACATTCAAAACTAGTACATATAAGCTGTTGACTCTGATGGATGTTATGCAAATATTTCATCAATTTAGTGTGCTGTCTTTGGATTTCTCTCACTGTATCTTGCTGGAATGTAAGGAAATTGCTTTGCACTTCCCTAAAGTGCAAAATAGAAGTTGCCAAATGTGGAACATTTGCTGGTTTCATTGGTTTGGGTGGAACAGTTTCAGGATGGATCTGTGGTTCAGGTTCACCAGATTCAACTTCTACTGAGAAATAATCTACACATTCCAGAATACTTTGTGTATCATTAGCGATGTCTGGTGCTGGTAATGTTACTGCAATTCCATCTTGGACTCTGGACTCTTGAGACACATACATTTGTGATTTTCCTTTTTTTAAATAATAAAAAAAAAGTCGTATTCAACATCTATCTATTCCAAAACATTAACTCACTTTCTAATGACTCATCATCATCATCATACAGAGCGATTAGTGGTGTTGGCTGTGTTTGAGAAGAACCTGTGTGTTTAAAAATGCAAGATGACTAAGGTTAATATATTACATTTTAAAAATATTTATTTTGAAACTGTGAAATAAAAACATGGCATCCACAAAGCATTGTGATATTATTTGACATATGTCAGACTTCTGAATTCGATGTGTAAAAATGTATAACATTTACATGATGCTGGATTGTTAAATTAGCATAAAGAGTTTTATACATTAAATGTAAACATTACTCACCAGTCTTAGGGTGTGACAGAAGCCTGTCTGCGTCTGAGACATGTATCCCTTCTTTGAACTCATTGCATCAGCTGATTAATTTCTTCCTCATTGTCACACTTCTGTGCTAAAGGCTGGAAATGACAGCTATGGAGCAAAGAGTATGGTGAAAACATAACAGTTTATTGAGCAAACATAATCCAGAATAGTGCAGAAAAGGTACAAACCAGATGTGACGAAATAAGTTTGATAACACCATAACCAGCCTGTCCCTCGTTTCTCTCAAAATGTGAATTATAGCATGTACTTTTTATAGCCCTTGCTTTTGTTCCCCAGCTCAACAGAGTACAACAGCAGTGTCTAATTACATGTGGATAAGGGGACATTGTAGCTCATTGTAAATATGTATATTGCTTATTGTATCTTGTTGATATTGCATGGAAGCTGTTAGTCAATGTCCTTAAGTTGAAGCCAGGTGAGTTATGAGTAGGGATCAGGTTGCAAGAAACTGGTGAGGGGGGTGGCTAATTAGTATCCATTGTTCTCACCAGACTACTCCAGACATTTGGTGTACAATCCAACAGGGGTGTTTCTGTGGAAGCACAGCTCAACTCCACCCCCCTCTCCAACCCTCCAGTTCAGGACTCACCAATGTTTAACAAGGTGAGACCCAGGGGCTTGCCCAGGGAGAAGGAAACACTGTGGAAATTTGACCCTAGATATAAGGAGCCACTCCAGTAGGGGGGGGGGATGATGATCATTCTGAGAATTGATGTCTGGAAGCTGTAGTGGCTGTTGGTTTTTGAGTTGCTATTCTCTACCAGTGGAATACATTGGCAGAACCATGGGTCGTCAAGTCAGGACAGCTAGGTGACTGTAACTCCTTAAGCTAGTGGGGTAAGGGACAAATGTTGTTCTAAACCTGCCTGGCATTTATTTGCTGGTTATATATAATATTCTAGTGATTGTTTTTCTTACAATAAATGCACTGTTGTACTTTTCTAACTGCATCTGCCTGAGTGACTAAGGAACTTAGAAGGTACTGGGTAGGCTTCCCTGGCAAGGAAGCTACCTATGGGTGGTCAGCCAGAGTGAAGTGGGTAGAATTGGGCCAGAAAACACGGTATCTTCGCACCAGATATAACTGAGACTAAACAACGGATCTCTGTGCGTGGTTGAAAGCAGATAAAAAAAAGAATACGGCAGGTACAGGTGAACTAGCTGAGTGAGATGAAATCAGGAACATAGAAGACAGCTAGCAGCCTGTAGTAGTCCAAGGAAACAGGAGCAGTAACAACAGCAACAATGACAACAGCAACATCAATGATCAGCTAAGATGAGCTGTGGAAAGCAGGCATAAATAGACAGAATACAGGTGCAGCAATTAACAGAAGTATAAGGTTACCCCTTGCTAGTGAGGGAAGATGCAAGGGTACAATAGCAGCACCTCTTGTGAGTCAAAGGTACTGCAAGGCTAATACAAATAATACCAAGTCCAAAATAGTCCAGGAGACAGGAGCTGCTGACAAAGCAGCATCCTTAGGTTATGCTCCAGTACAGGCAGAGGCAGATCATGACACTCATAGAAAGTATATTCAATGACCAGGGTGGGGCCATCGCCAGTCTCTACTGCTATTCTCCTCTCATATGACATTTCTTGTTTTACCTGTCTCTTTATATCTGATATGCGCTTGAGGCAATTCTAAATGGATAATTTAACAAAGCCAACCACATTCACAGCAGCATATACAGAAGACCAAAGCTGTTTGTTTTCTAGAATATGATGTTTTGCAAGCTTGCCTGCCCAAAATCCCGTCATACACTAACTCTATGCTTGCCACAAGCACTCAATTTTTCTCAAAGCTGACGTACATGTTGCACCCAGATTTAATCTTCCCACTAGCTGCAGAAGACTTTGCCTTTTCCTGAAGCTCATGACCCTTCTCACTTACTTGCACCTCTGTTTCTCTCTGCTCCTCCCCACTGGACTGCACCTCTTTCCTTCCTATCACCAGCAGAAACACAAAACAAACACAGGTTTGAAAAATACTCACACAAAAATTACAGTCTACAGTCTATACAGCATACAATAAATAAGGCCAGATAAGTAAATATATATCACAGGTACACAAAACACACAACTCACATATATTTTAAACAACAATCACCAATCTCCTGCTCTCTCCACTACTCACTCTAACTCCTGCAACCCCAATCAATAAAAATAAGGAAGTAGAAAGGCTTTCATTGGTGAGGTCAAATTCACGTTTGCAATTAATAGTTTCTTGAAATTGGCGATTTGTTAACAAAATTCTGTCAATTTCATGCTTATATGGTTGTGTGAAAACCGCTACAGAGCTCAAGAGATCGACAGCAATTTCAAAATTGACCCTCAAACACGTAGTATAATACATATGGTGGCTTGGCACATAAATCCAGAGCCAATGTACTGTGATTTGCATCGATTTCAAGTCGTGGAATAAATAGCCCCTTCATACATTTTGTCCCATGAATCTGGTAAACACCAAAGCAAGATCAGAGAAACTGGTATGTTTTCATCTGTACTTTAAACTGAAATCTACAGCAGGATTTATACGAGGTCTTAATCCCAGAAGATACTCTGCTCAGTAGGCTCTGATTATCGCTGTGTATAAAAAGATGCCTGCTAACAAAGACCAGAGGGAGTGCTAAACTCTCTGATTTAAGCTTCTATCTTAGCAGCAAAAGATTTCCAAAACCTTCGGGAAATTTGTATTCTGTGTGTAAAGTCGAAAGCTGGCAAAGACTGGAGAAAATTGTATGTTTCGTCTGAAGTCCATATTGCATTTTACAGCAGGACCTACAAGATGCTTTACTCTCTGCAAAAATTCTACTCATCTGGCTTTGAATATTGCTGTAGATGGACACAGTTGCTTGTTAACAAAGATCGGAAGGAGTACAAAAATCTCCGATTCAAGCCTCCATTGTAACAGCAAAAAGACTACTAGAATCTGCAGTTAATCCCTATATGGGGCTTTAGATATGAGACTGCTGTTTTCAAACCTAATAGGATAAAATTAATGTCCAGTTCAGTTATTAATACACAGTGACAGTCTATATCTAGTTGTCATCTGGATATTAGGTTCATTTTTAAATTGATTTAATTGAATTCTTATATGTCCTTATAATTGTGATTATAATAGACATTTGAGTATTGTTATTTCAGATGAGTATTGTCTGCATAGCATTGATAGCCCAGTCCATGTTGTATGATTAAGTCACCAAGCACATATATATAACAAATAGCATGGGAGACAAGATGGAGCATTGTTTGAGTCTGATTGGCATAGGCATTGGTGCAGATGAGTATACAAATGAAGACACTCTGTGAGCCACCAGTGAGAAATTATTTGAACGAGCTAAGAACTCTGCTGTCCAGTCCACAGAAAATCTTCAGGCCTTCTATTAAAATCTCAGGCTCCACAGTATCCAAGACTCCAAAGAGTTCTAGAAGTAATAATAATGAACAATCAACTCTGACTCCTGCAATTGTCCTACTGTGCATGAAAGACATAAATTGTCTCCATGACCTTCAACTTGAGTGTTCTAGCATAGATCACAACTAGATTTTGGCTTCTGTAACTCCATGACTATATGATGAACTAGTAGTTATCTGAATGCTCTTAAAATGAGCTCCTAAGGGACATAAATCTTTAAGGAAATTGGCTACTCTGTGCATTGAATTAGTTATTTACAAACCTTGAGGGATCCTCAAAATCTGAGTTATCTAATAACTTGCCTTCATCCTTAAAGAAAAGCATGAAAGCAGACACCTCACAGGAGTAAACCTTGATGGTGTTCTGGCACTTGCAAGACAGCAGTGTTCCCCAAGAATCTTTCCAATGAGGAAGAAGCTCTAACCAGACCCTGCATTAATCTAACCAGACTCTGAGCCCAAACTGACTGCACTATAAACCTGAGTTGCAGTATGACTAGATTCCACCAATTGAAGTATATCTCAATGGGAGCGGGGTGGCGGCTGTGGGAGATGCTGCAAACCGGGGAGATACTGGTAATTGGGACACAATAAAGTAAAAATAGGAAATTCCCCAAATATAGAGACGCTTTGGAGGGTTTACTAGAATTTAAGTTTAGTCCATACAATTTGTAAATATGATTTTCAAAAGATTATGGGCTAGATTTACTAAGCTGCGGGTTTGAAAAAGTGGGGATGTTGCCTATAGCAACCAATCAGATTCTAGCTTTCATTTATTTAGTACCTTCTACAAAATGACAGCTATAATCTGATTGGTTGCTATAGGCAACATCCCCACTTTTTCAAACCCGCAGCTTAGTAAATCTAGCCCTATATATGAGAAGGATAGGGTAGGAAGGCTAACTATCAACGTTGAAAGGAGGTTGAAGACACTTTGACAAGTATGCCACTAGGGAGGGTAAAAAGGAACACTTAATCACACTCAGAAGAAAATTCTTCCCAGATTATACTGTGTTTTCTCCTCATATTAGGAATCAAGAAATGGAAAACTGCAGAATATCAGAAGGACTCTACAAGTGTGCTCGATACAGAAGACTACAGTAGGATGATAGGACAAAAAATGGAAATTCAGTTCATACAGACTGGACCCCTTTACGTCAGAATTCATATTTCAAAGTGATAACTGCTATTTCAACGTGTTTAATTACCAAACTACAGTAAATACTTTGGTAAAATGAAACTGAAGTTTCTAGTTTCAAGTATAATTCATTGTTTTAATAAAAATAGAAAAAATTGCTAACAAAGGAGGTAAAATAATAAAACATCTGTGAATCAAATCAGAGAGGTTTTGCTTCTATGCAATCTTGTTTAGGAGCTTTAAGCACACAAGATGTTCTAACTCCCATTGTGGGAACAATACATTATATTCTACACTAGAGTATTATGATTAATTGGGTGCTTGCAATGATTTGCTGAGGAGTCAGGTTTAGGTGACAGATATAAAGTTTTAACTCTCGTTCAAATACTCAGTTAAATAATGGAGCACAGAGGCTGAAGATGGAGCACATCATAAACAAAACAAAGTCCGGGTTTACCAGCATATAGACAAAACACAATCTAGGTATGGATGGATGTAAACAAAAATAGTCTCTGAAAAGCACTCTGAACAGCAGGACTAATACATTAGAAGCAGAACACTTACAATGCAGAAGATATGGTAAATGCTGAGAACTTGATCCTGGAATATGCAGGCAAGTTGTGAGTATGGAATAATGGTCACAAGTAGAAAACACTGGTATGCAGGATGTCCAAGACATGGGGCATGGGGCATGGGATAGAAACAATCATTCACCAACAAGGTGCAAGATTTTGGGCAGGAAAATAAAGTAAGTGTAGCAGGTGCAGGTGATTAATTCTTGCAGATGAGATGTAATCTTCATAATCATGATCAGCTATTTCTCTAGTGCTACTAATTTACTAATTCTGCAGCACTGTACAGAGAACTTACTCACATCAGTCCCTGCCCCATAGGAGCTTACAATCTAAATTCCCTTGTACACACAGCCAAAGTTCATAACAGCAACACCTCTGGTAACACAGAGGTACTGCAGAACTGATATAAAATAGGAACAGAATCCTGACATAGAGATCAAATGAAAAGATTACAGATTATAAATATCTTGCAACAACTTCTTGCATAACTTTTATGTGTTCGGGAATATTATTCAAAGGACATTTCATTTGTTTAAAATAACTTGAGGACAACGTATTAGTCATTATCTTTTCTCACATATTCTTATATATTCAATATGGAATTATTCGAAATAGCAAGCATACAGTTCATGCTACCAGCAAGTGGGTTAGTATCCGATGCAAAATTGTGTGAGTAATAGTGGAACATATTAATTATAGCATGCACGTTATGCAGAGGGATTCTTTTTTACCTCCCATGGGCACAAAAATGTAGCTCCAGTCAAAATGCTGCCTGTGTTTCCCATCTGGAGATCACTCATGTAGAAATTAGACTGAGTGAGCATAGACATAATAATGTTATTCTAATTTGTGGTTAGCTCAAAATAAGCTGCAGTTGCCAGTAACATTGTTTTCATTAAAATAAATAAGACAAGCATCTATCTTGTCACATCACATAAGCGTTTCCTTTAGAATTTCTCTTTCAGATTTAATTTTTTAAATGTATTATTTTTCTTTTTGATAACTTTTGCTTCTACACTATGCATTGCTTTTTAAATAACAAGATAATTAAATTCAAAGATCATCCTTACATTGGTATATAACATTTTGGGATATAACATTGACCTCTAAAGTGGACTCGCATGTGCTCCAGTTCTACAGAGACATTACTGACTTTGCCGGAATGTCTGTTGTCATAGAATGGAGGCTACCAGATAGATTCATGGCATGGCAGAGACATAATAATTACCTGCTTTGATCACACTTAAACTCGTAGTGATATGCACAGTAGTAGTAAAGGGACAAGAAATGTAAGCACTATACCCTCTGCCACCTCTGCTATATCCTCCTCTTCTGCTGTCTCATTAATTGTTACATCCCTGTCAAAATAGCAACTTAGAAGAATTAATCACCAGTGGTAAACATAACACGCAGCATGATTAGTACAGTGGCATGTGATTTTCAACAAAGCTAAAGCAGCAAACAGTACAATCAGCACTAGGAGACACCACACAGGTAGAGGTGTAAGTGCTGGTCATATCACAGGTAAAGTTTTTTTTATTAATATTATTGTTTTTAATGAAGCAAATGTGGAAAATTGCAAACATTATACTACAAACAGTAGCATAAAGATAAATACAATATACTATCAAGCAGGCAGAAAAATAAAATATTTTTATATAACGTTTAGATATAATACAACTGAATCAATAACAACAAGACATATCAATACACATTGGGACATATATGGTGTACCGGCTAATAATCACATCATAGGTCTCAGGTGTGGTCAGAACTTATTTAGGTGCCACCATAGGGGAAAGACATTCTCAAAGAAGATTATCAATCAGAGGCCACCAACAACCAGATAATTGAAATAAGACGCTCTTGTGATCAGGGTCCTAAAGTAATACAAGGAGATCAGAGTGGGGATAATAGTTAATTAATGAGCTAATTGTCATGAAAGGCAATCAGAGGTTCATCCACCAGAATTCTAGTTTCATACCATGCAGTGGACTTAAAACAAGACTGGATCTGGCATTTGATGAAACCAGACAGAGAATCGATATAGCTCTACCATACATGACAAAAACTTTTGCTTTACCACCACAAATACACACAAAAGATATTTTGTGGCTGAATCAGTGTGCAAACTAACTTTAAGAGGACTTGTGGTTGCGCCTCACATGCGCGCACTATCCTCTTAGTCTGTTCTCAGATACACTCGTTATAAAACTCGCAACTTTATGCACTTTTCCTTAGGCGATGTTGCCTTTCCCAGTCTTTTGACCACACTAAATAACACAAGTTTTACAGAATTATTAATCCAATAACCACTGTATTTCAGCAGCACTTCACAGTATACATTTGTTATAAATAACCAATACTCACAACATATGTATGTATTTAAATCAAACTATTTTACTGTTAACACATATGCACACATGTATCATAACGTTGTTCAACATAACATAGTATATCAATATAAAATTAACCCTAAGTTCACTATCGTTTTCCTTACGCTATCCTTGCTTTACCTATGTATCCTTGATAAGAATCAGTACTTATAATATTGATTTAACTATCACAGATATCAGATAATAGCTGCACAGTTATATGTATATAAATAGTTAAAGCCACATTACAAACACACATATAGCTTTATAGATAGAGATATATATATATATATATATATATATATATATATATATATATATATATATATATATATATATATATTAATGATTCTTATCAAGTCCTTGTATTCTGTATCCAATTCTTGATCTGCAGTGTAGGGAACGTTCCTGTACTATAGAGTCCTTTTCTGTAGCGTAGTGTAGGTTTTCTGTAGTATGGTGTATTCCTATCCTTTGCTGTAGTGTAGTGTAGTAGAATATATATTTTCTGCAGTGTAGTGTAATATACTAGAATATATATTATCTGTAGTGTAGTGTATCCCTATAGAATAGTATACTGCCTTTCCTATATCTTTTCTGTAGTGTAGTGTGTCCCTCTTAACCCTTTCCTATAGTGTTCCTATTAACCCTTTCCTGTAGTGTAGTGTTGTAGTGTGTTTTCTGTAGTGTACTGTAGTGCTCGTTGTCCAGGGGCAGGCAGGCAGGAAGAGAGGGAGGGGGGAGTCCCAGGTCTGGCTTTTATAGTCCAGACCTGGAAACTCCTTGCCTCTCTAGCAGCAACATGTGTGTGGTGATTCACCACACACACATGGAGCTTTTGTGTGTCCATGGGTGATGATGTCATCACCCCTGTTGGTTCTCCCCACTGTGTATGTGCCGACTTGAGACGGCACACACAGTGGAGATTCAGCTATGCGACTGCACATGCGCGAGTCACGCATGCGCAGTTGTACCCTGTACATGAGCATGTGAGCCCGTCTCATGCGCACCCGTACCCTATACGTGTGCACGCTGTACACAGCGGCTCCCCCTTCACACTAACAAATTGCTAGGAGTAAGTGTAATCACTGTGGTACTGCCTGAAATTCTTAAGGCCTCACTTATATTCATGAGATACTGGTCCATAGTCAATTGATGGGCTGCATTCTCATGCCACAAAAATAGAAGCAACAACTGTTGTTCACATGACATAAGTTGAATTCTTTAGGGTTTGCTATTGTAACAAAAAAGTTCTCATCTTTCAATTTTAGTTAAGAGAAAGATATGTTTATACTGTTTCAGGAATTCAGTTTTCAAATGAACTGGAAATGTTTAAATTGTACTTGTAATGTAGTATTAAAAAATCTCACAGCCTGAGTGTAAACCTAGTTTCAGTGTGCAATTATTAAGAAACATATCATTTCTGAGAAAATCATTTATAAAATATGTGCCTGGGTATTATTCTAATTAGTTGCATGAGCTGAGAAACTGGGAACTTCATACAGTTGATGATATCACAGAACGTTTCTCAGTGAACATGTTGCTGCCAGTATATGGGTATTCAAACTCTCATTAATACTCAATAATTTTTCACTGTCCAGGAGATGACTATCTAAACTAAGGCATGTAATTAACAAGAAGTTGCACAGCTTTAAAACACATAAAATGTAGCATAAAATTATTCATATGTAGTTTATTGAGATAGTTGTTTATTGTGTAGTTGTATGCAGTGGACCAAATAAAAATGGAACAATGTACTTTCATAGTTGCCAATATTAATATGAAAAATGTCTATCATGGACACTGTTCTGCTCAGTTGGTGCACTAATACATGTTATGTGGGATATAATCTTGACATATCCTCAGAAATTGAAAATAGTGTACTTTGTGCATTTACTCCTTTTCAACAAATATTATTCGTAATAGAGTAAGAATTTGTTACGAATGGGTTCTAACATGCAAAGACAATGGAGACATTTCCACTGACAAAAGTTTTCTAGGACACCATTGTCAAACATGGGACTTTTCCAAACAAAAAATAACCCAATGTATTAGATATACTGGGCTTGATTTATGTTCGGATGCATCTTGCAGATTGGTTGAAATCAAAGCAGATCTCAAGATACAATTCAACTTGAATCTGGGTGTAAGTACGCTCTGCCTAAATGTTACCTGCCGTAGGTAGACAGCCACAATAGACTGCTGTACATGCACAAGCGTATGTGCAATATAAGATCACATCAGAAAGCATGAAAAAAAGTATATTATAAAGTAAATAAACATCTCTTAACAGTATACATTTTTTAAAAAATTGAATGTAAATATTTTTTTCTTAATTTTTTTATATTAAATACATAAAGATGCTTTTAATGTGTACTGCGCATACTATGCATTTTATAGTCTATCTTACTTGCACACACATGTTGTGTGCTATCTAGTGGTATGTTTATGTGTAAAGCAAAGACTATGCCATGTCAGTCATCACTATTAGTTGCCACTTACACCTGTCCTGTAGCGGGTGTAAATAATACGGCTGAAACCAACCATACTTATCAGAAGCCCAGGACTTGAGACAGCAATGGACCGCAATTTGCATGCCCTTACTGTATATTGCCAACATTAGTCTGCCCCTTCCCTCAACTGATCCGCTTCTCAAGTCGTGTCATTTGCGTTCCCAGTTTGCATGGAATCATTGGCGTAAGGTCTGTTTTTAGAGCATGCTCTGAGCTATTTCACCCAAGGTACGACACACAACTGGACTTACACCTGAACATGAAATAGACCCACTACATTCATAATTTATTGTTACTTATTTCCATTGTTGTTATGATGTGGCCTAAGTAAGCATCATTTGATTTGTTTTTGAATCTTTCCACTTGAAAAATGTTAAATAAACTGACCTTGCAAGTGATATATATTTTGTGCTTAACTCTTTTTGAAGTGGCTGTATGCTATTAAGAACAAAACAGCGCAAAGGTCTAGTAAGAGGACTAGTTGTACACAGACCCTTGCCGTGTGATTGTGCAATATGTATATTACACAGATGCAGTTTATCCTCCTAGGGGAATCTCAGAGAAAGAAACATACTGAGTTTCAATTGGCTAAAACAAATATATCCGGTATTAATTTAATTCAACTGGAAAGGAAGCAGATTTATCTCAGCTCTTGTTAGATGAATTGTTAGCTTGATGGAAAATAATCATTCTGTAGAGCTCGTTTAGGACATTATCATTTGTCAAGATGAAATATTAAAATAAAATGGCATTTTCATGTTTATTTTAGGACATCATTATTTTTCAGTCAAACATCAGAATATTTCACTCATAAGATTTAGTAACTTATATTAAAACATCATGGGCCTGATTCATTAAGGAACATAATTGCCAATACATGCCGTATTTTGCATAAAATCTTTCTGCGCATGTTCAGAAATAGAATACCCGCTAGTGAATGCAAGAACATCCAATTCATTCAGTAGACACTTGTAACAGGCTACAAGTTCATGGGCAGAATGGAAGGGGAATGGGCTTATGCACAAAAGCAATGTACAATAATAATGTGCCAAGCTCGAGTGCACACAGCTTTAAGCTTTGGGTATGTTTTTCTGTTGTATCACTTGCACCAGCTACAGGGCAGGTGTACCTGCCAAGTGATAGAGATGCCAGATGTGCATGCATGCTTAAACATGTGTTTGCAATCAGAGGCAACTGTAAAAAGGCATTTTATGTTCCGTAGACATTAATAACATCATGATATGGGAGGGGATATGGAAAAAAAACTTTTTTTTAAAAAGTTTTCATTAATGAATATATTATTAACAGGTGACAATAATTAA
Organism: Mixophyes fleayi; assembly: GCF_038048845.1. Classification (NCBI taxonomy): domain Eukaryota; kingdom Metazoa; phylum Chordata; class Amphibia; order Anura; family Limnodynastidae; genus Mixophyes; species Mixophyes fleayi. Next base: position 67,125,282 of record NC_134412.1, on the reverse strand, counting down.
CACTCTTTTCTGTGCATTCTGTTGGTACTTTATATTCTATATATGTATTTGACGAATCTTGCAGTGTATTGTATGTCAGAGCAGAGATTACCTACACCTGTATTCAATAAGTGACATTTCATCAGATCCGCTCCCAGTTGAATGCGGACGTGTGTATGCCTGCTTTAAAAGTGCTTTAAAAAAAGAAACACAATTTAATTTTTTTTGTGTGCCATAATGAATCAGGCACCATGTCTCACATATCGTTTTGCTAATATATATACATATATATATATATATATATATATATATATATACACACACACTCGGTACCGAAAGTACCAAAAGTACTAAAAGTTTGTACAAAAAGCACTAGTACCAAAAGTACCGAGCACTTTCCCACTTCCTCTGATCTGAATCAAGGCGTTGTTGTGTCGTCGGATCTCGTGGGTTTTTGATTCCAAAAGTACCTCCCTCCCCAGGAGATCCAGCGCCATTGCATACAGAAACAGGAGTAACAGTGTTCTTGTCACTCTCCATTCTCCAGTGATATTGCTCAGTGACATTGCTAACACAGAATCAGGGGTAACAGTGTTCTTGTCACTCTCCAGTCTCCAGTTCCACTGCTTAGTGCAATTGCTCATAAAGAAACAGGAGGGGTAGCAGTGTTCTTGTCACTTAACAAAAATTGACTGGAATGACTGGAAATTAATGTTATTGAGGTTAATAATAATGTAGGAACAAAAAAAAAGAGCCAATTAATGGATTTTAGCATTTTTTAGCAATTTAAAAAATAAAATACGGATCCAAAACCAAAACCAAAACACGTGAGGGCGGTTTTTTGCCAAAACCAAAACACAAAGTTAATACAGATCCAAAGCAAAAACCAAAACCAAGACCAAAACATGGGGGTGAGTGAACATCCCTAACAATAATAAATTCAACTGATGGCATCACAAAGAGAGACACAATGATGTACAATGGGTTTAATCATTGTCATCACAAAGGGTGACATATTTGATAAAAAAAAATGAATGACATCAAGTAAGGTATCAATGAAAACATTAGCATGTTTACCTACACTTATTAGCTATGGGTGACATCAAGGATGACATTAGACTGGGTGACATGATGGACAACATCACAATAGGTGATAGCAATGAAAATCAAAGTCAAGGACATCACTGAAACTCAATGGAAAGATCAATGGATGACAAATCCAACATTATAACTGTGGGTTGCATGACTGATGACATCATAATGGGTGACAACAATAAAATCACAACTTCACATCACCTGACTTTAAACATTTAGGTAAAAAAACCTTTTTGATGGGGCTGAAACTTGCCACTCACCAAAGAAATCACGATGTGTGATACCATTTATATTACAAAAAAGGAAAACATCAAAGTGGGTGCCATGATTAGATTACAATTGGCAACATTACTAATGACATCATAATGTGTTACATGACTGTTTGTTTGCACTAAATGTGATGAGATAAGAGTGCATAAAATTAGTAATGACATTAGAATGAGATATTCAGTTGATGGCATAAGTGATTGATATCAATTATGATATCACCGCTTGGGTTACATGACTTCTTGTGTGCACCAACACTCTGCTTTTTTTCCCAGAGAAGAACGGGGGCCAGGAGGTTACGGCTGCATTGCTAGGACCCTTACCTAAACTTTGCAGGGGCCTGGAGATGCAGAGTTTCACACCTGCAACTGTATAAGAGCAATAATCACTTGCAAAATAACTGTATACTCATTACTCACTGACAGTATCAGATTAAGGGATGTAACCACTGGTCGAAGAGGGGGTGTAGCAGTAGGAGATGGCCTTCATTGTAAAACTATCAAATTCCATTCATTTACATGCCCATTACATTTTTCATACTGCCACTTCTAAATTTCCATACCGTCACTTCTAAATTTTCACTTCAACCATTGGCTATAACCATATAATAAAATGCTATCCCTTAAAAAATGTAAAAATAGCAGTACACAGTCATACCACACACACACACACACACACACACACACACACACACACACACACACACACCCCGACAGTGCTATATAACACAGTACCATCATAGAGGGTGTATTCATCTATAACATAAGAGCTATAGAACTACATACACAACAAAAGTGCTCTACCAATGCTCCTAAAAGCTAAAACTATCACAAAGGACACCCGAACCCAGAACATGGCACCAGAGACTAAAAGGAACCTTTTAAAATGACAGAGACCAAAGAGAGAGAAAAAGATGATAGATAGATAACATTGACACACTACTTTAATTCCCTAATAAACAACTAAAGTTAATGAAGACCATATATCATAAAGACAGAAAGAATACACAGCTCAGCACGTCAGCACAAAAGGACAAAGACATATTTGTAAGCACACAGACTCAAGGTAAGCCTGACATCCCCATTAATAACTGTTCATGTGTATAGAAATTAGTGGCATAATATGTTTAACATTAATAATGTCATTACAATGAATGATTCTGCTGATTGCAACAGTGATTGGTATCAATTATGGCATCACGAAATAAATTACAATTACTCATACCACTGATGTTATCTCAAAGAGAGACAGCATAGTGGGTGATATGAGTTATATTACAATTGTCAAAATCATTGATGACATCGAAATGAGCTACACAACTGTTTAAAATCACTGTAAGTGACATGACTGCTGACATAGAAATGGATGACATCAATAATGCCATCACAATAGGTAGCTTCATAAGAGCGTACTATAGAGCAGGACTAGGTCAGGGTAGGCAGATAACAAGCAAATCAGAACCATGGAAAGAAATATTCATGTACTTTCACACAGTAAATTAATCTATTGCACAGGATTAAACCATGCTGTAGCAAAAAATGTACAAAAAAAATCACCATGCTCACAAACAGCTTAACCAACCCAAGTGCTGCCAGCCTAGGTTGGTGATAGTGATAACAGGGGGATAAAAGTGTGGGGTACCCCCAAGTTTACTATTACCAACACTAGACTTTGCGATGAAGTTAGTGTAAATTGCATCCAACTCTATATCAGGCCCTGAATGTCTATCAAATTAGGCACTAGGGGCCTGATTCATTAAGGATCTTAACTTGATAGCTTATTTGTACACTGAAATTTAAAGTTGATATTTGTGTGCTACATGAAAAAACAGTCAGTATTTAACTTATGTGCAAAACAGAGTACTAATTTGCACCCATTGCATTGTAACATGGTTTTGTACAGGAGACTGAAATAAGAAGTTTCTCAAGTTAAGATCCTTAATGAATCAGGCCCTAGATTAACTATTCTAGCTACTTAGTTCAAACTATTGTCATCAGGGATGTGATGCGATGGGGAATGGTGTAGACACAGGATTGCATACACCAGACCAGCTTCAGATAAAGCACCTGCAGCAAAAGCTTATAGTTACATAAACTTTGGTAGATTATCTAACCAACAATTGCATTTAGGATATATAATATGGCTAACGATGCTCCTCACCTTTAGAAATACACACATAGAACACACAAACAAATTCAACAAATGTAAATATAAATACAAAGTATAATTCATTTGCTGTTTGGAGTTTGCTCTTAGAGGTTGCATTTCTGGTGTTTCTTAAAATTCTTTTATATTAAACAGTTTTTTTTTTTAAAAAAGCATTATAATAAACTTGATTATTGCTACTGACTAGATTTTGCTAATTTCTGGTCTATTTTACAAATTAATACACCTCTGCTTCCTTTCCCCCAAAACAAAATTCAGCAATGGCAGACCTACCCTTTGATGCACTGTGTAAAGAACTACAAATAAATCTTACTACTCACAGTGCAGTCTTTCTTTGAGGCACTGATTAAAATGTATTGTTTACATGTTGCCTTCAGGAGAAAAATGTGTAAGATTAAATGTAACAAGTAAACTCCTTCCATAGATAGTAATGTTATGCCATTTTTTTTTTTCATATTAGAATTTTTGGTTTATGCTTTTTTTTCGTGTATGATGGATAATACATTTAAAATTCTTAGCTTATAGCTAACATAGATTTAAGTAATGTAAACAATTTATCTGCACAAGTCCATCCTATGACTTATTCATTGGAAGTCACCAGAAAGAAACAGCTGAATGTGTCTGTTTATTTTAAATGTGTGCTAGTTTGTTAATTGGCTATTCCAGAATGCTCTCTAGTAATTAATGAAATACTAGTATGTCTTCTAAGTGTTTTAAATGATACCATATCATGATTCAGTTCAGTAGCTTAATAAATTAACTACTATTTCACCAATATCATGAAGAAATGAGAAGGGTTATTGTGTGGTTTGTTTTATCTGTTTCTATATGAAGACCCTTTACAGATTTACTGAAATTCAATGAAAATAGATTGGGATTTGCCTAATTTTGCACAGAAAAGCAGTTGTAATGTATAGTCAGGTAAATTTGTTTGAAAACACAGATGAACTAGTTGATTTGCTCTTCACCTGTGTCAGTACTTTTTTTTTTCACTACTGCTCGATTGCTCCCAGATAATGGACACAATGTTATTTGTTTTTACACTAGAGAAACTTAGATAAGTGTGGTTGAAATCTTAAGGCTAGACGCAATATCACAAGACTTGTGGCCTGGATAAGAGTCTGATTCAGGCATTGCCATCAACAGATAATCAACCACAGAATTGCATCCAGATTTCAGTATAACTTAACTTTTAATGGGTAGCTACCAACCTCTAGGCCTGTACTTATAAGGCACCAATGTGTTTGCACACATTTCTATCAAAAAATGCAGATGTTAAATGTGTGCCGCAAAAATTACGCTTTTACATGTTTATTTTGAGATGCATATAGCTTATGAAACATGCAATTCAAAATAAACACACAAATGTGTCCTCATGCAGATACATTTAAAGCGATCACACACTGAATTGCAGATGTCATTCATCATCATCAACTTGATGATGATGAATGTTGTCTACATATGTTTAAAAAGAGTTCACTAAAGAAGAAAATAATACTGTGCATCCCTCATATCAAAGTGTTCTAAACACCAGTGCCCATAACCTGGGCCGTTATTGCAGGGGAATGAACAAAGTGGGACCCCCGTAACATCTGCAACCAGCACCAGGCTAAAACAGGCTAAACTGGTCACAATATAATAGGGAAGCCCATATTGTGACATCTCCATTCTGAATAGTACCTGCTGATTTTTGTAGGGGAAACGGGACTGCAAGAAAAATGCCACCCCTACCATAATAGCACCTTTGTCATTGTCACTCTGGAAACTACAAGTTTCCTGCTCATTTCTGTGGAGGAATTAAAAGACCAAGCAGGTATAACAAAGTTGCAGGTGATCTCCCAGTTTATGCTCACAGTTATATACAGTGTGAAAACTTTTCTGCTAATGAGAAACAAGCTTCTGTGATCACTCCTTTAGTAGCGTAGCAACAAATATTCAAGTTACACCTTTCCATACCACATCTAGCACTTCTATCAATGTTCTGCTTGATGTTCTAACTTTAAGGGGCATATTAAATTGCGCGCCACGGAAAAATTAGTACCGTTAATACAGTAATAGGTAGCTGGATTTCAGCTTGCGGCTCAGAGAGCTGCGAGCTGAAATTCAGCAAGAAAATTACTGTATTAACTGTTTTTACGCGCACTATTACCATAACGGTAATAGTGCGACGAGCGCGAGAGTTTCGCCGTTTCCACCGACAATTGAATATGCCCGTAAGGATCAAATATTTGTGATGTGTAGGATGTTCAACAGTGAGGTGGAGATAGTGTAGATACCACCTTTGTATGAGTGAGAAGGTAATCAGTGAGGCAGTGGTAACAAGTCTCCTAGGTCTGCCACTTGTGCTGCTTACCTTGCTTGGAGGAAGGTGACAGCAGATTACCCTGTACACCTGTCAGGAAGATATAGGACCAAACAGGGCTAGGACATTTGATTATCCCCAAGCAGCTGTCTTCCATTGAAAGACTTAGCAGAATCAAAATGTGCCATACAAAGAGATGTAATTGCATAATTCCTTTGTACAACCTGAAGTGTACCAATATTTGGAACATCAGGCATACAGGGATGTACAATACACTACTTTGGCTAGTTGAGAATATTCTTCTGGTTCCAATACTCCAGTATTGTCATCCTATAGAGCCATCCATGTACAATGTTGATCAATCCACATTTAATATTAATATCTGTGCTCAGAGGCCAGATCCTCTTCAACACTGATCTCTTTTTGAATGTAGGTGTTAACTGCCATTGAGGGGTTTTTTTAGCTTCCAATTCCAAAACTTCAGAGTCCCTCCTCTCCCAGCACCTCTTGTTTGGCGCATGGAGGATTAAAGAACCCACCCCTAAAAATTACACCTCTTATTATCCAGTTCACAATGTGCACACACTTCTGGACATGATCTGCCCATGTGTTGATCTAGCCCAACACATCCTTATTTCCCAGCACATGGTCAGACCATGGCCCGGTCATGATGGATATCGCTGTTCCCCAGACTGGGCAACAAGAGTTTTCCTGGCACTTAAATGATAGAACTCTACTTAAAATCACAAATTGACACTGAAAATCTAATGGTAATTTCTCCATTTTCATTCTCCTAGACCTCTCTGCTGCTTTTGATACTGTTGATCACCCTCTTCTCCTACACCCCCTTCACTCCACTGACCTTTGTGACACAGTCCTTTCCTGGTTCATTTCCTACCTATCGAACTGTTTTTTTTGTGTTTCTATATCTGGCACATCCTCCCCTCCACATCCTCCCCTCCACTATCTGTTGGGGTCCCACAAGGTTCTGTTTTTCTTCCTTTACTTTTTTCATTGTACCCTTCTTCTCTTGGGGCATTTATTCACTCATTTGGCCTCCAATACCACCTCTAGGCTGATGACACCCAAATCTATATTTTTTCTCCTGACCTCTCTCCTTCTATACTATCTCGTGTAACAAACTGTCTTTCTGCTATCTCCACATGGATGTCCCAACGCTACCTAAAGCTCAACATGTTCAAAACAGAACTTATTATCTTCCCTCCTGCCAGAGTCACCACCTGCCCTCAAATCTCCTTATATGTCAATAACTCCACAATTTCCTCAGTCTCCCAAGCCCGCTGCCTTGGTGTAACACTTAACTCTGCTCCCTGCTTTATTCGTCATATCCAGACTCTCTCCCAGTCCTGTTGAATCCACCTTAAAAATATTATCAGAATATAATGTTTCATCTGTGCCCTCTTCCTGTTACAATGTAAGCTCTCTGATGAGTAGGGTCCTCCAAACCCTTTGTTTTCATGTCTCCATTAATTTTTTCTGCCTTGTCTGTTCTTGTCTGTTCTTGTTTTATGTATGTCCTGTTTTATGTATGTCCTTGTCTACCCTACTGTACGGCGCTGCGGAGCACTGTGGTGCCTTACAAATCTATGATAATAATAATATTTAAAAAATTAACATTAGTATGCAACTAATGCAGGCTCATGAATCTCCCCTAAGCTCCATTGGGACGGCCATAAGACCATGGTTTGTTACAGTCTGATAAAGGCAGCTCTGTACATTAAAAAATGAGGACTCACAAATTGCTTGAGGCTTCCAAATCAGTTGCCAGTCTGGACAAGATACACAAAACCACAGGTTTGCCAGAATATTATAATTATCTTGTAGCAGCTAGGGGAGAACTTAATCTTCTGCTCTCTCCGCTAATATAGAAAACACCCTTAAGCATTTAAATCAGATCTTTTATGTAATGGGTGAAAAAGTGGATAGGTTGTTAGTGTCCAGACTGAGATCTAAATTCTCACAAAGTAATGCAGTTCAGATTAAATCGCATTTGGGTAATACCACACAAGAACCTGATCAGATCACAGAGGAGTGCTGAATTTTTTACAGTAAATTCTAAAATATCTGAGTAAAGGGTTGCTACCCTCCTGCTCCTATAGGGTCAACCAGAAATATCCTATCCCAGTGTCATATACCTAGACTTTTACCTAGTCCACTTGAGGTGCTGGGGCGGACTTCACCCCCACAAGAAATTTCTGCTGTTATTAAAAATGTAAAATTAAACAAAGCACAAGTCCCAGATGGCTTCACTGCTGTGTATTATAAAACATATAACTCTCTCTATGTTACATTTCTATTTTAATAACTGGATTTGTAATGGCAGCTATGGAGACATAAGTATGGTAAAAATCTAAGCTGATTTATTAAAGCTGAGCATAAATAACAGATACTCACGTTTGGCAGAAAACAAGTAAATAGCAGTGAATACAAACAGCTGAAATAGGTGAACTTAGATGTGCAAAGGTGAATAGCCAGGACCTGGGATACACAGAAACAATGACCAGCAAGGAGCATTATGGGGAGCAGGCATACAAAAGTCAAAGACACAGCTGCAGTAATTAACAAGAGGAGAAGATTAACTCCTGCTATTGAGGTAAAAAGGTAAGCCAGCGGTACTACAGGCCTGAACAATAATAACAGAGTCCAACATTAGTCCAGCAGACAGAAGCTGCAGGGGCAAAGCAGCATCCCCATGGGCGATGCTGCAGTGCAGCTGAAGGCAGATCCTGGCACGCTTTATCTTACTGACATGTTCAAAAGTGTAATAAAAGTTGGGTCCTTCTCAAAAGAAGATCTTGAAGCTAGGAATATTATTATCCTAAAAGAGGGTTAAAATTCTTCAGACTGTACCAACTATAGGCCTATTTCACTCTTGAACACAGACATTCAAATATACATGAAAGCTCTCACAGAACACCTCTTTGTAGTACTTCCACATTTGATTCACAAAAATCAAATTAACTCTATACCAGACAGGCAAATGTGTGAAAATATTGCACGAGTTATCAATTTTATCCATTGCAGAAATGCTTCTAAGACCTCGGCCATTGTGCTTTCTCTGGACTAAAAGAAAGCCTTTGACCGCATTAATTAGCCATTTATTTTAGAAACCCTCAAGAGATTTGGCTTTGATGGTAACTTTCTCCAGGGAATATGGGCCGTATATTCTGGCCCCTCACTTAGGGTCTCAGTAAATGGAGTATTTTCATCCCAACTCCTGATCACTAATAGTACCTGATAGGGCTGTCATCTTTCACCATTAATTATTGCTTGCATGACTGAGCCCCTGGCGGCAAGGATATGACCTATTAAAGGTTTTGTGGTCGGGTCTGGTGAATGTAATCTCAATTTATTTGCGAATGATATCCTCCTTACATTGACTTGACCACATACTACTCTCCTAAACCTGTTTCATATCCTTGATTCTTATGGTTCCCTTTCGGGATACGAAATTAAGATCTCTAAAACTGAATCCCTTGCACTCCATTTGCCACCTCCCATTTTTACGCAAATCATAAAATGTATTAAGCTGGATCTATTCAGATGTCAAAAAATTATAACCTCCTTGTTAGGGAGAATAGTCACTCTCAAGAGTCATGCCCTGTCTTGTCTACTTTCTCTTTTCCAGATACTTCCAGTGAAGATCCCTCGATCTATTTTGATATAGTTACACCGCTGGTTTTCCTAATATGTTTGATAACATGAACCCCCACACACCAGTTTTACCACTTTAAATAAAGCCACATGGGGGCAAAGGCTTTCCAGATATTTGTCTCTATTATGCTGCCTCCCTTCTGAGCCAGGCCATGGTCCAAGATGGATAGGACTTAAAGTCTTTCTGTTGCAGGATGTCATTTATTGGCTCGTTGTTAGGCATCCCAGAAGGTGACAGGTCTCCTGCAAAAGATCTCATCCAATCACCTCCTTCACCTGTCAGATCTGCGACCACAGCAAATTCAATTTAGGGACCGGTTCTGTCAGATTTCCCCCTAAACACCTCTCTGGGACATCCCAGATACCTCCCCTGGGCAATGTCATTCTCACTTTCAGCCTTGGGACAAGAGAGGTATCCGGATGGTCAGAGATCTGCTTTGCTCTGGTCAATGCATCCCATTGATGACCTTGAAGGAAAAATATGACTTCCCGTCGGTCAGTCCTTTCGCTTACCTACTGTCATGAACTTACCTGTTCCCCGCACCGCTGCGCTGTCAGCGTCGTCTGGCAGCTGTGTCCGCTCCGGCAGTTAAGCGCTGTCCTCCGATGGCGCCCCCGCACTTCCGGGTTCTCCCAGCGTCAGGTCATGTGACTCCAGGGCGGGGAATTCAAATCTCTATATCTACTCTGCTCTGACACGCTACCTGTGTCAGAGCAATGTGTTTCCTGTTCCTGGCTTCCATTCCCTGTGTACCTGACTCCTGTGATCCTGCTCCCCGTGTACTTCTATATTTCCTCAGACTCCTTTGTACCAACCTGGCTGTGACCTGACTACTCTTTGGCTTAATCCCTGGCACCGGGAATTGGACTGACCATCCCGGCTGTGTTTCTACTCCTCTGGATTCATCTCCTACGGCATACAACTGATACCGTGCATCTAGCCGGCTTCTGCGTCAGACCTCCAGACCCTGGAATTCACGGTTAGTGCCTGTTTTGCATCACCTAGCGTTTCGTTGGGTTCTCTAAATATTACCGCCACTTCATCAAAGGGTTTTCTTCCGTGATAGCACCCATCACCTCCTTGACTAAGAAGTCCGCCAACGCTAAAACCTGGCCACCGGAGGCCGTGGAAGCCTTCAAGTATCTTAAGGAAGCCTTCATCTCGGCTCCTATTCTTCAGCAACCAGATCCTTCCTTCCCTTTTTTCCTCGAGGTAGATGCATCCTCTACTGGAGTGGGAGCTATCTTGTCTCAGAAGAATTCTACTGGAAAATTTTCTCACTGTGGCTTCTTTTCTCGTAAATTTTCAGCTACCGAAAAGAACTATGGCATTGGAGATAGAGAACTCCTCGCTATCAAATTGGCCTTGGAAGCTTGGAGACATCATTTAGTAGGAGCCAGATTTCCTGTTACAATTTTTACAGATCACAAGAACTTGCTGTATTTACAAACTGCATCTTGCCTCAATCCTCGTCAGGCCAGATGGTCCCTATTTTTCTCCCGCTTCGATATGATCATTACCTTTAGACCAGGGTCCAAGAACAAGAAGGCTGACACTCTCTCTCGTTCCTTCGACTCTATGGATACAGAAGAAGTGGGTTCTAGACCAATCCTAGATCCAGAATGTATTTTGGCCACTACCCCTACTCGTGTTATTGTTCCTCACGGGAAGACTTTGGTTTCTCCACATCTCCAATCAAAACTCCTTAAATGGGCCCATGCCTCCCGTTTTTCTGGTCATTTTGGTATAAAGAAAACCTTTTAATTTATCTCCCATGGTTATTGGTGGCCATCTATCCACTCGGACGTTCGACAGTTTGTGACGGCATGTTCCACTTGTGCTCAGAACAAAGTTCCTCGTCAAGCTCCATACGGTCTGCTACAACCTCTACCCATTCCAGATCGACCTTGGGGTCGCCTTTTTATGGATTTTATCACAGATTTACCCTCCTCCAGAGGTTTCTCAGTAGTATGGGTGGTCACTGATCGACTCTCCCGGGCCGCTCATTTTGTGGCATTAAAAGGTCTCCCTTCTGCTCCTGTTATGGCTCAACTCTTCATCAAAGAGATTTTCCGCCTACATGGCTGTCCAGATGTTATCGTTTCTGATCGGGGAACTCAGTTCGTGGCGATATTTTGGAGGGCTTTTTCTCGTGTCTGTGGAATTAAGTTGAATTTCTCTTCTGCATATCATCCTCAAAGTAATGGTCTCACTGAAATGACGAATCAAGAACTGGAGAAATTTCTCAGATGTTTCATTTCAGCTAAACATGATGATTGGGTCGATTTATTACCTTGGGCAGAATTCGCTCACAATAATAATTTGCATGATTCCACCTCCACTTCTCCATTTTTTGCTCTTCAAGGATTTCATCCTAAAGTTCCGCCCTTCAAGGATCTACCCGCTTCTGGAGTTCTTGCAGTTGATTCCCTTCTATTGGACTTCTCGGCTAGGTGGGATCTAATTAAACGCAAATTCCTTCACACCTCTGCCATCAGTAAAAAAGCATTTGACAAGAGAAGAAGACCATCTCCATTACTTGCTCCTGGTGACAAAGTATGGTTGTCTACGAAGAATCTTCGCTTGCTGGTTCCCTCTAGGAAATTCGCTCCCCGATTTATTGGTCCCTTCAAGATCTTAGAGGTCGTCAATCCAGTGGCCTTTAGATTAAAGTTACCTCCTACCTTAAGGATTCCCAATGTGTTTCACATTTCCCTTCTCAAGCCACTTGTTATTAACAAGTTTTTCTCTTCTAAAAAACCTCCTGCTGCTATTTCTGCACTAGATCAGGAATTTGAGGTTAAGGAGATTATAAACTCTCGGATTTCCAGAGGTTCCTTACAGTTCCTGGTTGATTGGGAAGGCTACGGTCCTGAAGAGCGTTGTTGGATTCCTGCACAAGATCTTCATGCTCCAAGTTTGTTAAAGAGATTACATGCCAAGTTCCCTCAAAAACCTTATAGGTTTTCCGGAGGCCGCCCCTGGGGGGTACTGTCATGAACTTACCTGTTCCCCGCTCTGCTGCGCTGTCAGCGTCGTCTGGCAGCTGTGTCCGCTCCGGCAGTTCAGCGCTGTCCTCCGATGGCGGCCCCGCACTTCCGGGTTCTCCCAGCGTCAGGTCATGTGACTCCTGGGCGGGGAATTCAAATCTCTATATCTACTCTGCTCTGACACGCTACCTGTGTCAGAGCAATGTGTTTCCTGTTCCTGGCTTCCTTTCCCTGTGTACCTGACTCTTGTGATCCTGCTCCCTGTGTACTTCTATATTACCTCAGACTCCTGTGTACCAACCTGCCTACTCTTTGGCTTAATCCCTGGCACCGCGAATTGGACTGACAATCCCGTGTACCGACAGCTGTGTTCTTGACTACTCCCTGGATTTCCCTCTGGCACTGTATATCTGATTACCTCCTGTGTACCGACCCGGCTGTGTTTCTACTCCTCTGGATTCATCTCCTACGGCATACAACTGATACCATGCATCTAGCCAGCTTCCGCGTCAGACCTCCAGACCCTGGAATTCACGGTTAGTGCCTGTTTTGCATCACCTTGTCATATTGCCTGTTTGACTATCCATCACTTAGAGCCTTCTCCCTTACGTCAGTAGGCTAACCTGGGGGCCGCAACCTGCGGTTCTTCGGCAGCAAAACCTATACTACCTTGCGGTGGTTCTTGGTGAAGACCGGAAGGCCGTTAGACTCCGTGCCCTAGGTAAGCCTGTGTAAATACTGACTAAGGCATCTGAACCGTAACACCTACAGGTGAGACACTATGTTGAATCTCTTCCAAAGCCTGCTGTATCGAGAGAACTGACCTCATTGGAGTCTCTTTGCACTCAAAATCCTCTTCAAAGTGGTACTATTTCCATTTTGTATAACCTCCTCACCACATTTAAACTGACCAGCACTTCTGCCCATGAACTTAAGTGGGAGGTTGATTTGGGCAGACCACCAAATGGAGACAATTGGACAACAATTAGAGAAACGATCTCCAAGACCTCTATCTCCTCCTTGGTAAAAGCAAAAGAATATATGGAACCACCTCTGACCCGTGTTGGAGGGGCTGTGGGGAGAGGGGATTCTTCCTTCATATCTGGTGGTCCTTTCCATAACTTGGAATGGCAAGCTGCGACAACCAACTCCACAGATAGTGGACACCGACAGGGACATACTCACCTCACTGACTTACCTCCTCTGATCCCCAATAACAAAGAATAGGAGACATGCATCCGCTACCACCTGGAGTATATTGCTGCCATGTTCATACTCAACTTCCTTCATTTTGGCTTCCTGCTTGGAATAACCAGTGCTTGTCATCAATATTCTTGTTTACTCGTAAACTGTGATGGACCTCATACACTCTAGTGTAATATCAAAGTCGTTTCATATTAAAATCATCCCTAACTGGTAATAACAATAATGCCTGGTGCATTGTTTAAATAGTTTAAATTACATTTCTTGAAAATAGTAACCTTGTTTGATTATGTACATTATACACTTTCTTAATACAGATCCACATTAGTGTATAATAATTATATATCTAATAGCTTGATAACATTACATATAAGAAATTCCTTGAACAAATTCTATAATGCATATAATGGATACTATTGGAGTCACCATCAGGATGATGCTGTAGAATCATATTATATTATTAAGGATTGAAATTGTCATTACATTGTCTTACATGACCCTAAATTAATCTCTACCCTTCTTTATGATAAAGTCCCTAGGTATCCAACGTACTCAAAGATGATTGAGCCAGAGGGTGGTGATAATAAACGTGTGGTGGGAATAATGGACCTTTTTAGTTAATAGATGCAAACGATACTTCTAATAATGTCTGTATTTGAATTTAAATGGGTAGGGGATTAATATTTATCCATCATTTTATGGGTGAGGATAGGATGATATGTTGCTAACTCTCTCTGTGCATTGTTCAGAGCAATAGAGGAGTTTCTGATCACAGCACATTTACCTAAACTATCCCCCCAAAAGGTGGCCCAGCTCAGTGCCGACATCACTTCAGATGAGGTTGAGCAAGTGGTTAAGAATTAGAAAGGTGAAAAGTCTTCAGGCCCTGACAGATGCTTGGCTTTCTACTACAAACATTTCTGGAAATTCTGGTCCCCCATCTCTGCACCCTCTTTAATTACATGCTTAAATGATGCCCATGGTCCATAATTTGAAATGAGGTAAAGATTACTCATATCCACAAAGAAGGGAAAAATACTCATAGCTGTGCAAGCTACTGCACAGTCTCCCTACTCAACAATGACATTATGCTTTATGCTAAAATGCTCACGAACAAAATAAATTTGTATTGCTTTCCCTGGTCCACTATCACCAGGAAGTATCTATCCCTCGTAGACAAGCTAAGGACAACACCAGGAAAATCATTGACTTTATCCTCAATCTTATCTTTAGATGTGGAAAAGGCATTAAATAGGATTTCATAGCAATTCATGCACTTTGGTTTTCCTCCCAATTTATATCAAGTGTTAATGCTCTATAATCTCTACCCTCTGCAAGGATTATGGTCAATGATTGATTCCTGTTGTAACCCCTGGCTTGGACCCTGCTTGTACGTTGATTGTACTGATCTTTGGCTATGTCTTTTGGATTACCTCTGCTTGCTGCTAGCCCCGACCATTTGGCCTGTCTGAGACATCCTTACTTGCTTCTGACACACAATCTCTGGCATGTCCCTTGCATTCTCTGCTGCTGGTTTCTCTGCCTCCTACCTCTGTGTTGATGGTTACTGTCAGGGCCGGATTAAGGGAATAGAGGCCCCTGGGCTAAAGGGGCCTCCATTCCCCCGTGAGGGCACCCCCCGTGATCCGAGCTGCCCACACCCCCCCATATGATCCGAGCTGCCCGTGCCCCCCCCATGATCCGAGCTGCCCGCGCCCCCACTTCCCCCCGCCCCCGGCACTTACCTTCTTCTCTGGCGCGCTGTATGCTCTTTACTGAGGAGATCTCGTGAGAGTGAGACTCACGAGATCTCCTCAGTAAGGAGACTACAGCGCGCCGGGGAAGGACCGCAGTGATAGTGCTCAGCAGCACTGAACGCGCCGGGGGCGCCCCCGCCCCCAACCGATCAATACTGCTGCTGAGCACTTTCAAGGGCCCCCTGGATGCCATAGGCCCCTGGGCTGTAGCCCAGTTAGCCCTATGGTTAATCCGGCCCTGGTTACTGTACATAAACTTTTGCTACATTTGAGTTAAGTCATAGAGGCATCCGAGTACCTGTAAGTGCACCTAACTCTAGGGCAAAGGTGGCTGCTTTAGGTGAAGACCTTTACCACCAGTTTTGAAAGCTTATGTTAGTTTCTGGTAAGCCTTAACAGGTTCATGACTATCTCCCATTGTGACTGGATAAGGTGAAATGTTTTGTGGAATACAATAAAGTTTGATCCCCATATTTGATATCACAGATGCTATGTGTGAATTTTTGCTCATTCTATTGTTTCTCAGTAGATATTTGGGATAAATAAATGGCTCAAATTAACCTAGTTGAACAATATTTTTTACAAGAGGAGGCATATATTGCTTTATCTATCCATAAACTTAATAATGGATAATTGAGTTTAAGTAGATATGTACATTATAGAAATATAAAGAAATATTCAAGAGATATAGGAAAGGCAATGCTTTCTAGACCCTACAATCTATAGATAAAAGAAATTTGTATTATTCTCTAGATTCTAATTTCAGGTAGTATAATGTCAGAATATGTGGCACAGAAGCAAAATGTCTTTGGAAATGATATTTACATACACATATCAAACACTTCAGTGTTCACATTCCCTAATCTATTAACTTGAATGGAAGCAGCAAGAACAAAAAACAGCAGGAGTCGTGATTTAAAACAAAGGGCTAGCAGTGTGTATACAACACTTGTAAGGAAACTTCTGTGAACTGTTGTCTGGTTTGATTTTCTTAATGGTTTTGCATTTATAAACAGAAATTGCAAACATAAAAATGTGTTACTGCATTGCACTGTCATAGACGTATGTAGATTAACCACTGAATTTCCTTTGCAGCTTGGTGTGTGGAGAGATAATGGAGTTTGCATATTGTTGGTTAAAAAAATGGATGTCTGTTATCACAAATATTAAGCATTTTTTTCTTGTTAAAGGTAACATATTGTTAGCACACTTCTCAACCTTCTTGGAATAACCTGTATCTTGCTGACTATTTACAGGTAGAGGTCCCCCAACGCCCATCCAAAAGACATTATTTTGCATTAGTGCACAGTGATATTAGAGACTTACCACATTCACAAAAGTACTTGCAATAGAATCTTGGTTAATTTTTCTGTTTCTTATACCAAATTAATTTCTAACAGTTTACCAATGATTTACTTATGTTGGCTGTTTATAGACATGTGTCTCAGATATAGAGATTTGGGCTAATTCATTAGCCATATCGT